>NC_090436.1:488751758-489054788 GCF_031143425.1 Pleurodeles waltl
TCAGTTGAAAGGAACTGGGGGGAAACACAGAAAGTAGAGATGCAGGAGGCCAGAAGTAAATGTAAAATGACGTGGGGGATTCTTACCTGGGTGCTACTGAAAATACTGTTGTATGACCGTGTCCCTGTTGTCCGTGTCGTCCCCGTCGTCTTCCTCCTCTTCACTCTCCACAGGCTCCACAGCTGCTACAACACCACCATCTGGACCATCCTCCTGCAGAAAAGGCACCTGGCGTCGCAATGCAAGATTGTGAAGCATACAGCAGGCCACGATGATCTGGCACACCTTCTTGGGTGAGTACATTAGGGATCCCCCTGTCATATGCAGGCACCTAAACCTGGCCTTCAGGAGGCCGAAGGTCCTTTCTATGATCCTCCTAGATCGCCCATGGGCCTCATTGTACCGTTCCTCTGCCCTGGTCCGGGGATTCCTCACTGGGGTCAGTAGCCACGGCAGGTTGGGGTAACCAGAGTCACCTATTAGCCACACACGGTGTCTCTGTAGCTGTTCCATCACATAGGGGATGCTGCTATTTCGCATAATATACGCGTCATGCACTGACCCCGGGAACTTGGCATTTACATGGGAGATGTACTGGTCAGCCAAACAGACCACCTGGACATTCATCGAATGGTAACTTTTCCTGTTTCTGTACACCTGCTCATCGTCTTTTGGGGGTACTAAGGCCACATGGGTCCCATCAATGGCACCAATGATGTTGGGGATATGTCCAAGGGCATAGAAGTCAGCCTTCACAGTGGCCAAATCACCCTCCTCAGGGAAAATAATGTAGCTCCGCATGTATTTCGTCAGGGCAGACAACACTCTGGACAAAACCTTAGAAAACATAGGCTGAGACATCCCTGATGACATGGCCACTGTTGTCTGAAAAGACCCACTTGCCAAGAAATGGAGGACTGACAGAACCTGCACCAGAGGGGGAATTCCTGTGGGTTGGCGGATGGGGGACATCAGTGCTGGCTCCAGCTGGGCACACAGTTCATGTATAGTGGCTCGGTCAAGTCGGTAGCGAAGTATTATATGACGTTCCTCCATTGTCGACAGGTCCACCAGCGGTCGGTACACGGGAGGATTCATCCTTCTCCTCGCAAGTCCCAGCGGACGGTGCCTAGGAAGGACAACATGGAGCACAGAGTCAAACATCCCACAGGTACGTAACTACAGCTTGCACAGTACACGATTCTCAATGCATTGAATGGCTTGTATGAGTGGGAATGCAAGGCCTAGGCCTGTGTGACGCAGTAGAAATAAGCCATGTGGGCCCTTGAAATGGCGGCTGCCTGACCTGAGAAGTGTGACAGTGGGATGTGAGGTCAATGCGCTGGCGTGACACACCGTGGCGGTAGGCGGTCGAAGACCGCGGCGCAAAGCCGCATTGGTTAACATCGAACCCTATGGGTTTCACGAGCCAATGACTAGCTGCGCCAGCGGTCGCGGAACGCACCGCGGCGGTACGCGCCGCCGCGGGCGTGACCGCCATTTTCTATCTGATTAATCACTCAAGACCTGATCATCCACAGGAGAGGACCTATACAGCAAGTGCTGCTGTGACCTCGGTCTGGGAGATACAATGGCTGCTGCGACTGGGGAAAGGGCCCCTGCCTTCACTACAGAAGAGTTGGAGAAACTTGTGGATGGGGTCCAGCCCCAGTATGCGCAACTCTACGGTCCTCCAGACCAACAGGTAAGTACACAGTGTGCACGTTGAATGGGCTATGCCTGGGTTGTGTATGGTGGATGTAAGATGGTGGGGTGGGGGGACAATGACGAGTGCAAGGCACGACAGATGAGAGCATGTGCCACATGGCAAGGTTGGGGAGGGGGGGCCAATCGCATCTATCATGCGGAAAATTGATGATATTTCAATTTCCACCCTGTACATGTCAAATAGGTCAGCGCCCATCAGAAGATCGACATTTGGCGTGCCATCGCCAAGGAAGTCCGGAACCTGGGGGTCCACAACAGACGGGGCACCCACTGCCGCAAGAGGTGGGAGGACATCCGCCGCGGGACCAGGAAGACCGCCGAGTCAGTGCTGGGGATGGACTCCCAACCTAGGAGGGGTGCCAGTCGTACCCTGACCCCCCTGATGTCCCGGATCCTGGCGGTGGCCTACCCCGATTTGGATGGGCGCGTGACGACATCACAGCAGACACAAGGGGGTGAGTACCAGCACATTCAGCTATCTTTACCCGCAGTGGAGGTGCCTGGGTGGGGGAGGAGGGCTGTGGGTGACATTAGGCCAGGGCGCTTTCTGTATTGTATTCCTCTCCTTTAGCCATGTCCCTGTGCCCCCGCCCCCCACCTCTGTACGGTGCCAGGTACAGCTAGCCATGGTCCTGCATCACCCATGTGCACGTTTGTTGTCCCTAGACCTGTTGGCCCAGTCACAAGTACTCAGTAGTGTATCCCGATTGCGCGGCTTAGTGCATGAGGCTCCTGTGTCTGTCCTCTCCGCCAACGGTGTTGACAATGCATGTACTCAACCTTTTATTATGTCTCCCCCCACCCTTTTCTTTATCTTCTTGTGCATGTGTGCTTCAGCATCATCAGGCGGAGGAGACTTGGCACCGGAGCACGAGGGAGCTGCGACTCACAAGGCCCCGTTGGGCCATGGCACAGACATCGAGGCCACCAGTGATACGGAGGGCAAGGGGAGCTTCACAACGGGGAGCCGTGGTGAAACCAGCGACACCGACACGTCCTCGGAAGGGAGCTCCCTAGCGGTGGTGGCAACATCCGTGCCCCCCGCCTCTACAGGTACAGCCGCCACCCAGCGCACCAGCTCCGCCCTCCCAGCAGCCCCTCAGCCTACGCTCCGTGCCCGCTCGCCCAAGAAGGCGGGCATCTCCTTCGCCCCAGGCACCTCAGCCGCTGCCCCTGTTACCCCTGCTGCCCTCAGTGAGGAGGTCATTGACCTCCTGAGGACCATCATTGTTGGGCAGACTACCCTTTTGAATGCCATCCAGAGGGTAGAGAGGGAGGTGCATCGTAGCAATGCATACCTGGAGGGCATTCATTCGGGTCAGTCTGCCCATCAACGATCGTTCAATTCTCTGGCCTCAGCACTGACGGCAGCCATTGTCCCTGTTTCCAGCCTCCCTCTTCTAACTGCCTCCACCCTGTCTCTGTCTCCTGTTCCTCTGCCTATCCCATCCACACCATCAGACCAGCCTGCACACACCTCAACACCCAAGGGCAGCTCATCCAGACATAAGCACCACAGATCACACAAACATTCACCCAAGCAACACCCAGATGCAGACATGCCAACAGCCACTACCACCTCTGTGTCCCCCACCTCCTCGTCTCCCTCCTCCCTCCCTGTGACGTCTACACTCACACCTGCATGCACACCACCAACAGCCAGTACACCCATCACCAGCACACCCTCCAGTACAGTCCGCACACGTGCAGTCACCACCCCCACTGCTGTTTACACGTCCCCTGTGTCCTCTCCCACTGTGTCTGTCACCCCCTCTTCCAAGACACACAAACGCAGGCAGCCACTCACCCAACAGCCAACCACCTTACGACAGCCTGCAGCCCATGCACCTTCACCCAAGGACAGCACACCTGACTCTCCTACAACCACCTCCTCTTCCTCCACTTCCATAACCACTGCACCTACCTTTTACCTTGGTCCTAAAAAGTGTTACCTCTCCAGTCTTGACCTCTTTCCCTCACCTGACCCACCCCCTCCATCTGCTAAGAGTCCCAAGAGCACCTCAGCCACCACCAGCCCGGGTTCACGTGTCAGCGTAGTCCATGGATTTTGGAGTCCGCCCTTTGCCAGCAGTGAGACATCAGTCAGCAGCAAGGGGACAGCCAGCCCCCCCCCTGGAAAGAGGACCCAGAAAGTGAGGGGCCGCCGCGGGAGGAGTGCCACGGCTGCCCCCAAGGACCACAGTTCGGACACTTCACCTGCCACAACATCCAGGGGAGGCAAGGCCCAGAGAGCCACAGCGAAGGAGGGCAAGGGCAGCAGGGTGGAGAAGTCAGGCAGCAGGAGCGCGGACCAGGAGGGCCCCACAAGCCCCATCCCGGGTGTGAGGGAGGACACCCAAGGGCCCAGGACACCGTTACCGAAGGGTCCAGCAACTGCACGGTCGTAGGGCGACTGAGCAGGGAGTCCTGCCCAGGTCTGACTCCCTGGAATTACAGGACAAACACCGCTGAAGAGGGCCCCGCCGTCCAGAAAGGCACCGCTGAAGAGGGCCCCGCCGTGCAGGAAGGCACCGCTGAAGAGGGCCCCGCCGTCCAGAAAGGCACCGCTGAAGAGGGCCCGCCGTCCAGAAAGTCACCGCTGAAGAGGGCCCCGCCGTCCAGAAAGGCACCGCTGAAGAGGGCCCCGCTGTCCAGAAAGGCACTGCTGAAGAGGGCCCCGCCGTCCAGGAAGGCACTGCTGAATAGGGCCCCGCCGTGCAGGAAGGCACCACTGAAGAGGGCCCCGCCAAGACAGGCCCCGCTCCGCTGGGCCCTTCCTGTCAAGCACCGCTCCGCTGGGCCCCGCCGTCTCAAGCACCGCTCCGCTGGGCTCTTCCTGTCAAGCACCGCTCCGCTGGGCCCTTCATCTCAGGCACCGCTCCGCTGGGCCCCGCCGTCTCTAGCACCGCTCCGCTGGGCCCTTCCTGTCAGGCACCGCTCCGCTGGGCCCTTCCTGTCAAGCACCGCTCCGCTGGGCCCCGCCGTCTCAAGCACCGCTCCGCTGGGCCCTTCCTGTCAGGCACTGCTCCGCTGGGCCCTTCATCTCAGGCACCGCTCCGCTGGGCCCCGCCGTCTCAAGCACCGCTCCGCTGGGCCCTTCCTGTCAGGCACCACTCCGCTGGGCCCTTCATCTCAGGCACAGCTCCGCTGGGCCCGCCGTCTCAAGCACCGCTCCGCTGGGCCCTTCCTGTCAAGCACCGCTCCGCTGTGCCCCGCCGTCTCAAGCACCGCTCCGCTGGGCCCTTCCTGTCAGGCACCGCTCCGCTGGGCCCTTCATCTCAGGCACCGCTCCGCTGGGCCCCGCCGTCTCAAGCACCACTCCGCTGGGCCCTTCCTGTCAGACACTGCTCCGCTGGGCCCTTCATCACAGGCACCGCCCCGCTGGGCCCTTCCTGTCAGGCACCGCTCCGCTGGGCCCTTCATCTCAGGCACCGCTCCGCTGGGCCCCGCCGTCTCAAGCACCGCTCCGCTGGGCCCTTCCTGTCAAGCACCGCTCCGCTGGGCCCCGCCGTCTCAAGCACCGCTCCGCTGGGCCCTTCCTGTCAAGCACCGCTCCGCTGGGCCCCGCCGTCTCAAGCACCGGTCCGCTGGGCCCTTCCTGTCAGGCACCGCTCCGCTTGGCCCTTCATCTCAGGCACCGCTCCGCTGGGCCCCGCCGTCTCAAGCACCGCTCCGCTGGGCCCTTCCTGTCAAGCACTGCTCCGCTGGGCCCTTCATCTCAAGCACCGCTCCGCTGGGCCCTTCATCTCAGGCACCGCTCCGCTGGGCCCTGCCGTCTCAAGCACCGCTCCGCTGGGCCCTTCCTGTCAAGCACCGCTCCGCTGGGCCCTTCATCTCAGGCACCGCTCCGCTGGGCCCCGCCATCTCAAGCACCGCTCCGCTGGGCCCTTCATCTCAGGCACCGCTCCGCTGGGCCCTGCCGTCTCAAGCACCGCTCCGCTGGGCCCTTCCTGTCAAGCACCGCTCCGCTGGGCCCTTCATCTCAGGCACCGCTCCGCTGGGCCCCGCCATCTCAAGCACCGCTCCGCTGGGCCCTTCATCTCAGGCACCGCTCCGCTGGGCCCTTCCTGTCAAGCACCGCTCCGCTGGGCCCCGCCGTCTCAAGCACCGCTGGGCCAATGACTGTGCCGGTTCTGTGTCGTGCTAATGTTCACGCTGCACTCGGCCCACCCTGCCTCCTCCATTGCCTGTGGAGACTGTTATCCACTTGATGGACTGTGGCTTTGCACTCCCCAGGATATGACAGTGGGCAAGCCACCCACTGTTGAGACTTGAGAGACTGTGGCTTTGCACTCCCCAGGATTGGACAGTGGGCATGGTGGCCCCTTCTTGGATCTGGCGTCGTGGACTCATGTGGCTGTGGTGCCCCCCCTTCCCTTCCCCCTGAGGTGCCTGTAGTTTTGTCATCTGATGCCCCTGCAGTGTTCTCTCCAACGGACTCAGGGCTCCTGTGTGGGCTTTGCCCAAGTGTTGATACACTTCGGCCCACAGACATTTGCAATTTCTGTGACTGTGCGGGACTTTCTGCCTCTATTTCTCGGTCACGCAATGTTTACATTTGAAATCTTTTCCATCATTTACCTATTTTGCCATGTCTTCGATGAACCTATTTTGTACATAAATGTTGTTTCTCACTTGAATCATATCTTTTCGTTATTCCGGGGGGTTTGGGTGGGGTCACTTTGACTTGGTGCTCTGCATTGGTGTGTAGATAGTTGGGGGGTGGGTGTGATGCGTATGTGTGTGCCCGTAACCCTTCCTCCCCCCCCTCCCCTGTGTCGTAGGTGCGGTACTCACCGTTGTCGTCTGCGCCGGAGTTCGTACTCGTGGTAGATGAGCAGGTAGACGAGAGCGGGTAGGATGTGTAATTCGGGCTCCATGCTGTCCTCCGTCCTCGTGGAGTGTATAGAGGTGAGCGTTTTCCGGTTCGTAGTCTGTTTCCGCCATGTTTTTATCGGCGGGGCTCCCGCCCCGGATGAGGTGGCGGATTGGTGAGTTGTGATAGGGTGGGCAGTACATTGTCTGCCGCCTGCCTGTTGGCGGTGACTGCCGCGCTGTTTGTCTGTCCCGCCGTGGCGGTCGGAGTGGTAAAGTGGCGGGCTCTGTTGGCGGTTCCCGCCAGGGTCAGAATTCCATTTTTTGAACCGCCAGCCTGTTGGTGGGTTGGCTGCCGCTTTATCACCGACCGCCAGGGTCAGAATGACCCCCTTTGTATTCAGTTGAGCTGCCTATTTGCTTTATTGTGGCGTTAGACATTTTAGTTTAAGACATTGCAGATGAGCTGAGTTTTTCCACATGGTAAACTAAGCTTGTGTTTTTCTCTCACCGAACCCTAGCATGATATGGAAACACCTATTTTGTGTTTTTCTCTAGTCAGCCTTGGGAGAGACAGCCTTGAGAGCATGGCCAACTTTCAACGCTTGTTTCTTCCCACTCTGACCTACAGTAGCCAGCATTTTTTTTTATAATTTCCCTCTAAGAGGGAGGGCTTTCTAGAAAGTTCTCTATTCAAAGATATATAAAAAAGATGACTCTGTTCAGTAGGGGGGAATTTCCAGAGACTTCAGTCAGGAGCAGACGTTAGCTGCCTGACCTGTCCCGTATGGGTGGAAAATCTCTTTCTCACAGTTGAACAGGAGTCATCAACTTGCAGGCATGAGAAAGATGACGAGCAATGATAGGCCCTCCGGTGATGAATTCTGACTTTTATCCTTTGCTTTGAAGTTATGCTATAATATAATCACATATATTTGCTGTGTACATTGCAATTGAGAATCACTTTGATATATTTTCCTTTCATTGCTGTGACTATTTTTAAACATGTGCCTCCAACCTACTAACCTCTTCTCTCAGGAACCTCGTGGTGAAGTAATAATAAATGTCTTCTTTAAACTAAGAAGTGCATTCCAGAGATTGTTTTCAGCTCGGTCATTAGTGAAAGCAAAACAGGTGCAAACCACTGCAGTGCCCAAAGTAGATCCTCACACAATCACATTTGTGTCCAAGTACATATAATATCCCATGAAGAGCATCAAAAGGATGTTGGATG
Source organism: Pleurodeles waltl (assembly GCF_031143425.1). Lineage (NCBI taxonomy): Eukaryota > Metazoa > Chordata > Amphibia > Caudata > Salamandridae > Pleurodeles > Pleurodeles waltl. The sequence continues at coordinate 488,759,536 of NC_090436.1, forward strand.
TATCTATGATTGGGAATGAAGAATTGAGGAGTATGCCCTCCGTAGATGAGTGTTTATGGAGTGGTCTGTGATTTTAGCAGAGTAGTACAATTGACCATGCAGAAATTTGTTACCAAATATTCATTTTTTAAGTTTTTTGGTATAGGTACCAATGTGTGTGTAGGTACTAATCAAGTGTAAGCAGAATAAAAAGTAGGAGCGTTAGCATGATGTGAACACGATGAAGTGGATGGGACTGTTCACTGGACTAGAAATAGAAAACAGTCTTGAACCTATATATAAGCATATTACTCACCTATGGGTTTTATTGGAATCTGGACATTCTTTCACACATGTAAAGAAAATCAGTGTTGTCCAATGCGCTTAGAGGACTATGACAGTGAAGCTAATGCCACCAAATATGTATTTTCCACATTAGTTGTGACAATGGCAATTGCTAGCTCAAGAATGGTACTGCCACCATTGTTTCAAGGACCAAGGCATAAAGACCTGCATTGTGTATTGGAGAGAGGGAGTTATATATCTCAAAAAGTTTCTTAGTCACTAACTTCAGTAAATTTGATGAGGAACTGGGCATATGCAATTGTGGGCATTGTGGATTCCTGCATTCTTATTGGATGCCCCAAATATTGGTGGTGGCTTATAAAAGACAGAGGGGCAGATTTATGAAAGCACCACTTTCTTGCGCCCCTTAGTGCCCCCCTAACGCCACCATGTGTGCACCATATTTAGAATACGGCACACCATGGCAGTAGCTAGGGAACTAGCGTCATTATTTTTTACGCTAGTTCTGCGCTTTGCAGGACTAGCATAAAAAATGATGATGCTAATCCTGTAAAGCACCCACAGGCCCATTGAAACAAATAGGAGCCTCCTTTTAACATCTGCTCTGAGCAGGTATTAAAAATCCCAGAAAAAATTACACAAAGAAATCTGTTAGCTTTCTTTGCACCATTTTTACAGCCCTCCTAACGGAGGAACACCCCCTTTGCATACATTATACCTGGTGCAGGCATAATGTGGCTGCAGGGGTTCCAAAGTGTCGCACTGCATGCATTGCACCACTTTGTAAATATGGTGTGGGGAAAATGCCACTTTACTCCACCTTAGCATCATAAAATCACTCTATGGTGGCACTAAGGTGGTGAAAGGGGCTCTTAAGTCTGCCCGAGTGTCTCTGTACGGGGATGGTGCCCTGGAATTCTGAAAAGGAGCACATAGGGAACTAAAGTCAATTTCTGTGAATGAATTTCAGTTGTTACTTCGGATGCTGTTACACTGGGAGTGATTACTTCATAATAAGTACATCATGAGTACCTTTTATTTTGCACATAAGTTGGTAAATATAATTTCTAGCCCCTACAAACCCACTCCACTCCAACAAAAACCTATACAAATATCTATTGCGTATTTGTGTAATCTAATTTTTACATTAACTTACTCATTGTTTTAATATAAAATGTTAACTACTTAAATACCACCCCTAACCACTACCCTTCCCTAAACCTAAAACATCTTACTACACTTTTATTGTACCCATCCTTGAACTCTTAAAGCTCCATATGATTGCTTAACACATCCCAACTCCTTACTGCCACTTAAAATACCCATCCCTGAACTCAAAACTCCTTACTACCTCTAAAATTACTTATCCCTGAACTTAAAAACTCCTTACTGCCATGAAACACTGCTGATCCCAGCACCATAAAACCCCCTTACTGCTTCTGAACACCACCCAGAGCAGAACCCTAAAATCTCCTTAATACCGTGCTACATTAACCATCCCTGAACCGTGAACTCCATATTAAAAGCTACCCAACTCTGAATACTAAAAGCCCCTTACAACTTCTATAAAATGTATAGAACATTAAACTATCTACTCATATATTAAATCTTTGTTTTAAAAAAAACAAAAATATTTAATAATCCAATTATTCATTCTTAGTACTTTACATATTAATGATTTCAAATGTGTCTCCTTAGAATTAAGTTATTTTATATGAATAATTATTTATTTAATTACCAATATTATGGCCTTGGTGCAAAAGGCATTGCAGCTATGGCTGTTATGTATTACCCACATAGAGGCATTTCAAATTGAAAACACCTTTTTTTACATTACTATTGGCAACTCTGCACCTTAGGACAAAATTTCCCTTGAAAATTGATGTTTTGGGTTTGCTAATAACTTTGGTGCTGTTTGGTGAATCATCACAAAACTTTACGTCAAAAAGGTAATGTCCACCTCAGCTCCTTCCTGGAAAGTTTTGGGTTGACCTGGGAGACCAAGAAAAATGGGAGGTCCAAAAACATGTTTTCAACATTCATTTTTCCATAGGAAAATTGAACAATGAAACTGTAAACACTTCTGAAAGAAACTACGCCAAATTTGTCAGAAAGCTAGATTATAGGGCAGAAAGAGTGCTTTTTGTGATTTTGGTGTAAAACCATTCAGTAGTTTTTGAGATATTAAGGCTGAAAAACCCTCAATATTTCAAGCCACGGATGTCTTGTGGAGCTGAGAGATCTTTTGAGATAAGATCTGATTGGCTGGCACCACATTAACACATTTGTGACATTTTGGGACACTCAGTCCACTGTCCTGATAAAAGTACAACAAACATATAGGGGGCAGGGTAGGCATATCCTGCCCCACTCGGCGTGGTGGGGTATCCTCCATCGGGCCAGAAACATATATTTTTTTACATAATTGCAGCAAATTTGCAGAAGAGCTGAAGCATTTTTTTTTAAAAAGGTGTGGACTCCTGCACTTTAAAAAGGAACCATGGGGTGAGCGTGTGCCTGAGAGGGGCAAAATGTATTTAGCAGAGTAGGGAGTCATGTGGACCCCTTTCCCTCACTGAGACTTGTTGAGGACCCAGTTTCCCATATCCAAAGGTGAAAAACATAATTGAAGGAGGGGGCACGCGGGCCCCCTCCCCAAGCCGTTGCTGGGCCCCAGGTACCACAACCCCGAGAGCTGATGAAAGGGGAGGCGGACATGCAAGCACCCTTCTCAAGACTTTCCTGGGCACTGGGGCAGGCTCAGTCATGGTTTCCTGGGAACCCAATCCCCTCTGATTCCTTTGTTTCCCTGCCCATGAGATCACTGTCAGGGAAGTGCTTTTGCTCCCTCCAAGTGGGAGCACAAAGGTTTCCACCTGCTTGCACTCTCGCAGGCAGGGAAACATAGAATTGCTTCCACCCACAAGGAGCCAAATCAAAAGCAGCTCTCAACGGTTATGAGCAATGCTGTCTCCTGCAGCATCCTGAATGGGAGCTGAAAGGGGAGTTATGGAACTGCGGGGGCAAGGGTCCCCCACAGCCAACAACATACCAAATGTTGTAGGGTGTCCCAGGTGGGCACCGTGGCACCAGAGCCCCTAAAAAGGGAAAAAACATGTTGTCTGCTCCTTGGAGGACGCTTTGTGAGCTGGATGTTGTCATCATAGGGTATGATCTTGATTCTATGGGTGTAGATGATGCTGGCAAGTTGGGTCAGGCCAGTTGTGAACCAGATGGGGCTGAGTGAGGATCCTTATGTAACTCTGTAGATGATGTTGATGATGTCTGAGGTGAAGGGGTCTAGGCTGACTGAATGGGTGCAGATTGTCCGGGAGGACCAAGTACAGCAAAGTGTAGGACCTTGGATTCTGGTTTTGTGCAGTCATTGGATATGATGTCAAAGGCTGTGAAAAGGTCCAGTAGGATAAGGGCTGTGGTGTATCCTCTGTCTATGGTCATCAGTATGTTGTCTGTGACGAAGGTGGTCTCTGTATTGTGATTGGGCCTGAATCTAAATTGTGTGGTGTCAAGGAGGTGGTTGTCGTTGAAGTAGGTGACTAGGCATTTGTTTATCATGTTTTCAAAAGGCCAGTAGTTGGCTAGCATCTTTGGCTTTACTGTGGGTTTCTTGAGGAGAGAGAGTACTGTGGCGTGTTTCCCGGCATCCACATAGGTGGCTGAGATGATTGATGCACTCAGGATTGGGTTGAGGGCTGTGTTGATGGGGTTCAGTCCTTTGATGAAGACACGGTGAGGGCAGGGGTCCGAGGGTGCCCTGGAACATATGGACTGCATGGTTCTTGTGGTTTCTTGAGTGGTAGTGTTCAGCCAGATGGTCAGGGTGGTGCTCTTTTTGTTGATTGAGATAGGCAGGAAGACTGATGAGTAGAAGTGTTGTTGGGACACAATGTTGTTGTAGATGCTGGTGATCTTGCTGCTGAAGATTAGGGGCAGCTAGGTGCAGAAGCCCTGAGAGAGTTTTATGCTGGTGAAGCTTTCTGCCGGGGAGGTGAGGTCTTTCACTATGACGAAGAATTCCTTGGTTATGTTGGTGGAGTTTTTGATGCAGTCAGTGGGTGCATATTTGCACTGGCATTTGGTGAGTCGAAGCTCTTCCATGTACCAGCTTGCTGTCAGTCTCGTTGTTGTGGATTTGTTGGGTTTGAGAGGAGACAGGGTTTCTGCACAGGCGGTGATCCAGGCGTTAAAGTTGGAGATGGATTTGGGGAGGTTGATATTGTGTTAATGCTGGTGGTGCAGGAGTTTGGGAGACCGGGAATCTTCTGAGGCCTTGTTCCAGACCTTTTGTGAAGATTTGACGATTTCTGAGGAGGCGTGGTATGGGTATGCTGAAGCTGATGAGGGTGTGGTCAAACCAAGGGATTGGTGTGGGCTTGTCTACTTTGATATTGCTGAAGCCGATGAAGATGGGCTCCTGTAGGTGTCCGGCAAAGTGATGGACCTTTCACTGGCAGAATGAGTCCGGGTTTGGACAGGTCCTCAAGGATGTTGATTGTGTTCTGATTGGTGAGACCCTACAGGTGAAAGTAGATGTCGCCGAGGAGGATGAAGGCACTGGAGCTGATGGTCAGGAGAGACAAAGTCCACAGTGGTGCTGCTAAAGTTGTCTCATTTTCAGGGAGTTGGTGCAATTCAAAGGTGTTGCCCAGGGTGTAGTTAGCAGTGATGAGGATTTTGAAAGTCAAGTGTCCCATTTTCTGGTGGTGCTTTCCGCAGTGGTGCTACATTGGATGGATTATTTGAAGATGATACAGATTCCACCTCAGGATCTGTTTTTCCTGTCCTGTCTTGCAGTCTTGATCTTTACAAATGTAAAAAAATGTTAAAAATATTAAAATATTGGTTAGCTAAAGACAAGGTACTGTGGTTTGAATAGAATGAGGAAACTTTTTTAAATGTATTTTCTTTCTTTACATCATGGAACACTGAAGTGCTTTTTGTCAGTTTCACTGTTTTGCTGTATGCTTTATTTTATTAGGAGATAGCATGTTCTTGGAAGACGGACACACCCACATTTTCAATTAATTTTAATGGTTTGCTGATCATAAAGTAAGCTTAAATTGTAGCTTGTTGTTGCCCTGCAATGATCATAGGGCTTATGTACAGACAACATTTGTAACTTGTAATTTTAGGGCAGGTGCCCTCCTTTTATTGTCTCCTCCTCCTTCATGTAGCACCAATAAAATACAACTCTGACTCCAAACTAGACTGTACAAGGCTGCATGTCATTCAAAAGCAGAGATCACACCCTTTCTAATTTTATCACAGTGTGAGATCACACAAGCAAGCTTCACTGACCTACCCCACCCCAATATCTGGCAAGATGGCAAAGGGTGGGGTTAAGGTGCTTACAATCCAACTTCATATATCATGAGATCAGGTCACAACCACTTTGATGACTGATTATTGCATGTGGCATTACTCTGCTCATAAACTTGGATCCCAAGAGGTGGGAGAGATGTACAGGAAGATGCCTATCCTGATTTCAGAGCTGTAAAAAAGAGCGTCACCGTGACCTTAGTCAAGAAGCAACGTAGATTAGGATACAAGGTCTGCATGGCAATATCTGGAAATGCCACAGTGGGATATTTTGTTTTACAACATATTAGACTGAATTTGATCACTGACATGTCACACTGAAGCAAAAGTAGGAGTTAGGTGTCATAAGGTTAGTGTTAGACATTGGAATTTCCGGTTGGCCGAGGTGTGCACCCTGTTCAAGCAGGAACCACAATCCTAGTCAGGGTAAGTCACTACACACCCTAAATTAATCTGTGCTCACCCCCTGGTAGCTTGGAACAGACCAGTAAGGCTTAACTTAAAAGCCATGAGTTAAGTATTTGTGCAACACTTCAAACAGTAAAACAGTGCCAACACCATACAAAAAGATACCAAACCTGGCTAGAAAAATAGTACTTAATTTGAGGAACAAAACAAGACCAAAATGGCTGGGTCAAATCTAAAAAGTCAGGCCAGCCGTGATGTAGCACGGGTCGGATACAGGGACCAGCCTTGGCCACTGAACAGTACCTTGGTTGCATCAAAGTCAAAGGAGATGTGGGGATCAGGGGAAGTGGTACGTCTTTGTCGATCCTTTGGATGTAGGTGATGAATCGGTTCCCAGCCATGCAAAGTTGGAGATGTGTTGGAAATTGAGGCAATGTGATGCGCAGTCTGTAATGAAATGTTCCCCATCCTTGTAGCAGTGGTGATACATTGGCGTTGATGGAGATACGTGAGTTCTGAGCTGCATAATAGTATTATTGTGTTGGTTTTGGACTGGAGCAGCACTTTGTACCCACTTCCAAGGACCCAGGACTGGAATGGCACCACTTGACAGGGCAAGACTCACGGTTGGCAGAGTCCAGGTACTGTAGGTGATGAGTTGGAAGTCTTTTGTGTCCCTCAATCAATCAATCAATCAATCGGTACTTCTAAAGCATGGCTAGTAATCCATAGGGCCTCAATGCACTGTATGCGGGCATGCTGCTTACGTGAATAACCAGGTCTTGAGGTCCTTCCTGAACTGCTTCAGTGATGCGGTTTGTCTGAGTTTGAGAGGTAGCGCATTCCATGTCCAGGCTGCTAAGTAGGGGAAGGATCTTCTTCCTGCTATGTATTTTCAGATCTTTGGAATGGCAAGCTGGAAAGAACAGAGTTGTCTGTTGTGTACATAGAAGATGAGGTGGTGATGATTGAGGTAGGCTGGTCCTATGTTGTGTAGTGCCTTCTAGGTGTGTATAAGAAGTTTGTAGGTGATGCGCTTGTTGACTGGGAGCCAGTGTAGGTCTTTGAGGTGGGAGGAGATGTTGCTGTGCTGGGGGATATCCAAAATGAGCCTGGCTGCTGCATTCTGGATTCTTTGTAGTCTTGATTACAGTTTCTTGGTATTGCTGGCTTCCAGTGCATTGCTGTAGTCCAGTTTGCTACTGACGAGAGTGTGGGTGACTGTCTTCTTCGTCTCGGTGAGGATCCACTAGAAGATCTTTCAAAGGAGTTGAAGGGTGTGGAAGAATGACGACAAGACGGAGTTGACTTGGTGGGTCATGGACAGAGGGGAGTCCAGGATGATGCCCAGATTGCATATGTGGTCTGTGGGAGTGGGGCATTTCCCAGTGTGGGGAAGTGGAGTCGATTACGAGGATCTCCATCTTATCCAAGTTGAGTTTGAGGTAGCTGGCTTCCATTCAAGTGGCGACTGCTCTCATCCTGTTGTGGAAATTTCTCTTGGCCTTTGCTGGGCCATCGGTCAGGGAGAGGATCAATTGTGTATCGTCAGCATAGGAGATGATGTTTAGGTTGAGTTGTCTGATGATCTTGGTAAGCGGGCCATGTAAATGTTTTAAAATGTAAGGCTGAGAAAGGATCCGTGGGGTACTCTGCAGCATGTTTTTTTTGGGGTTCTGATGTGAACAGTGGTAGTCTGACACTCTGTGTTCTCCTGGTGAGGAAGGATCTGATACATTCTAGTTCTTCATTACGGATGTTGGTATCGTGGAGTCTGGCGCAGAGGGTGGAGTGGGAGACAGTGTCAAATGTGGCAGTGCGGTTGTGGAGGATTAGTACAGCCGTGTCTTCATAGTCTAGTGTGGTGTGTGTGTCGTCGGTGGCAGCCAGAAGTGGTGTTTCAGTGCTGTGGTTGCTCCTGAATCCAGAATGGGATGGGCCTAGGATCTGATATGTCTCTTGGAATACGGTGAGTTGCTGGTTGATGACCTTTTCCATTACTTTGGCTGGGAAAGGGAGCAGAGAGATGGGTCTGTAGTTCTTCAGCTCCCTTGGGTCTGCAGTGGGTTTCTTGAGTCGTGGGTTGAACTTGGCGGGCTTCCAGTCGGATGAGAAGGTGGTGGTCTCAAAGGATCTGTTGATAGTCCTGCAGAGCTCTGTTGCTATGGTGGTGCTCGCCAGGTGCTCCCGAGTGGATGGAGCTCATGTGTTTCCTGGATTCCTCTGTGGTGATGGGGGCCCAGGAGTTGAACATCTGGTGTGGCGTGGGGTCGGTAGTAATGTTTGTGGGCGATGCGGGCTTATTTTGGTTCTTGAAGCCTCGATAAATGTCTTGGATTTTCTAGAGGAAGAAGCTGATGATGGTGTCAATAAGGTCTTGAGAAGGAGGGATGGCTGAGGTGTTTGTCCCGGGGTTTGTGAACTTTTTCACAATGGTGAAGAGCTCCTTGCTGTTGTGAACGCTGGTGCTGAGGCGTTCTTGAATGGCGGCTTTCTTAGCAGCTCCTATGTTCTTGTGGTGCGCAGTGACTACGTTCTTGTAGGCTGTACGATCTTTGGTTGATTTGCTGTTTTTCCCTTTTGTTCTAATTGCTTGCAGGAGTGTTTGGACTCTTGTAGGTATGTCCAGAACCATCTAGGTGATTCGCTTTGTTGGTTTCCTGCAGGTTTTCTGAGGGGTGCTACACTGTTAGTGCATTCTGAGATCCAGCGGCGTAGACTATGTGCAGATTAATTTGAGTTTGCTCCATCCAGTGGGGAGGAGTGGCTGAGTGTGTCAGTGAGTTGCGCTTCCCTGACTTTGACAGCGTCTGCTCCAGGGAGGGGCACATAGAGGCGTGTAGTGTTCCATGTGAAGGTGAAGTGGAACCATCTGTGTTCGATCCAATAGTGTTCGGAGGTGTGAGAGATGGTGATGTTGTTCCCTGTTGAGAAGACGAGTCAAAGGTATGCCCAGCTGTGTGGGTGGGAATGTTGACAAGTTGTTTGAGGCTGAGTGTTGCGAGGTTGCCCAGGAGGCTTGTGGCATTGGGGTCATCGTGTATATCAAGGTGGAAGCTGAGGTCACTGAGTAGGATGTAGTCGGTGGAGGCAAGCGCTTGGGGGTGATGAGGTCGGTGATGACTTCACTGAATTGAGGTCAGGGTCCAGGTGGTCTGTAGACAAGTGTACCACGGAGGAAGGAGTTGGGGTTGGTCTGAATCTGGAAGTGTGGGTGTTCATGGGTTGGCTGATTCAGTGACTCAGTGGTGTTTGTAAGATGAACGGTGTTCTTGTTGACTATGGTGATGCCTCCTCATGGACCGTTGGCTCTGTCCTTGTGGATGATTTTGTAGTTGTCTGGAATGGGCGTGGCAATGTCTAGGGCTGAGGTGGGGGTGATACAGGTTTCTGTGAGGAAGGTGACATCAGGGCGGTCGAGTTGAGGAGGTCCCAGACTTCAACTGCATACTTGACGAGGGAGCGTGTGTTGAGGAGTATGCACTTGAGGTGACTGTCTGGGCTTGGTGTGAGACCGTGTGATGGTCGGTGGAGGGTGTGGGAGCATGAGTTGCACGAGAAGTGTCCATGAGTGTTCCTCAGCTCAGCTAGATGGCAGGCTGATGATCTTCCCAGGTTGAGGGCGCATAGAGTGTTAGAGTCGAACCAAGGGATGGAGCCAGGACTAGGGTCCAGGGCCCATGTTCCTGGGACTTCAGAAATCAGGAAGCAAGTCAGCAATACCTTGGAGTCACACCGGTTCTAGGTTGAAGCAGTATGCGTTTAGTCTTTCTCACCCAGGCAAGGAGGGCAGCAGGCAGCAGGCCAGAACAGTAAGAAGGCAGTTCTTCTAGAGCAGCAGTCAAGCAGAGTAGCAGTCCTTGTAGCAGCACTCAGTCCTTCTTCCTAGCAGAGTATTCACAGGTGCAGAAGTGCATTGTGATGGTAAGGTCAGAAGTCCAATTCTTATACCCAGTGGTGCCTTTGAAGTGGGGGAGACTTAAAAAAGGCCTTTGAAGTGCCCTAGCTTCAGACTCACTGAAGAGGGTTACACAGTCCTTTGTGTGGGAAATGCACAAAGCCTATTCATATGTAAGTGTGGGGCTGTGCCCAGCTCCTTCCTCCTGTCCAGGTTGGCCCATCAGGATTTTGATGGCCCATCAGTCACACCTAAGTTCCCTTTGTGTGTGGCTGTCTTGAGGGAATGCACAAATCCTAGCTATCACCCCTCCCCAGGCGTGGGTTGGAGGCAGGCTCTAGGCACACAGGGATAAAAGCAGGAAAATGCCAACTTTCTAAAATTGGCACTTTCAAAATTGTAACAATAAAATCGACTCTACCATTAAAATGGATTTAACATTACATTTCTATAGGTTCTAAACATGATAGCTCTATCCCTTCCCAATCAGGAATTATGGTTTATTAGATGTAATAAGGAACCCTTTATGTTTTCCTGTGAAAGGAGTGGGACTCACAGTAGTGTAAAACTAATTTGGTAGTTTTTTACTACCAGGACATGTAAAAATTAAAAGTCTATGTCCTGACTTTTAGTTATGTAGCACTGTGACGGGCTGAGAATGACCCGCCCGCACAGGAACCGGACTTGTGCTGTCTCTGCCCCATCTGACTCCAGCCTTCCTGACTTCCTTCCCGCGATTGGCTGGTTCCACTCCAATCGCGGGAAGACGGGAGGTCAAAAGTGGCAGCGCCAGCACCTGAGTTGTTGGTATTAGGAGGTGGAGAAGGAGACCTGAAGGACGCCGACAACACACGAGGATGAGAAGAAGACGACCAGAAGGAGGAAAAAAGCACGCGAGGAAGAGAAGAAGACGATCAGGCTGACCTGGAGGACGAGAGAACCGGTGGCCTGACGCGAGGAATCGAACATCACGACGGGCATCCAACAACAACACCAGAAGCCTTAGCATCGAGAGACCCCGGGGAAGCGAATCACTATTTCCAGCCACGCTTCAGAAGAAGCGTGGCTCTACCAGGTGCGTGGGACCTGTAGAGTAGAGAAAGCGGGAGGGCGACTAAGGGGAAGAAAAAGGAGGAAAAAAGAGGGGGGGGTTTGGACTGGGCACTAACGCACAAAACACTATATAGCACATAGACAGGGTAGTGCACAAACCCAGAGCACGGAGAAATTTAAACTACATAGTACAAGACAGAAGGATTGTGGGTAACGCAGAAAAGAGACAAGAGAAGTAAGACAGGAAGAAGAGATGCCCTAGAAAGAAAGAAACAAGAGGAGCTGGAAACAGAGACAGGTAGAGCAGAGCAAACCGAATACAACAGGCAAAGAAAAGGGAGAAGAGGAGACAGTTCAGGAGAAACGAAGGAGAGGAAACAGAGGTCTGAAACGGAAGAAAAGAAAGGCATGGAAAGAGGTAGATGAAAGGAACGTAACCCAAACTACTTAGAGATGTATCTTTCTGTCTCCACATGCGTTTTTCCGGGGAACCTGTGAGACGAAGAAAGCCAAAGAGAAGACTGTGAAGCGCAGTCCAAAGACTAACTCCGTAAAGACTAGAGAAAAGAAGACAGGAAGAGAACCAGAGCTCCGGAGAAGAGAACAGAAAGATACTGTATCCTCAAAACTATCTGAAAATAAAACTACATAACTCACCGACAACTGACTCCCCAGTTTTCACTATACGCCGAATACGTCACAAGTGGTGTCAGAAGTGGGATCTGAAGGACCAACGTGGAAGAAAAGACAACCTTGGCCGATGTGATAGCCCAGCTGGCCGAAGGGCAGCGGCATCTCCAACTGGTATGGGAGCAGCAAATGAAAGAAGCAAAAAGAAGAACGTGAGGCGTTACAGACAGCCCTGAAGAGCCAGGCGACAATTATGGCCAACAATCAGTTAGTACATGAGACGGCCCTTGGCAAGCTTACCGATACAATCGCCCATACGAAAGTACACCCCAATGTGCCAAGTAGTGTACTGCAGCACTACCAAGAACCAGAGGACCCTGACGCCTTCTTCACAAACTTTGAGAGGGTTGCTAGTACGCCCAATTGGCCCGAGGAGAAGTGGGGACAATACATAGCCCCCCTTCTCACAGACCATCTGCAGACTACATACCAGGCTGTCAATCCCTGTGGCACCTTGCCCTATAAAGAACTCAAAAAGACCATCCTGGAAAGGGTTGGATTGGATGTTGAAAAATACCGCACCTGGTTCCGCCAAGTAAAGTGGCAACATCAGGAAAACCCCCGAACCTTGTATTACCGAGTCCAGCATGCTGCAGGACGATGGTTACATCCCACAGAAAAAACCCAGGAGGAAATGTTTGATACCATAGTCTTGGAATAATACCTAGAGGCCTTGCCCTCCACAACACGTAACTGGGTCCGGCAACATCCAGGGCTAACTAACGAAACAGCTGTGGATCTTGCTTGCGCATATCATAGGGGCCCGGACTTCCGCGCTACAACCAGCAGACCACCACCTCTTCCTCCGGTACGACCTTCTCCACTAAGAATACCACCCATAGACCAACCCAAATACATGGCCCAGAACGGTCCCCGTCAGCCGCTACAGCAACGCCCAGCTATCCAAATATAGGTCCCCAGTGCTATCACTGTTCCGAATGGGGCCACATTGCCAGAAATTGCCACCACAGGAAGGAGACCGAGGAGCCCATGGAAATTGGTTTGATGAGAGGGAGAGTTGTTTGGTCTGGAGGGGAGAAACCCAATTACACCCTCTCTGTAGTTGGTACTGGGGTGGAAAGAACCGGACAAATAGACTCAGGATGCAGCCAGAGTGTAATACGGCAACCTCTAGTAGTACCCAGGCAGGAAGATCCACACACCCAGGTCTTAATCGCCTGTGTACATGGTGACCAGAGGTATTATCCAGTGGCCGACATACAGTTTAACTGGAGAAATAAAACTAAGACACTAAGAGTGGGGGTACTCTCCCAACTAGGAGAAGACATAATCCTTGGAACTGATTATGGAGACTTTCCCTCTCTCCTAGAGAAAGCAGGACGTGAACAAGCCTTGAAGTCCTGGTGGGAGGAGGTACCTATAGGGTCAGATACGGACGATCAAAAACCCACTCGAGCTAACCTAAGTAAAAAGCAGAAACGGGAACAGCGGTACACCCAGAAAACACTACAGGAGAACAGACCAGGAAAAGACAGTAGAGTGTACACTATGGCCGGTGAGTTTCGGCAGATACAACACGAGGATCCTTCTTTGAAACACGCATGGGAAAAGGCACTATATCCCGAACAACAGGGGGTAGGTCCTACGTTTCTAATCCATAATAAATTATTATATAGAAAACCCTCAACAACGGGAGGAAAACCAGAACAATTGGTTGTTCCTAAGAGTCATAGGCAACAAGTGTTGCACCTAGCCCACGGTGACAATGGAGAAGGGCACCTAGGTAGAGAAAAGACAGAGGAAGCGGTGCTCAGACGCTTCTATTGGCCTGGGGTGTTCGGGGAGATCCGTAAGCACTGTGCAGAATGTCCCAAATGTCAACTGTATAATCCCTCTCCGCATAAACCCGTTCCCCTCCAACCACTTCTGATAATTGATACCCCATTTTCCAGGGTTGGAATGGATATCATAGGGCCTCTCACTCCCTCAGTAAGGGGTCGGCAATACGTATTAGTATTGGTGGATTACGCTACCTGGTACCCGGAAGCAATACCCATACCTAGCATGCACACCAAAGCCATTGCCCAGGCAATGATCAAGTTTTTTTCCAGGGTAGGATTCCCGAACGAAATCCTCACAGACCAGGGGACCCCTTTTATGTCAAGACTCATGTCCGAGGTGAGTTACTTACTCGGGTGAAACAAATCAGAACCTCTGTTTATCATCCCCAAACGGGCGGCCTAGTAGAAGAGTACAATAGGACCATTAAGTCTCTCCTCAGAAAAAGCATTTCGGAAACTGGCAGGGATTGGGAAAAGAAATTACCACTTGTATTATACGCAATTCGTACTCACGTCCAATCCTCCCTGGGACATAGCCCTTTCGAAATGCTATTCCGGAGACAACCCCGAACCCTGCTAGACATGTTGGCCGAACAATGGGAAACCACAGAGGAAGAAATAAAAGATCTCCTATCCTATACTCGAGACTTGCGTGACAATCTGCATACAGTATGGGAGGAAGCCCATACAGCATTACGAGAAGCACAGGCGAAACAGAAGCAGGTATATGACACTAGAAGCGCGGTTCGCAACCTGACTGTAGGTGACAAAGCCCTGGTACTCCTTCCCAGTAGTGACAATAAATTGTTAGCTCGTTGGCAGGGACCATAAGACGTAATTGCACAACTTAACCCCACCACTTATAAGTTAGCCATTCCCCAAGGAAGTGGACGAGAGCAGGTTTACCATATTAATCTATTAAAAAAATGGCAAGAACCCTCTGACGAACATCCTGTCCGGTACATTACACACGATCCTGTAGAAGAAATCCCATATCCCTCTCTCTCTACTTCCACCCGTCAGGATACGCCCCAACCATGGTTAAATCCCACATTACTTGAGTCCTATCGTCTTCAACTTACCCAACTAATAACTAGTCACCAAGCAGTCTTTTCTAAGGTCCCTGGTAGAACCGATTTGGTGCAACATCCCATCCGGCTCAAGGTGGGCAAGGTATCCAGACAAAGACCCTATCGTATTCCGGAAGCAACAAAATCTATTATAGAACAAGAGGTACAATCCATGCTGGCGGCTGGTATCATTGAGCCATCCACCAGTCCCTGGTGCTCACCGGTGGTTTTAGTTCCCAAGCAGTATGGGAGTACCCGATTTTGTGTGGACTATAGACAGGTTAACGAACTCTCTCACTTTGACGCCTACCCCATGCCTCGTATTGACGAGCTTATTGAACGGTTAGGCCGAGCCAGATATCTATCCACCCTGGACCTCACAAAGGGGTACTGGCAGATACCCATGAGACCTGAGGACAAAGAGAAAACTGCTTTTTCTACCTCTTCGGACCTTTACCAATTTACGGTACTACCCTTTGGCCTTCATGGGGCACCAGCCACTTTCCAGAGACTCATGGGCTCAATACTACGACCTCATCATCAATATGCTGCAGCATATCTTGATGATATTTTCATATATAATGGAACATGGAGTGACCACATGACACATTTAGACAACATTCTGCAGGCCTTACGAGCAGCTCAGTTGACAGCAAATCCAGAGAATTGTCGCTTAGGACAAACCAGTATCAAATATTTGGGTTATGTAGTGGGGGGAGGTCAAGTCAGCCCACAAACTGAGAAAATAGAAGCCATACAAAACATACCCTTCCCTAAAAACAAGAAAGACGTTAGAGCCTTCTTGGGATTAATAGGCTATTATCACCGATTTATTCCGCAATTCTCTACTCTAGCCAAGCCTCTTACTAACCTGGTACAGAAGACCAGTCCCAATTCCCTATCCAAACCCACTGCTGTTGAACTTCAAAGCTTTGACAATCTGAAAGCCATACTCACCTCAGGTCCGGTATTATACTGTCCGAACTTCCTTAAACCTTTTGTCCTACAGACCGACGCCTCCGACGTGGGTCTGTGGGCAGTTCTTTCCCAGGAGCAGGACGATGGGACACAACACCCCATACTATACATCAGTAGAAAACTCCTTCCAAGAGAACGGCACTACCCCTCCATTGAGAAAGAGTGCCTAGCGATAAAATGGGCTATTGAATCACTTAGGTACTACCTGTCTGGCAGGTCCTTTACCTTGGTTACCGACCATGCTCTGCTCACCTGGCTTGCACGGCACAAGGACATGAATTCCCGTATTTTGTGATGGTTTCTTTCCTTACAGCCTTTTTCCTTTCAGGTACTGCATCTTCTCGGTAGCAACATGACCAATGCTGACTTCCTGTCTCGTTACCCGTCATCAGAGCGTCCCGACCGGCCTCTCCCTAGGGGGAGTGTATGTGCGGGCTGAGAATGACCCGCCCGCACAGGAACCGGACTTGTGCTGTCTCTGCCCCATCTGACTCCAGCCTTCCTGACTTCCTTCCCCGCGATTGGCTGGTTCCACTCCAATCGCGGGAAGACAGGAGGTCAAAAGCGGCAGCGCCAGCACCTGAGTTGTTGGTATTAGGAGGTGGAGAAGGAGACCTGAAGGACTCCGACAACACAAGGGGACGAGAAGAAGACGACCAGAAGGAGGAAAAAAGCACGCGAGAAAGAGAAGAAGATGATCAGGCTGACCTGGAGGACGAGGGAAACCGGTGGCCTAACGCGAGGAATCGAACATCGCGACGGGCATCCAACAACAACACCAGAAGCCTTAGCATCGAGAAAACCCGGGGAAGCGAATCACTATTTCCAGCCATGCTTCAGGAGAAGTGTTGCTCTACCAGGTGCGTGGGACCTGTAGATTAGAGAAAGCGGGAGGGCGACTAAGGGGAAGAAAAAGGGGGGGAAGGTGAGGGGTGGGGTTGGACTGGGCACTAACGCACAAACCACTATATAGCACATAGACGGGGTAGCGCACAAAACCAGAGCACGGAGAAATGTAAACTACATAGTACAAGACAGAAGGATTGTGGGTAATGCAGAAAAGAGACAAGAGAAATAAGACAGGAAGAAGAGATGCCCTAGAAAGAAAGAAACAAGAGGAGCTGGAAACAGAGACAGGTAGAGCTGAGCAAACCGAATACAACAGGCAAAGAAAAGGGAGAAGAGGAGACAGTTCAGGAGAAACGAAGGAGAGGAAACAGAGGTCTGAAACGAAAGAAAAGAAAGGCATGGAAAGAGGTAGATGAAAGGAACGTAACACAAACTACTTAGAGATGTATCTTTCTGTCTACACATGCGTTTTTCCAGGGAACCTGTGAGACGAAGGAAGCCAAAGAGAAGACTGTGAAGCGCAGTCCAAAGACTAACTCCGTAAAGACTAGAGAAAAGAAGACAGGAAGAGAACCAGAGCTCCGGAGAAGAGAACAGAAAGATACTGTATCCTCAAAACTATCTGAAAATAAAACTACATAACTCACCGACAACTGACTCCCGAGTATTGACTATACGCCGAATACGTCACAAGTGGTGTCAGAAGTGGGATCTGAAGGACCAACGTGGAATAAAAGACAACCTTGGCCGATATGATAGCCCAGCTGGCCGAAGGGCAGCGGCATCTCCAACTGGTATGGGAGCAGCAAATGAAAGAAGAAACAAGAAGAGCTGAAAACAGAGACAGATAGAGCAGAGCAAACCGAATACAACAGGCAAAGAAAAGGGAGAAGAGGAGACAGTTAAGGAGAAACGAAGGAGAGGAAACAGAGGTCTGAAATGAAAGAAAAGACAGACAAGAAAGGCAGGGAAAGAGGTAGACGAAAGGAACGTAACCCAAAGTACTTACCAATGTATCTTTCTGTCTCCACATGCGTTTTCCCGGGGAACCTGTGAGACGAAGGAAGCCAAAGAGAAGACTGTGAAGCGCATTCCAAAGACTAAGGGGGTCATTCCGACCCTGGTGGGGGACCACGGAAGCACCGCCAACAGGCTGGCGGTGCTTCCAGGGCCATTCTGACCGCGGCGGTAAAGCCGCGGTCAGAAAAGGGGAACCGGCGGTTTCCCGCAGGTTTTCCCATGGCCCAGGGAATCCTCCCGCCATGGGGATTCCGACCCCCTTCCCGCCAGCCTGTTTCTGGCAGTTTACACCGCCAGAACCAGGATGGCGGGAACGGGTGTCGTGGGGCCCCTGGGAGCCCCTGCACTGCCCATGCCACTGGCATGGGCAGTGCAGGGGCCCCCTAACAGGGCCCCATGAAGATTTTCACTGTCTGCTTTGCAGACAGTGAAAATCGCGACGGGTGCTACTGCACCCGTCGCACTCCTGCAACATCGCCGGCTCCATTCAGAGCCGGCTTCTATGTTGCAGGGGCTTTCCCGCTGGGCCGGCGGGCGGCCTTTTGGCGGTCGCCTTCCGGCCCAGCGGGAAAGCCAGAATGGCATCCGCGGTCTCCTGACCGCGGAGCGGCCATTTGGCGGTGACCGAATGGCGGGCGGCGACTGTCGCCCGCCGCGGTCAGAATGACCGCCTAACTCCGTAAAGACTAGAGAAAAGAAGACAGGAAGAGAACCAGAGCTCCGGGGAAGAGAACAGAGAGAGACTGTATCCTCATAAGTATCTGAAAATAAAACTACATAACTCACCTTCAACTGACTCCTGAGTATTCACTATACGCCGAATACGTCACAAGCACCTTCCCCTATGGGCTACCTATGGCCTACCTTAGGACTGACATATGTGATAAAAGGACAGCTTGGCATCCGATTTTAGATGCCAAGTCTACATGGCAGTATAACACTGCATTTGGACTGCAATGGTACGTCTGGGCCGTGTTTTAAAGTGCTACTTAAATGGGTGGCACAAGAAGTGCTGCAGGTCCACAAGTAACATGTAATATGCAGGCCCTTGGCACATTACTAAGGACTTATAAGTAAATTAAATATGCCAGTTAGGTAGATACCAATCCAACCATGTTTTAGGGGGAGAGCACATGCACTTTAGCACTGGTCAGCAGTGGTAAAGTGATCAGGATCCTCAGGCCAACAAAACAAACTCAGTAAAATATGAAGCAGGCAGGCAAAACATTTGGGGGAAGACTGCCCTAAGGTGGTCAGGTCTAACAGTCTGTCACAAAAAAGAACACATTTCAGATTTGCTAGAGGCCTGTGAACTTGATACATAAAGTGGTGGAGCACGATCAATGGGAAATGTATGTTATGTGAAGTCTGTGCAAACTTTGACTGTAGATGCTCTCTTATGCTGCTACTGGTATGAGATATTTTTTTACCCATGTGGCGCATTTCGTTTTCTGGGTGCCCATGGATTATGTACATGTTAGCATGTTTACATATTACACTAAGACTGCACTCCGGGCATAGTAAGGAGGCACATGAGAGGTCTCAGCACTTCTGAAAATGCTACCTTTATAGGCAACAGCATTGTTGCTGCATATATCTATACTGACTCTTCTTTTCACACTATGGCTGAGAATGTATCATGTCTTTCTTTTATTATACATGTCGGCAGGAGCTGATTGTTTCATGTGGCAACATGCAGCAACATAGCCTTCTGCGTGACGTGCTTATGAGGCCTACCATTTGTATTCAACTGCACAATGTACAAACATAACATTTGTGTATGTTTTGTTTGCACTTACCTGTACAGATAACTTTTCATTCAAATGGAAAAAGTTTAAAATTATTTCTAAACTTGATTTTCTTTTTTTTTTGTCCTGATACACCTCTGGCTTCTGGTCGACTCCATATCGCCTGATCAGAAAAAAAAAACCTCTCGTATATGGAGATGACTAACGCCAGGGAACCTGGATCTCTCTCACTTGACCTACATGCAGGAGTCTGCGTTCAAGGATAGAGACTGATCTGGCCCCTGATCATAGGACACAAACTTAATGCAACCCCATCAAATATTACTCTCCTCTGACCCTCCATTCAGCAACTGTGACCATATTTTTACTTTCTTTTCCTTATTTAAATTAAATTATTCACTGCCATATCCAAATTTGATAACCCAATAAGAGCCAGTCAGTATATGAAGGGGAGAAACAGATGTCCATTTCCGACAGATTTTCCACCTGGCCAGAAGTATTGTATAAAACAATACTGTCTTCGTCGCTCTGCTGTTTACTTCCCCCTCTTCCAGTATACTGAAAATTGCTAAGGGGAGACTCAATACTTGAAATTGGCTTACATACCTTTACCCAAAACTATGTACCGCTGGACATTCCAAAAACATATGAATGTCGGATGCACTCAGTTTTTGCGCAGTTAACTGCCTCTCGTCCTCTCATCTTAGAGAGCTTACAAGGGGAGAAGAAAGCCCTATGCAGAGTAAAAAGATGATTCCTCTTTAATGATGCCGGTTTGACTACCTTAAATGCTATGTGCATTGATGTTTCCCACCATACTTGTACTTGATCCGAGGGCATCACTTCCCCACCAAAGGGAGCTGGGCAACTTAAAATCACCATTCAACGTATCCAACAAACCCCACTACCAACTCAAAACCTTCAGTAACCTCCAATGATTTTTAATTAAGTCATCTTCTAACTGATTTGCAGACCCCAACCAGACTGCAGCCCTCTGAGTCCAATTCCTTAATTGAATGTACTTTAGCCTAGAGAGATTTCCTCTTGTCTGCTCGGATAATAAAGAACCATCCCTAACTAGGTCACCCCAAAATTCAATCCCTGCACTCTTAAGGGGCAAGGCCAATACATCGGTTAAGCACTCGTGGGTTCCCGGGGAGTCCCAAACCGGAGCGCAATAACAATAATACTCTATTTTTGCCACTTGCCGCAACCTTTACCAAACTTTGGCTGCATCCTGTAATATTTTCAACCTCACTTTCTTGCTACCATGCAATTAAACATCTCTCCAACCGTCGAGCGATCTGGGGAAGAAAATAATATTCTTACATTCTTAAGATGAAATGCCCACGCATAGTACTGTATGTCAGGTAGTGTAAGGCCCCCCATCTCTTTTCTTCTACGAAGTTTCTTCCATGCAATCCTGGGGCCTTTTTGGGCCCAAATACATTTTCTGTTGAAGCATAATCAAGAGATTTTTATCCATTTGTAGGGGAATAGAATTATAAAGGAAATTTAATTTAGGTAAGATTATCATTTTAACCAAATTAACCCTTCCAATAATTGTAAGAGGAAGTTGTAGCCATCCTAACATTAACTTTCTACACTCTGTTGCCGCAGACTTAATTTTGACCACCGCAATCTGTTCCACCTCCTGGACAATTGATAGCCCTAAATACCTCATTGAATTCGTAGAATGGCAACTATCTGTCTTCAGGTTCCATACCATTATCTCAGTTTTTTCGGTATTGATATGATAACCCAAGATCTTCCCAAATTCCTGTGCAGTGTTCAATAGAGTAGGTTAGGCTGCAGATAAGTTTCAGATATTAACTAAGAGATCATCGGCAAATAAAGCCACTTTCTTCACCCACTCCTTGCTACTAAAGGGGGAAATTCTAGGATCCTGTCTAATCCTTCTAGTTAAAGGCTCTATATACAAATCAAACAACAGGGAAGAAAGGGGACAACCCTGTCTGATACCCCTAGTAGCCCTAAAGGAGTCAGTTCCCATTCACCAGGACCCTAGCCTCTGGCGCCTGATAAAGTGATCGAATTGTCCGACAGAATTTACTACCCAAATTGTTTTGTTCAAGAACTATATTTAAATAATTCCAGTTAACCCTATCAAACACGCTCATTGCATCAAGGGCTATAACTGCCAAAAGTTCTTGGTACGCAGTGGCTAAATCAACGGCACCAATTAGGTTAAACGTTTGTTCATACAGAAACCTATTCTGGATAAAACCTTTCTGATCTGGGTGAATCAAATCACTCATCACCCCACTTAGCCTATTTGCCAATATTTCAAAATAGAGCTTATAATTGCTGTTCAACAAAGATATTGGTCTGTAGGATTCACATCTCATTGGGGATTTACCTGGTTTAAAATGAGAGAGATGGTTGCTTCACGCCAAGAAATGGGCACTGAAACTCCTTCCTCAAAAATCTCTGAAAACAATTGAGAAATTAACGGAACTATGGACTCATCCAAAACCTTATAAAATTCAACAGGAATGCCATCTGGTCCCGCTGCTTTCCCCCTCTTACTCTCTTTTGAAACTGCTCTTATTTCCCCCTCAGTAGTAGGTCTGGTCAAATAAGACTCCTTACTCGTGTAAGACGAGAAGCGTATCCATATCTAACCAATCACCAACTGCGTCAACCCCTACTTCCCTATAAAGCAATGAGAAGAACTTTTGAAAGGCCTCTTCTTTACATTCAGGGGATGTCACGTTAACCCCCAACTGACTGTCCACTAAATCCTTTACACTATTCCGTGACTGATCTCTCTTGATCTTCCAAGCTAGTAATTTTCCCATTATTTCTCTGTATTCAAATTGGGCCTGCTTGCCTGCCTCTCATCTTTTTGTGATCCTTGCTTGTAAAACAGATTCCAACTCCTGTCTCAGCTGTCTTATCTTAGTATTCAATTGCTCTTCATCCCCCCCTGCATATTTACTATTACATAA
The DNA here is from genome assembly GCF_031143425.1 of Pleurodeles waltl. Lineage (NCBI taxonomy): Eukaryota > Metazoa > Chordata > Amphibia > Caudata > Salamandridae > Pleurodeles > Pleurodeles waltl. The sequence continues at coordinate 488,781,649 of NC_090436.1, forward strand.
CCGGATTTCCTGCTCTATCCCCTCCAATTCGTCCCTGTACTCCTTTTTTCAGTAGCCAGCAAGACTTATGATCTTCCCCCTCATCACCACCTTAAAGATGTCCCAAACTACACTTCTAGAGGCTGATCCCTGATTAATCCTGAAACATTCCTTGACCTCCTTACGGAGATAACCGATGACCTCCTCCTCTAGTAACAAAGTCCGGTCCAAAGTCCATCTTATCCCACCTACCTCATGGGGACAGCTCATCCTTAAGATCACTGCTGTATGGTCTGATAAGTGAGCGGGTGAATAGGTAATTTCTTCTACCAAACCGCACACCAAATGATCAACTAAAAAATAATCAATTCGCGAAGAATGACCATACTTTCTATTATGAAAAGAAAATTACTGCTCTTCACCTACTCTCTGCCTCCTCAAATCACACAATCGAAAATCTTTCATCATTAACTTGAGATATTGTTGAGATTTTGGAGTACCCACTGACCTCCATTTTGCTGACCTCTAGTTTATTATCTAAACTACATTGAAGCGCCCAGCCATAATAACTGGATCTGAAAACTCCAGGAGATGGGAGAAAACCTTTCAAAGGGGTTCTATGTCGTCACAATTCGGTCCATAAAAGCCTACCAATGTGAATTTCCTACCACTCAACTGCAGGCTAGCTATAATCCATCTACCTAGTCTTTCTGCTGATACCTCTAACAATGTTGCATTCACCTGCTGCTTAACTAGGATCGCTACCCCCCTAGTGCTAAAATTGTGCTCTGTTCTAAAAAAATATCTTACCCATGTCTGAGTTCTAAACAGAGTTATACTTTCCTCTTAAGTTAAATGCGTCTCCTGCAAAATTATTAAATGTGCAAGGAAATCCCTAAGAAACTGCAAAATATTTCTAGCCCTCGCTTTAACCCTTAAGCCATTAATGTTCCAAGACATTAATTGAGTAATCTTTTCCCATCTCCCTGGCACCCTATAGTCTTATCCAGTTATGCCTAAGTGACCTGAGGTGTATGAGATTATTTTCCCCCTTTCTCCAATATGCTCCCCACTCAGTGCCCCCCCTAATCTGTGACCCCCACTGGGACCTAAAAGTGACCCCCTCTACACCCTGCACCCTCCCCTCCCGTCCCAGGGGAACCCCCTTTCTATTGACAGACCTGCTGGTCTCATTTAGAGAGCTCTTGAGCTCCCCCGTATTCCTTACGCAGTATCTCCCTTTTTTTATGCCTTCGAATACTTCATCTGCTAGAGCAGGATCCCTAATATTATGCATTCTGTTATTGTACATCACACAAAGAGTTGTTGGAAATTTAAGTTGGGCTACTGCACCTACATTTTCAAACTCCTCCAATTGCTTTCCCTATTCCCATTGTCTGTTTAAAGTTACATTGGAAAGGTCGAATCTAATCTTAAATGAGAATTCCTTGACTTTTAAAGATCTCATCCCCAACTCCTTTACCAATATTTTCTCTTTCAAAAGATAAGTTTAAAAGTTCACCAAGATCTTCTGTGTATTCTTATTGTTAGGGCTCCTCCTAAATGGATCTCTATGAATCTTCTGAATGTCATTCATAATCTCAGCCTCACTTTCCTCCAGGACAATTACCTTTTTGATAAGAGAGACTACATATTTTTTCAAATCCACTCTCTTTGCTCCGTCTGGTACATTTAAAAGTCTTAAATTGTTCCTTCTAGAAGTATTTTCTAAATGTTCTAATTTCTCCTGCAAATTACGCTCATTTCCTTTTAGTAGTTGAATTTCTTCTTTATTCCTACTCAACTCCCCCTTTATACTCTCGACCGATTCCTCAAGGGTTTGAGTTTTAAGAGCCAGGAGATCTAATCTTTTTCCAGTGATTCACAAGCTAACCTTATCTCTCCTTGATTTGCCTCTGAGACTGCAAACCCCTTATTGATATTATCTGTTAGTGACAAAAACATATTTTCCAATCTAGTAGACTCCAGTAACATGGCCTGCGCTTGATTATCTAAAGAGGGGGAAGGTTCCATAGTCTCTGATGAACCAGATGGGTCAAGCGTTTCAAGCATCTCCAAAACATCCACACTCTCCCTGTCCTTACCATGGCTGATGTGATAATTTTCATCAAGGGGTAACTCTACCAGTGGGGTGGGTGTAGGCCCCTCCTTCTCCAACTCCATATCTTGCAAAGGTGGGGGATCCTCTCTCAGCTCCTGCTCCATCTGGGTGCTAGGGATATTAGGTGTTACTAGCGGCAGAGCCTTAAAATAAGCCCGTAAGGTTGGGCTAACTTTAGCCTTAACAATGCTTGTTTTCTGCTTGATTTTAACTTTTTTTTTATTACTCACGTCCTCTTCCCTCAAGGAGCTTCTCAATCTATCCGGAAGTTTCCCCTCCTCTTCTTCAACTCCCCAGCCTAAGGATGAGCTTAGCCTTTCTATAGTGGTTGTTTTACCTTCTTTCTGGCGCCCCCTTTGCTTGCCTGTAACTAGAGTAGGGACTCTTACCATCAAACACTTGTCCCCCACCTCTATAGCTGAAAAAAGTCTTCCTCTCCATCCAGCCAACTTCGCAGGTCCCAAAGCCTCCAGGGCTGTGCTCAGTGCCAATGTGGAAGCGGCAGCACCAGTAGTGCTGACTCTGCTGATGCTCCCCCAGAGGGGAACGCGCAATCCTGCTTGTCGGCTCCTTCGGAGTGCCAGGGCTGTGCGAGCCCAGACTGCAGCCCTACCAGGACCGTCTGTGTGCCAGGCGCAGTCTCCGGATTACATGTACCTACTGCTCCGTGGTATAACAGGAGAACGTAGCAGCCGAGAAGAGAGACGTCCACCGGGGAAGCTCAGGTGAGACACTCAGCGCATGGCCATCCTGCCACCCACCATGCTCCCCTAAATTGAACTAAACTTGATTTTCTTGTTATGTTCTCAATCTGATCTTCACTGATGAGATCCAGCAAGAATGAAAAATGCCTGGGGGTATGTTCCTCTATGAAGGGGGTTCCGTTTAGAAGGTTTAGGGGAGGATGAAGACTGATTTATGTACTATTACACTCTTTCAGCAATGACACAGTAGGTCAAAAAACAGAATGGACTGTGCCCACAGCAGTTACCAGTAGTCCCATACTTATGCTATATGACTCTAGCTGCTTTTTATAATTGATGAGACAAAATAAGGATGAAAAAGGTCCAGAGTTGGTTTTGTTCCTGCTGAAGGGGCAAGAAAATGGTCATGGTGATGGAACTTAATCAACCCAGCACCATCACCAGTGGTTAAAATTATGTCAAACATTTCATTTATCACTGTTTGGCTTTCATTTCTATATGACACAAAGGAGGCATTTTCATATTAATGCTGATATTAAAACTGGTGATTCAGCTCTCTCACACCATCTAATTAATGCTGCCAGCAACTATTCCATTCCATGGTCAAAATAAAACTGTCTTAACAAAAGGTTCACTATCTACTCTCCCTTGAGGAATGAACATTGATGTCCTTAGCTCTACGACTTTTTCTTACTGATAACAGAGCAGTGCTGGCCTTGAGCCTGAATTTTTGCCTAGAACTCTCATAGCTATCCCTTCGTTCAGAAACAAGATCGAAAATAACATGTCAAATGTAAAAAGTAGAGTTCCAGGATTTAGATCTGTTTCACATCCATTTCATAGCTTTGGCTTTGGTTAGGGTGTGCATATATCGTGGTGGTCAGGGTGCATGTTACGGCTCTCCTTCATCTCCAAGCTTTGCTTTAGATTTAGTTATTCTTGCACAGGAAAGGTGAGAAGATATGTTGCCTTAAACAATTCTAAATTAATATGTATTATCTGTTCCCCATATGCAAATGTATACCCCGTTTGCATATGTTATGATATTAGAAATTGTACAGCATGCTTGTCACACAGGAGGGTATCCAGGTGCAGACTTGGCTGTCTAGAGTAGCTTAGTTGAAGAACCAGGTTTTCAGTTTTAAAATGAAATCAAGGGTAGAGCTAGCTGCTCTGATGGGAATAGGAGCTTTGTCCCAGTCTTGGTGATGATGTAAGAGAAAGGGCTCACTGGATGCTTAGACCTAGTAGGCCATTTGAATAGAGGTGTAGAAGAAGATACACCTGTTGAGGTAGGTGGGGCCCAGGTTGCAAAGCACCTTGTAGGAGAGGGTGAGGAGTTTAAAGATAGTGCATTTCTGGATCAGGAGTCAGTGGAGGTCCTTCAGGTGCTTGGAGATATCTGTTTCTGGAAGAAGGATGAGTGTGAGTCTTGCTGCAATATTCTGTACTACTTAGAGTCTGTTAGTGAGCTTGGTTGAGATATATATGTAAAGGTGGAAGCCATGTGAATAATTTTCTGAGCATCCTGGGGGTATTGAAAACCCCGACATAGAGATCTGGAAACAGATCATGATGCTCAGTTTCCTGCCAGCAATAGCGGGGAGGGGGACCAGCCTCATTTCAGTGGACCACCATTCCAGGGACCAGAAAGAAGTATCTTTACCAAACAGTACCACTTCAGCTTTGTTACTGTTGAGATTTAGTCATTCGCTGTCCAACCAAATGAATATGGCGGATATGCACTTGACAAAGTTTAATTGGATGCTGGATATGTCTTCTGAGAGGGAGAGGATTAGTTCAATGTCTTCTGTTGGGAGATCGTTAGACATGTCAGCCTTAGGGTAATCTTCCAAATTGTTTGCTAATCTCGTTCTTGTTGGCCTTAGGACTGCTAAGCAGGGCTAAAGTGCTTGTGTTCTTTCTTTTAAACATGACAAAACTGGCTTACACCCAACTGACACATTTCATTTACGTGTACATCCCTAGTAATGTGGTACTACATATATACAGGACCTGTTAATTAAATGCTACTAGTAGGCCTTCAGCACTTAGGAAGAAGGACTGCTGCGCTGCTCTGCTGCAAGATGGACCGTCACTCTGCTGCCCTGCTGCCTTGCTGCCTTGCTGCCTTGCTGCCCTGCTGCCCTCCTGCCTGAGTGAGGGACTGGACTGGCATCTTGAGTCGAGGAACACCACAGTGTCTCAAAGGGCTAGTTGGCTGACTTCCTGATCAGAAGCCTCAGGGACAGAACTGGCTTCCTGTAGCACCTGGACTCTGCCTGCTTTGAGTCCTATCCTGCCAAGAGGTGCCACCCAAGTCTTGGACTCTTGGCAGCGGGCTTGAAGGTGCTCTGCCAGCCCTAACTGTGGTCCCAGCAGGACTGATGACCACAAGCTCCGCATAGGAGCCACTGCCTGACATATCGCCTCAACAAACTCTGCATCAGGATCGTTGTGTGGTTTGTTTCTGGCTCGAGACTTAGCATCACTGCCCGCAGTCTTTCAAGAACTACTGGTGCATGATGCAACATCAATGCTGTCCTTTGCATCGCAAGCTTCTCTTCAACCGCATCCTCGACAATGACGCAGGACCTTGTGTTGCAGCTCCTAGGAATTGCTGCTTTGCAACGAATCCTCGACACAGGATTCCGCATCGCTCCACAAGCAGAATTTAAGGTAGTCTTGTTCAGCATGCCTTAAGTGGGTCCCTCTAGCCAGCCCATTCTCCTTTGTGGTCATCCTGAATTTGTGACTTTGTCCCTGTCCGCTGCGACCGGATACTCACAGTTGGTGCTTTGTGCTTTTCGGCACTATTCTCACTCAAATCTTTAAAATTGCATGTCTCTGGTTTTACACAATAGGTATGGGATTATTCTTGTTTTGTCTTTTTAATTTATTACTGTTAGACCTGGCATCCTTAGGGTGGTCTTACCCCAGATTTATTTGCCGTTCACCTCCTATTTTTCTGACCATCTTTGTGGTGGCCTTAGGACTCCGAACACTTTACCACTGCCAACCAGTGCTACAGTGCATGTGCTTCTCCTCTAAAACACGGTAACAGGTGTATCCACAATTGGCATGTTTAGTTTACATGTAAGTCCCTTGTAAATTGGTATACCATATACCCAGGTCTGTAAATTGAATGCTACTAGTGGACCTACAGCACTGATTGTGCCATCCACTCAAGCATCCCTGTAAACATGTTTCAGGCCTGCCACTGCAAAGCCTGTGTGTGCAGTCCACTGCCACCTGACTTCACATTTAAAACATCTTGCCAAGCCTTAAACTCTCCTTTTCTTACATATGTCACCCCTAAAGTAGGCTCTAGGTAGCCCATAGGGTGGGGTGCCACGTAAGCAAAGGGCAAAGCGTATACTTATACGTTTTCATGTCCTGATAATGAAAAACTCCCAAAGTCTTTTTTCATTACTGTGAGGTCTGCCCCTCCCATAGGCCAGCATTGGGAATTCCTTATAATACTTGTAATCTGTAACTCTAGATCTGAGAGTACTAGATGCTTCATGTTTAGTATCATTGGAATGGTAATAATAAGTCCTCTTTACTGATAAGGTCGGATTTATTATTGCTGTTTTAGAATTGCCATGTTTTAGAAAGTGACACAAAAGGAACATAAAAGGATGAGGGATGGAGTGCTGAAACTTTTCAAACACTCATCCCAGTCACAGATCTGGGTGTAATCCATCGTTCTTTTGCTCACCATGCCACCCCAGTTTGCATTCAGCCATATGCAAATCAGTCTTGACCCTGTTCCCATGGGAACAGTCCAGCCTGAACTGCCAGGCCAGGTCCTTCCTGGATCGGAAACAAGCATCCTGGGACCAGTTTCAGGCTATCACCCTTCATCAGCCAGGCTAGCTTGAATCCAGTGGCACAGTGAGCATGGGACCCATGTCTGGGCATATCCTTCTCACTTAGGGCAATTTTAGCAACAAAAAAGTATGATGGATGGAGTGCTAAAACTTTTCAAACATTCACCCTCAGTCACTGACCGGGGTTTAATCCATTGTCCTTTTGCTCACCATGCCACCCCAGTTTGGATCAAGCCATATGCAAGTGAGTCTTGCCCTTGGGAACAGTCCAGCCCAAACTGCCAGGCCAGGTCTTGCCTGGACAGGAAACAAGCATCCTGGGACGGGTTTCAGCATATCACCCTTCATCAGTCAGGCTAGCTTGAATGCAGTTACCCCCCCCTCACCTGTCACCCAATTTCCTACAAGATTATTCTGATGTGGGAGTGGACGATAGTGGGTTACAGGGGCTATGCAGATGTTGAACAGGGTGAAACTTTGGGAGACCTCCTGGAGAACATTGCAGATCAGCATGGTGGTGTCTGATTTGAAGGAGGAAAGGCTGACTGTTTGAGTGCGTCCGGTGAGATTAGAGGGAATCAATTTAAGGATTGGGTAGTGGATCCCGGTCTTGTGGAGCCCCTGGATGAGGATGGGTGGGAGAGAGAGTCAAAGGCTGCTGTGAGGTTCAATAGGATGAGGGCTGCCATGTCTCCCTTGTCTCCCTTGTCTGTGATGAGGCAAATGTAATCTATGGCAGCAATGAAGGCAGTACTGACACTGTGGCCGGATCTGAAGTCTAAGTCAGAAGGCTAAGTGTCGTAGTTAGTCTCAAGATGGTTGACAAGGAGTGAGTTGGCCAGTTTTTCCAGGACATTGACTAGACAGGGTAGGATGGAGATGGACCTGTAGTTGGACATGGACAAGGGGTCAGTCAAGGGCTTTGTTAGAAGGGGTAGGGTGGTGGCATGATTCCAGGATTCTGGGAAGTTGGTGGTAGAGAGCGATGGGTTGAGTGAGGTTGAGCCCAGTTCAGATAGGGACAAGACCGCTTATGAAGATTCTAGGAAGTTGATGGTGGAGAGCAACAGATTGAGTGAGGTTGAGCCCATAGGGACAAGACCTCTTATGAAGATGTAGTGAGGGTAGGCACTAGAGTGAGCTCCAGATTTGATAGATGGCATTGTATTGGGGGATCCTGTTGTGGAGAATTATGACCAACAAATCAATGAGATGCCTGGGTTGGTTTTGGCCTCTGTGGAGGAGAGGTCGAGAGCCGAGGTTTGAGGGTGGGGATGAAGTTGTTGCTAATTGTCTTGATTTTCCCACAGACGTGAATGGAATGTTTGGAGAATGGATCCTGGGATGGGGTAATGGCCTTTTGTCCATGCAGTAAAATTTGGGGATGGAACACCAACTGTATAGTAGATTAACTAGGTATCACTTCTTAAAAGGTATTTCACTAAAGATGGTTATTGTGATTCCCCTTCCATGAGGCCATAACCATACTTATTTAGGGTGGAAACATTATTTGGGCTTGGGTTAAAACACAAGTATAATCTTTTGTGATTACAATTCGTGCACACTTCGAATAATCTCACATGACACACACCTTACATACCTGATTAAATCCAAATCTTATGAAAAAACGAAAAGGTGAAGCAGAACCTGAATACTTAATCAATGTGCTTCTACAGCAGTTAGATACCCTATTGTTCATACTAGCCTCAAAGTGCAATCCTATTTATAGAATACACATCCTAACCCAGCAAGGTGGCATATAGGTGATAGGTTTACTAAAAAAATGTTTAGAATTGCCTACAATAAGGTAAAAACAATATCAAAATGGGATTTTAAAGATGATAATTGGTCCTCTCATATCCTGGTCGACATGTTCAAGCTATGCAGAGTCTGTGGCTTTCTTCAGGACCTCGGTAGTCGTCAAGAAAGCTATAGACGCAGCATGGACACTATGCCTATCCTATCACTAACATGATTATTGCTTATTATTTCAGGGTTGTCAATGGCTGCTCTCTCTGATCCTGTCACAAAGCACACACAGTCATTGGAAGAAGATGGTCATTATTGATAATACTGTGAGACATGTATATTTCTTCTCCATATTGAAATCGGTAAACCCTGCATAACCTCCCATCAAGAGGCCACAGGGTGTCTTGTGCATACGTCATAGCCTATTATAACAAAGTGCACATTTTTATGGTATGATGAACACAAATGTGTCAAAACACAAACCTAAAAGAGACATCATTTAAAATGTAACTGTGCATACTTAACAATAAAATCAAAAATATTTGTGGAAGCCTAGAAGATGTATTAAGAGACACTTGAGGACAATTCAGCATATTACTGACAGTGCACATCAAAATGTACATTATTAGGGTTATGATGATAATGATTATTATAATTGTTGTTGTTAAATACACAATGGCAGAATTTTCTAAAAGGAGACGGTGGAAAATTCCACAGTTACAAAGTCCGTATGGCTTTAAAACAGTAATTTACAAAATAAAGCACTCTATGAACCGAATTATCCTTGAAGCTGTTCATTCACAATTCTATAACAAAGAAACTTCCTGCAGCGAATGATACGTTTTATCTCTCCTGATCGTTTCACCGCTCGCCACTATTTCAAACCAATGGTTGTACCCAGGTAATGCATTGAAATAGCACTAACACGTTGCTATGAACAACTATCATCTGCTCTCATAAACTTTATGTTTGATCTTCGGAAAAGCTACTGCTGTTTAAGATTTAGGTTCTTACTTTTAATCTCGTATTGCAGTTGTAAGAAAAGGCCATTTTGCTGCTCTGCCATGTTTCAGTGTTGTCATGGATACCTGAGTATGGTACATTACTTCTACGAGTAAATAAACAAGCTTCTCAAAGACTGCTTGGTGGGATTTACTAGCTCACCTGTATTGTTAGCAGCACAAAGCCTTAAATAAGAAAATGGTTTTAAAATAACTCAAGATGTTGAGGGGGGATTCAGCAGATTAATTTCTGACAAACTGCCGTCTGATGTAAAATGAAATAACACTTTTAGGGAACAAACAAATGTCTTTATTTTCCACATTGCGCATGCATTTAAAAAGATCTGCTGTTGTAATTTTAAGATCTGGGTAATGTAAAAGAAGTATAAACCCAGAATTGCGAACACACCTTATTTTAATAAATACGTTTTCCACATTTGGAGCAGTCACCATCATCATGCTGGTATCCATTTTGTATCTGAGTATTCAGTTCATGAGGCAAAGAAATTGCTGGACTACTTCTTTGTAGGTCTGCTTCATGTTCCTTTTAGTGCAAATGATCCATAATGAATCAACACCAAGTCATTTAAGAAAATCTGGACTGTGATTTCCGATGGTGCTCGCTCAGGTCCTGGAGCGCTGTAAAGATAGTTGTCTGGTTAAAATGGAGATTTTCGGTTTTCACATCAAATTGGAGCTTGACATTTCTGTATTTTTTGTGCTCTATTTCAGTCAGTCATGAATGGCACTAATGCACAAACCAAGGACAAATTTAGTTTGCACTTTGACTGTCTAAATTACACACATTTCGTTGCATTTACTATTTCAATCTCTTGACCTATTTTGGAAGAACACTATTCTCCTGAACCCGCATGGCAGTGATAAATAGCCCAGACCTTGGCTCATGCGGTAAGATTGCTTTGCACAGATAGGCTATGTTACATTATTTTATTCAGGCACCCACAGATTTGCCACGAGTCACACTGGTGCTGAACCGAGGGCAGGATTTGTACTTGGGTCTCCATGTTCTATGGTCAACAGCTGTCGCCATTAGGCCCGATCGCCTCCTGTGAAAGTTTAGCTGATTTTGAGTTGGAGGTTGTTCGCCTTTCTCCAGTTTCAATTCCTTCCTTTCTGGCAACCCCAGACGTTCACACCACGCATGCTGTTTTCCTTCCTTAGTTAATGCAAAGTGATTTTAAAATTGTCATTGTCCTGAACAATTAGCCTCGGACTATCTTCTGGGAAATGTTATGAGTTTGTTAGCAATTTTGGTGGCAGTGTGTGGGGGGTGCAGGGTTGCGCTCATTGTTTATTCTGTCATTTCAAACTTTTCACTTCATATGGTTTGGTATATATATGTCCCTATTTCCAGTATTCAATGTAATCAAATGTGTTTTTCTGGCTTTGTTTTTCATGCAAAATGCAAGCATTTTATGGCGCATACTGCAGGGCATGATTGACAGAGCTATAGTTGGAGCTGAAAGCAATGGACATTTTTCACATTGCCAGTCACTATCATAAAGGTGTTCAGACTACATGGTCTACCAGTACTTACACACTGTATCAGATCAAGAGAATAGCAGTCTCTTTTTCCCACAGTGGTTTGGCTGAGGTGAGTGTATTTAGATGTGTTGAGGTGAACGGTGGCAGTTCCAGTCCAACTGGTCACCCTTAAGCAGCTTGGTCAGTAACATTGGGTGGGGGTATGAGTTTCAAATTTCCCAACAATCACCATGGCATATCATGGTAAGATACAATATATGAGAAGCTGGGCATGAGGGGGCTTAAGTGGCAGCAGAAATGGACAGCAGTGCAGATTAACGTTACTTAAAAGACTTAAAAGACAATGGCCCTCATTATGACATTGGCGATAAATCCCACTTACCGTCAGAGTGACGGCCGGCAACATACCGCCGCGGTGGCGAATATCCGTCCTCCATATTAAGACACAAACACACAAATCTGACAGAATACTGCCACATACACAAATCCTCCAGTCTATAGTGTCGGTACCAACACCAATACCGTTACGCCAACAAAACAGCTCCCACATCATGACCCACAAATCACTACGGCAGACATTCAGTGGCGGTAAACCATTGGAAATACACAACGGCGCGCTTAGAATTGAAACCCAAATACTAAACTGCACAACATTGGCCAGTACCAAAAACACACACCTGACACTCATACACACACCACACCCAACCACCCACAGCACTAGAAAACACATACCCACATTACCCACAACCCTTTACGGATACAAATCATTGCCACTACACTGACACCAAGACCACTGCGACAACTAGACACACACACCCCATGCACCCATATATCCCTCATGCACACCACTACGCACACCCAACCACACTACACAACACCCACACACTTACACACACGACACAACACCCATGTCCCCACAAAGGCATCCCAGTTTCACAGATGAGGAGTTGAGGGTCATGGATGGAGGAAATAGTCAGGATAGAGCTACAGCTGTTTGAAGCACAGGGACAGCAGATATCCATTGCCAGGAAGATGGAGCTATGGCGGAGAAGCCGTGGGACAGCATCCAAGGACAAGGGACGACATCAGGAAGAGGCGGCACGACCTACGGTGGAAGGGACGCTCCATTGCAGCAAGGCACCAACTCGCCATACAGATGGTGGTGGACCCCCACCTCCTCCCCAACAGCTCACAGCATGGGAGGAGCAATCTTGGCAATCCTGAGGGGCTCACTGGAGTTGCCAGAGGACTGGACACTGGGGTGTCAACATTTACTACTTATCACCCCCCCATACCTGCATGCCATCACACCCCCTCACCCTCACTCCCATCACTCCACTACATCCCACAAACTGCACCTACACATATGACTAACCACAATGCCCAGCCCTGCTTGCTATACCAATGCATGGACAGCCCTCCCAGCCCTGCATGGACACCCATCACAAAAGCATGCACAGCATAGGGGAACTAACAATTCCACAATACATCACCATACACAATAAAAGGTGGCAGGGAAACAGCAACGATAGAGGGGAAGCTAGGGAAGTACAATATGTCACAGGCATGAAGCATAATACATCACTTACATCCCCGCAGGTGCCCCTAGCCAATGTCATCGGAGAGGAGGTGCCACGACAAATCAGTCCCCCAACAGAAGATGCCCCCAGTGATGACAGTAACTCTGGACTTCAGGATCTGAATCAACAACCTGGCCCATCAGGGACCACTGGACAGTCTGTCATCCCAGCCCACTCACAGTCCACCACAGAACCTCCCCCATCAGTATCCAACAGAACAGCACCCACACAGCATCCCCACACCTCAGTCCCCAGGACACATCAAACAGAAGTGTGCCCACCTGTACAGGGACCCCAGTCCACACCTCACACCCAACACAATCATGGAAATGAGGCTCTCCTGATGGTCCCCCTTGTGCCCCACCCTGTTACCTTCTCCACTTTGAACTGCCATTGCTCCCCTTCATATGACCCCTTGGATACCACACATGTGCTACAATCAGACTGGAACAATACCCTGGACTTTCCTCTACCATCACCCCATTCCACTTTACCCTAAATTTTATATCACCACAATAAACACAGTTGAACACAACTTGACTGATAGTATTTTATGTGTTGAAAATGTGCATTTAGGGGAACAGTCACATCTGGTGCAAATGATATGGGCACTGTGATTGCATACAATTAATGACCTGTATCTGTCTGTAGTAATCACATCAGGACACTGTTGTCATATCAGCAACATCTGAAAGATTACAAGCCATAGGTAACAGTACGTTTAGATGCAAAGGAAGCGAATGCCATCATGCCAAAGCCACACAGATGAAATCAATATTCAGAGCAATCATCAGTTCCACTGTCTCACCTGTGTGTCATTGGAAATATTGACGTATAACTGATGTTCTGGTGTCCACATCCTCATCCTCTGCCTCCTCAACCTCACATCCCAGATGCAGCAATGGAAAGCATTCCTGGAGGGCAGCCAGGGTGGATTGGCGCCCCAATAGAGATCGATTCAGGCTCTGGCCTCCTCTCTGATGGCAGCCATTGTCCCTGTTCCTACCGTCCCCCCTCCAACTATTACTTCTCAGTCCCAGTCTCCTCAACCCCATCCCATGCGTACATATAGACAAGCATGCACACAAGACATTATACAACAGTGGCACAGTCAAACATAGGCACCACACTTCAGCCCACAAGCACTCACGCAAAGGCAAGACAGTTGCACACACAACCACACCCACTGCCTCCACTGTCTCCCCCTCCTCCTCCTCCTCCACCTCCCTCACAGTCATGTCCACACTCATACCTGCATGCACTGCTTCAACAGCCACCACCAGTATCACCAAATCAAGCAGCACACACACCTCACTTGCAGACACCTCCACAACATCCATCCACGTGTCCCCTGTGTCCTCTCCCACCCTGTCTGTCCCCCCTTCCTAAAGGACATGAACGCAGGCACTCAGACACCCAACAGCCATCCACCTCACATCAGCACACTGCCCTTGCACCTGCACCCAAGTCCAGCAGATGCACTCCTCCAACAACCACTCTCTTAACCTCCACTCCCATCCCTCCTCCCTCATCCTACTCCACCGTCCCTAAGAAGTTTTTCCTTGCCCAACTAGACCTCTTCCCTCCCGCTCCCTCACCCGTCCTGCCCGTAAGAGCAGGGTCCCAAAAACCCAGCCCAGCACCTCAGCCAAACAGTCCACTGGGACAGTGGAGGAGGCAAGACAGTGAAGGATGCCACTCCACCAGCCAGGAAGGGTAAGGATCCCACTCCAACAGCCAAGAAGGGTAAGGATCCCACTCCAACAGCCAGGACAGGGAAGAAGCCCTCACCTCCTGCCATGAAAGTGAAGAAGCCCTCACCTCCAGCTGCAACACAGCAGCCCTTGCCTCCAACGGAGGCTGCCCAGGAGGCACCTTCCACAGCTGAGGCACAGCAGCCCTCACCTCCAGCAGATGCTGCCCATGAGGCATCTTCCACAGCTGAGACATAGCAGCCCTGATCTCCAGCAGAGGCTGGCAGGCTATCACCACCACCACCAATGGTCACGGAGCCTTCACCTGCAGCTGAGACGGTGCAGCCCTCTCCTCCAGCAGCAGACATGTAGGCCTCCCTCCAGGAACTGCTGTGTAAGGAGTCCCCTCCAGAAGCAGTGGGCGAGTTCCCCACCTGGGAGATTGTGACCTTGCACTCCCCAGCAAAGGACAATGGGCATGGAGCCCCGTCCAGAAGCAGTGGGCGAGTTCCCCACCTGACAGACCGTGACCTTGCACTTCCCAGCAAAGGAAAATGGGCATGGAGCACCCCCCCCAGAACGAGTGGGCGAGTTCCCCACCTGAGAGACTGTGACCTTGCATTCCCCAGCAAAGGAAAATGGCCATGGAGCCCCCTCCAGAACCAGCGGGTGAGTTCCTGACTTCGGCTGAGGTGCCCCCCACCCCTCTCCCCCTGAGGCGCCTGCCCACTCCAATCATGATGCCCCTGCACAATTCTGTGAGGATGTCATCAGGAAACGACTTTGGCCTTGGACTGTGCCCTGTGGCCATGTGAGCCCTTAGTACTTTGGACTGGGCACTGGCCCTTTCTGGAAAATTGTAAATATCTAGTTCATGTGGTGGCTTTTCTCTTGCTAATACATTTTCAGTGCTTCCGAAATCTAGTCCTTGTTTTACCATGCCATGTGTCATGTGCCACTGGTTTACGTATGCAGCTGGTTGTGTGTATGGTGTGTGTGTGCCTGGTGTGTGTTCTGCATTTGTGTGTTACTCTCCTTTTCCTCCCTCCCTCCCTTGTGTGCTAGACGGCTTTACTCACCAGCGTCGTCTTCGTCGGCGTCAGTGTTCCAGGTGAAGCATGGCATAGAAAAGCATCGGGAAGACTTGCAGTTCTGGTTCCATTGCGGCATTGTTCTTCTCTATGTCTCTGAAGGTGAGTCTTTGGTCTTCTGTGCAGTGTTTCTGCCAGGCTTTTGATGGCATTGGTTCCGCCCTGGAAATCGTGGCGGTTTGCAAGGTCATAATATGGTGGGCGGTACCTTGTCTTCCGCCTGGCTGTTTTTGGCTACTGCCGTGGTGAGTGGTGTTAACGCCTTGGCGGATGGTGTGGTACATTGGCTGTCTATGGGAGTTCTCAGCGCCAATGCTGGCGGTATTTTCGCCACTTTATCACTGACTGCCAATGTCATAATGACCACCAATATGTTCTAAAATAACCAACAGTTTTACGTATTTCAAAACAGAGAGAGAGAAAGGGTGTATGTTTTTGTCTGTGTATGCATGTAAAAATTCTGGAATAAATCCGACAGGCATTTCACCATCCCCGATTGAAAGTACCTGGACCCAAGTATTTTCTAAATCATCCATTTATTAAGGAGGATGTAACACCCCAAACTCCCCCCTGTGAGACCTGTCAGGATATTACCTTTTTGCAGAAATGAAATGGACACAAAATAATTCTCGACTTCCCCGTAAACCAAGCAGATCACTAAAATGGTCAAGCCTGACCCACAAAGATGAATGGACGAAGCTTGATCGAGGCAGGTACCAGCCTTCCACCTGATGATGTCGGGTTTGTCTTTCCAGCTACTAGAAAATACATAACAAGGCTCTAGAGCTTAGAACATTTACAAATATAGTTTTCCAGACTAATGTGACCCACTACTGCATTACCTAAAGTCCGTTTCTCCTTAGTTAATTAGGTGGTTGATTTTTGGCAGAATTTCACTATTCTCTATATATCTATTAAACAGAACTCAGAACTGTTAATTCATGAGAACTCTTACAAATATACATATACAATATATATATATATATGAGTAAGGATTATTAACCGTTTATCATCTACCTAGATTGTCTAGACATTGGATTTCGAAGTAGCTGAATACTAACTTAAACTTAAAGCAAGCTGGTTTGCAAATAAAATGTAACTGGCACTGGTTTATGAAGCTAGCATGTTTTGAGGGATCCCCAGAAAAATGCTCAGGAGGGGCCGAAGAAATAGAAGGTGGAGTGGTGACTTGAATTACAGGCATACCAGCACCTTGACTAGAACCAGTTGTGCCATACCGTGCAAGATTCCCTTAGGACTTCCCCACTTGCTTCAAACCTTAGACAGTAGAATTGCATTGGTTGTCCCTTGTAAAGCATCGACTCTCTGTGTCAAGGCCTGTGTCACCTTTTTTAAATTGCCAATCATGTGAGCTAGCTCAGCCAGGGTTATCTCACATGTCTCTATTTCACTTGGGTGAAAATTCCACGTGGGCTTGACGTTCTGTCAGGCCTGTCAGACTATTACCTGTTTGCAGGAGTGAAATGCACATGAAGTAATTCCCTACTTCCCTGTAAAGGGACAGAGCTTGATCGAGGCAAATAGCAACCTTCCACCTGCCGATGTCGGGGTTGTCTTTCCAGCTACTGGAAAATACAGAACAAGACTTTAGAGCTTATGACATTGACAAATATTGTTTTCCAGAATAATGTGACTCACTCCTTCACTACCTGATGTCCCTTCCTCCTTAGTTAATTGTGCGGTTCCTTTTTGGCTGAACTCACTATTCACTATATCTATGAAACAGAACGCAGAACTGTTAATTCATGAGAACACTTACAAAGATACATCTGCAACATGTATATTTATGAGTAAGAATCATTAACCTCCTATGACCTACCAAGACTGTCTAGACTCTGGTTTTCTAAGTAGCCGAATACTAGTTTAAACAACAGTCCTTCTGGAACATGTATCACCAGTTCATAATTCATTTCTAAATACCATTCATAGATTTAAATCAATATTAATCTGTTGGTAATATCAGTATTCATAACACTTTTCACAACAATAAAATGTTTTACTCTTTGTATTATCAATGTTTATCAATTCATCAGATCTTGTACCTTTTTCTTTGTAGCAAAACAAAAATGGTTGAATTCACCAGTTCCTTCAACAAGAACCCATAATATGTGTTCTTTATACTTAAGTAAAAGTGTGAATTGTGTTACCCAGTGTGAAGAGATTGTTGCTTTACTGTTCCTTTTGTTTGCCAGGTCGACGTATGGGCCAAAAGTTGCACCATAAGGGAAAAAGGAAACTCAACGAATCCAACACCAGAGGATGAACCCACCGTGATCCTGGAGGGATGGAGAATGCGAGCATGCAGAATGAAGGCTGAAGAGAAAGGCAGAAGGACGCCAAAGGGAGTATCGAGAAAACGCCAACACAGATGCCAACAGGTAAGCAGGTGAGTATTGGGGGGAGAATCATAGACGACAAGCAGGTATCATGGTGCAGCTACGCGCTCCACCTACTAAAGGGACCGCACAGTCGGGACGCCGCACAGGCAGCACATCTGACACCCCTCCCGTAGCTTCGCCCTCGCCCTTTAGCTCCCAGGGAAAATTTTATTTGTCAACGCAGTATGCTTCATGCATTGCTCTGTAGTGAATGTTTTGATGAAACTGTGTTGTAATTTTACAAACATTTCAGCCAACTGCATAATCCAGGGTCATGCTTATTTTCAAAGTAGTAAATAAAGAAAAGCAGTATTAAAATAAACCAGCCCAGGGAGTTACAGAGCACACTCACTTGGATTTACCACAATTTAGGGCTTGAACACGAGGGCTGAACATTGAATTTAGTGTTGGTTAGTGTGCTGCAACCACCTGCATATCACATGTTTATGATCTAGAGAGACTACATTATGCTTCAATTATGAGTGCCTGGAGGAGGTGATATTTAACACACCTGTTGAAAACCGATGTGCCAGGGTAGAGAATTTTAAGTTTGCAATACATTTCACTTACTACAAATTTGAGGGGTCTTGCTTACAAGGTTGGTCATATACCTCACCACCTTCAACATTCACCAGCCACCACTGACGTCACATAACTGGAGTGCAACTATCATTACTACAATACATCATTTTCAGTAGAGGTTCAGTGGCATAAAGAAATTTCCTTTCTCAGTCCTTTGAAAGAATAAACAATCAGGATTGTGACTGTACTTTGTTCCTGACTACTTCCTTACTGCATACACAGCCAGCTTAGATCTGCCAGCAGCATAGCCTCTTCAATTGCGCCATGGGCTACACAACTGAGACTCTCAGTCAAGCTAGAGCTATCTACCCTGGCCCAGTCCTGTCAAATTGTAAGTGTTTTTTCTGGATTATTTTTCACAGAGTTCTTCATGTATGACAATTAGATGTGTTGACTTACCAATGGTTGCCTCAGTTTGTCAACATTGCTGGTCAAAAACCTGATGGAACATTCTTTAAATTTGGCAAAGGAATGTGTAGAGGGCAAGTACGACTGGCCTGTCCTGCAAAACCTCTAAATACAAAGGTCCCATTTCACAAAAGTAACATGTACTTTTGAATAAGTTTACACTTTGGAGTAAGTTTAATACTTACAGTGCTCACAAAATCCGAGTGTAAACTTGCTGCAAAAGGGTAAGTTGTATGTCTCCACTCGATAGTAAAGCACATGAATTACTCTAGCGTGGATTGAAGAAGTCCCTTCCTAAACTCATTCCTGGCCCTCCCTAAAGCCCTCTTACTCGTTGCTAATTACGTCCCTCTAGAAGTAACTCTGCTGCTTTCCCACCCATGCCCCTGTGTCCCTGTCACATTTACTACTGAAATCTATACTTACATGTGCAGAGACTCCGCAGTTGGGGCAGAGAACTCTGCACATAAGTATTCTTAAATTTTGTAGTACTTTTGTTATACTTCAACATGTACTACAATGTGCAGTTTGTGAATCAGGCCCAATAATTCACAAGCCAGACTTAAACAAATTTAGAAAGGACTAGCTCTGTAATGAAAAGCTTTTATGCTGTGCTCTGATGAATGTTCAGGAGCCAGATGCGTATCTGATCTCTGTATACTCATGACCTTTCCCAACAGCCTCAATTACTTCACAGGATTGCTGTTGTGAATGTCAGCCCTGCAACTTCAGTAGGACTCTAGTAGTAGTCCAAAGTTCACATCTGCAATCAGCCTCCCCAATGGACAGCCTTTGGTCATGCATAGTAGGTAATGTGCATATGGGGACTACACACTCAACCTGCACTGCCCATAATTCTAAGCCCTGTGCAGTGACTTTTGTCTGAAAGTGTTTTTTGTGCAGGACTCGGACAACACCAAGGACTGTACCCAATCCCAAGGAGACCTGGGCCTGTCTGAGGAGAAACCCTGTGTCTAAACACCGCCTGAGAATGTTTGAAGGCCATGTGTAACGGGCAATTTTCATTTGGGGCTTGACAAAAGAAAGACCTACACCAAATCCTGAAAACATTGTGATTGGTTCAGGCATGAGCCAACTGTCCCAGCTATAGTGGAAGGAGAGATGCAGTAGATTTTGTCCACATGGGTGTTGGCCAAATAACAATTCCTACACTCAATCTTGCTGCCTATTTCCCAGGGGTGTGCCCAGTGGTTTTTTAGTTGTCAAAGGGATAATGTATGATACAAAACATCAACAATTCACTGAATAATCTTTATTGAAGGAAATTTATGATAAAGTACTCAGAAAACCCAAAGACCAGGACACGGCCAAAAGGAACTTTCATGCAGGAATGGAAGCCGTCGCCACCTGGGTGAGAGAAAGCTGCCTCAAGCTCAACCCTGACAAGACGGAGCTCATAATCTTCAGAATCGCCACCTCAGCTTGGGACGACTCATGGTGTCCCACATCCCTCAGTTTCCCCCCTGCGCCAAACGAGCACGCCCACAACTCCTCCCTATCCATGACCCGCCAGGTAAATTCTGTCACCTCCTCCTGCTTGCACACACTTCGCAAACTCCTGAAGATCTTCAGATGGATCCCAGAAGACTGTCACAGGAAAGTCACCGACGCCTTAGTCACGAGCAAGCTCGACTACAGAAACGCCCTCTACGCTGGCATCTCAACTAGGAACATTAAAAAACTTAAACTCATCCAGAACGCCGCTACCAGACTCATTCTGTACCTCCCTCTCTGAGGACACATCTCCCAACACCTGAGGACCCTCCACTGGCTACTGGTCGAGAAGTGAATCATCTTCAAGCTTCTCACCCACATGTAGAAGGCCATGCACAATGCAGGACCAGCCTACCTGACCCACTGCGTCTCCTTCCACGCCCCCGTCAGATCCTTCCGCTCCACCCAGATGGCCCTGGTCACCATCCCTCACATCCGCAAAACCACCGCCAGAGGACAATCTTTTACCTACACTGCAGCAAAGAGCTGGAACAACCTCCCCCTGCACCTCAGACAAAGCCTGTCGCTCACCATCTTCAGGAAGAACCTCAAGACTTGGCTCTTCGGATGAGGCCCCTTCTCTTCCCCTACCCCCCCCCAGCACCTTGAGACAGTAGCTGTGCTTTACAAATACTGATTGATTGATTGATTTTTTTTTTACTGTAATACAAACAACCCCTTCAGAATCAACAGTTCGAAGGATATTATGGTTACTGTTTTATGCCTACATACTGATGAAATT
This sequence comes from Pleurodeles waltl, assembly GCF_031143425.1. NCBI lineage: Eukaryota > Metazoa > Chordata > Amphibia > Caudata > Salamandridae > Pleurodeles > Pleurodeles waltl. Next base: position 488,802,554 of record NC_090436.1, read on the forward strand.
CATCACATAATCAAATATGAGTAATACAACCATAACTTGCTCCACAAAGCTCTGCTCTTGAACTCATATATAATGTCATGCACAACACTACTAATATAATCTATGCCACCCCTGTTAATGCCAAATTCTTTGTCTGTGTTGGTGTAACTGTTTACTAAAATGTGTGATATTGCAGACACTCATGTCACTCTTCTAGCTCTGTGTCAATACCACTTGAGCTAATTCTATTTGTAAGAAATATATTAGAGAAACAGATACTAGAGGGTAGATGGTGTTGTGTATATGATGTAGGGAACTGCACATCAAATACTGACTGGCATTTTGCTTAATTTATTCAGCATCCCATTACATCTCAGAACAAGATTCCCCATCATCAGTGTCTCTGTGATCATGATCCATGGCAGTGTTTTTCACAGGTACTGCAGTGTGCTGGGCGCATGAGCTGGTTGGAGGAGTGCAAAGATAGGAATGAATGAATGAGTATATTTGTAAAGGGCAACTGTCACTCAAAAGTGAGCATTCTGGCGCTGTGCTGAGAGTACTATGGATTCCCAAGAGTGACCAGATAAGATTAAATTAATGACTTACAGAAGGAGTCAGTGGCCCGAAATAGCCACATTTTAAGTTATTTTTTAAATGCTAATTCAGACCCAGTGGTACCCGTACTACTGGGAAGAATATTCCAGGCTTTAGAACCTAAAACTGCTAAAAAACTTTCCACCTCACAATTTCAATTAAAATGAGGGAGGTTTCTGAATGTTCTCAGTGGATAATCTTAGTTTGTTTGGGCAGGTAAAGACAAAGCTAGTCATTAAGATATTTTGGAACAATTGTAAACTCTGTAAAAAAGCAGAAGTAACTTAAACAGGACCCTTTTATGGATGGAAGCCAGTGCAATTTGTGTAATACAGCTGATGCAGAACTTCTCCAAGGCAGTTGTATAACCAATTTAGCGGCTGAGTTCTGTACCATCTGAAGTTTGTGAATGATACGTTTAGTACAGCCAGCATAAAGACTGTTGCAGTAGTCCAATCCTGACAGGGTTAGTTCAAAGGCAACAGTTTTCCTGGCAGCCAGAGGCAGGAGATTGAGGAAGGATTTCAGTGATTTTATATGATTAAATACATGCCAGCAACTGCCAATGCTTGCGGGAGGAAAGATAACTCAGTGTCAAATGTTACTCCAAGATTCTTTGGCGCCATCACACTGGATGGGGGTGGAGGGGCAGAATCTGACCACCATTTCATGAGAGAAAAACAGTTGGGTGTCCTAAGTATAAGTATTCCTGTGTTATGGAATCACATTTAAGGCGGTTGTCTTGCATCCACCGAAAAGTGTCCTTCAAACAGTTCTGAAAGTTGGTTTCTGATTTGAATGAGTTTTTGATTAAGGACAAGATCAATTGGGTATCATCAGCATAAGATGTAGTGGCAATCTCAGATGAGGAAATTAAGGAGACTAGAGGGGTCATATAGATATTGAAAAGAGCTGGGCTCAACAAAGAGTCCTGTGGCACACCCATTGTGACTTTTCTTTCTTGTGGCACAAATTGTCGAAGGGAGACAATTTGCCTGCTGTTGATCAGGAAATAGTTCAGCCAAGCTAGGGAGGAATGCGAGATGAGGGATATCAAACATGAAGTTCTTCCTTTGCTTACCATTTTGAAAAATGCTATTCTCCCTGAAAGGTAGACATTATTAGACCTATTTCTATGCAGATCCAAGATGGTTTCTTGCTAAAGATTTGCTTCCTGAAGTTCCATATCCCTTATGGTGTCAACTGTTACTCCTGTGACATCATTTCCTGCATAAATCATACATACATATGCTTGGCTAGAGAAGGATGCATTGCAATGCTTTCATTTCACTCTTTCTCTTTCTTCTGAAAGACCTTTATGCCTGGCCTTTTCTCAACCCATATTTCAGAGTGGTGTTAGTGCATTGTTTTTTAACATTCTAATTAACCACCGACTACAATCAAGAATTACCAATATGGTGAAGGAGATTTTTATGCCCCTTATGTTTTTTTCCTCCTAATTGGGACCTTCTCAAGAAGTCATTTGATACCTTTCACATGTGTTTTATATGTTTATTACTGTGTAAGATGGCACTGTGCCTACCAGGAGCAGTCATGCTTTCCACTTGGAATCAAGAAGGAAACTATGGAAACCTTCACTATGCCCAGTCCTTGACTGATTGCATTGCCAAAATCTCCATTGGCCTGTCTGTGTTGTGGATCCTGTTCAGGATTTGGCACAAGAATTGTAACTCCTTCATGAAAATTCAGGCTCAATCTAAACCTTTGCTTTAAGTTTTAATGATATCCCAGTAGTATCTTGGTATGCTACATTTTTCTCTGGATTTCTTTTATGGTAAGATAATCTTGTTTGGGTAGCTATGATACCTTCTTACTAGATTGAAGAAGGCGTTTATATTTCCTTTTGTGGATGTTTGTCACTGTAGCATGAAGATTCAGTCAGGTGTCACAGACTATTGTCCCTGGGGATTCGCTTTGGGTGTCACTGTGGGCTGTCATTGCTATGGCACAAAGTGTCAATCTTGCTTTGCTGGTTGTCGCTGGTGGTCACTGTAGCATGACGAGTTGGGACCAGAGCTTCACATTGGCAGTTGTCGCTGGTGGTGCAGTCTTGATGCAAACTACCTTGTTCGTTGTTGTGAAGAGCCCAAAATATCAGGATTTCTCTCTTTCTTTAAGAGGAGTGCACTTTGATGACAGCCTAGGGGCTAGGGCCTGGGGAGGTACCTCTTTGGAATCAGGGACTCATTCTAGCAGGGCTCAGGCAGGTTCAGTGGCAGGTCCAGACAGATCCAGTTGTAAAAGTTCAGCTGGGCAGTTGCAGAGAGGCCTCTGGGGCTTGTTGTGTCCCTGTAGCTCAGAACAGGAGGTCATCCAACTGACCCTTGGAGTCACTCAGGTTTGCCTGGATGAAGGGAGGTCTAGTCTTCCTTCACAGAAAGTAGGGCAGGTCTCAAGCAGAAGGGTAATCCTCTGACGAGCATGCAGGCCTTGCAGTCCTCAAGAAGCAGGGAAGTCCTTTGATAGAAGTAGATCAGTCCTCTGAAGAACAAGGCAGGCTTCAAGCAGCTGGGCCTTCCTCTGGGGAACAAGGCAGTCCTTCTTCTGTAGTCCACAGTACCAGGAGTGTACTGTTGTGTGGGTCAGGAGGTCCAATTTTTAAACTGGTTCCACCCTTGAAGTAGGAGAAACTACTCGTACAACCCCCATTTGGGTCTAGAAAGTTATTTCCTTCTTTTTTCTTTCCCTAGCCAGGCTCCAAGAGGTCTAGGGTGAGAAACAGCTGGTATCAAGTGCTGGAGGCAGCATATCGCAATATAAGTAAGGAAGGGAACAGCTCCACCCCTACTGTTCACTGTCTGGGCCTAATACACATTCCTGATTGAGATGCAACAGTCCCAGACAGCTGGAAACTCCTAGAAGTCCTCACACAGTTTACAGCAGGACATTTCTTTCTAAAAGTGGCTTTCTCAAATTTGTAATTTAAAATCTGAATTTACTATTATAGAGTGTTTCAAATGATAGCTTATTTGAGTCCAAGTTTGAAATGTATATCTGTTTCCAATCAATTGTTAGCACTTATTAAATATAGCAAGGTAACTGAATATTATCATATGTGAAATAAAGGCATTTCAGTAGTGAAAAATAAATTTCTGAGTTTTTCACTCCCTGGACATGAGAAACTTTAAAACATATGTCCAACATTTTTGGGCAGTGTGAGACATAGGCTGTCAGACATTAGTGTTAGGTTGCCCAGATAGGGTTTTAACGAAGAAAAGGTTGTGATCTATGAAATGAGGCGTCAGCCATTTGCAGAAGATATTAAGGCAGACTGGCATGAGACTGTGAGGAAGCTATACTCAGAAATAGAAGGCATGCACAGGATGGAAGGTAAGAAGAGGGTGCCGCTGAAGAAAGAAGGAGAGGAATCAAGCGGAAGGAAGCCAAGGTAAAAAAAAAACATGAATGGAAGTATTGTGGGAGACTTTCTGAGATAGCCAGGAAGTTGATGGTTTAAGCTATAGAAAGAAACAACATTACATACAATGCAACTTCAACATACATGTCCAGGTGTACATGTCTTTTAAAAATTAAGAGCCTGATCCTGCTGTGTGCCAAGCCTAAGGCATCCCTTTAAAACAAATCCGGGATTATCCCAAGCTTTGTGCGGGGTCTGTACACTGGCCAATGGCAGGTGGGGTAGTACCCTTTGTTAGGAAAATGCCTTCTTTAGAAAGTCTCATTTCATGATCTCCTCAAACTGTTCTGCATTTAAGGGAGTTTCACTCACTGAAAATTCACTTCATGGCCTCCTGCAACACCAGGATAAACACCCCTAAGGCCCCATGGTCCCACTACACTTAACCGCTTGGCAGGCCCCTTCTTAGACCAGTAGACCATTCTTATACTGTTTTTCAATTAGTTTTTTGGTTTGCACACTTATGAGGAATAGACATGTATTTCATGTTTGTTGGTTCCAACTGCCATGACCTTTTGACTCCACCTGCTAATATTAATTGATTCCACCTGCTTTTATTTATTGGTTCCAAATGCCATACCCTATTGACTTCACCTGCAAATGTTAATTAATTCCACCTGCTTCTGTTTAATATTTCCAGCTGCCATGATCTAATGACTCAACCTTTTAATGTTAATTGATTCCACCGGCTTCTGTTTATTGGTTCCAACAGCCATGACCTATTGACTCCACCTGCCAATGTTATTTGATTGCACCTGCATGCATTAAAGGTCAGAACCATTTGGCTGACAGGTGTTCTCCCCAAGGCTAGTTGGAACCTTTCTGTCTTCCATGTGCCTATCAGGAGTCAACCACTCCCATAGAGTATTTAAACCACACCTGAAACTTGAGTCAGTGCTTGTCCTCCTTCCAGTTCTGAGAAAGCATCATGCCTGCACTCCTCTCCTAAGTTAACTGGATTCTTCCAGGGTTCTAGTCTTCCTCAGCCCAAACCACCCTGCAAATCCTATGATCCTGATGTCGTCAACAACTCTGTCATCATAGCTTCCAGTGTAGCAATTCTCCTTCAGCTCCCCGCGCTACAGCTACAAAGACTTCCTCCTGATTCCAGTTTTAGATAGAAGAGACTAAGGCCCTCATTGCAACCCTGGCAGTCGGTGTTTGTAGGAGGCTGGCCTGGCTTGTAGTGGGTACCAAGAGGTACTTAAACCTTGCACCAGGTCCAGGTATCCCTTATTAGTGTAGAGGGGTGTCTAGCAGCTTAGGCTGATAGAAAAGGGAGCTTAGCAGAGCAGCCTAGGACACAAGTGAAGCTCCTACAGTACCACTAGTGTCACATGCACAATATCATAAGAAAACACAATACACAGATATACAAAAAATAAAGGTACTTTATTTTTATGACAATATGCCAAAAGTATCTCAGTGAGTACCCTCAGTATGAGGATAGCAAATATACACAAGATATATGTACACAATACCAAAATATGCAGTAATAGCAATAGAAAACAGTGCAAACAAAGTATAGTCACATTAGAATGCAATGGGGGCACATAGGGATAGGGGCAACACAAACCATATACTCTAGAAGTGGAATGCGAACCACGAATGGACCCCAAACCTATGAGACCTTGTAGAGGGTCGCTGGGACTGTAAGAAAACAGTGAGGGTTAGAAAAATAGCCCACCCCAAGACCCTGAAAAGTGGATGCTAAGTGCACCTAAGTTCCCCAAAGAGCACAGAAGTCGTGATAGGGGAATTCTGCAAGGAAGACCAACACCAGCAATGCAACAACTATGGATTTCCTGATGAGAGTACCTGTGGAACAAGGGGACCAAGTCCAAGAGTCACGATCAAGTCGGGAGTGGGCAGATGCCCAGGAAATGCCAGCCGTGGGTGCAAAGAAGCTGCCACCGGATGGTAGAAGCTGTGGATTCTGCAAGAACGACAAGGGCTAGAAACTTCCCCTTTGGAGGATGGATCTACCACGTCGTGAAGAGTCGTGCAGAAGTGTTTCTGTGCAGAAAGACTGCAAACAAGCCTTGCTAGCTGCAAGGGTCGCGGTTGGGTTTTTGGATGCTGCTGTGGCCCAGGAGGGACCAGGATGTTGCCAATTGCGTGAGGGGACAGAGAGGGCGCCCAGCAAGACAAGGAGCCCTCTCAGAAGCAAGCAGCATCCGCAGAAGTGCCAGAACAGGCACTACGAAGTGGAGTGAACCAGAGCTCACCCGAAGTCACGAAAGAGGATCGCCGGACGACAACTCAGGAGGTCGTGCACTGCAGGTTAGAGTGCCGGGGACACAGGCTTGGCTGTGCACAAAGGAAATCCTGGAAGGGTGCACAGGAGCCGGAGTAGCTGCAAAATACGCGGTTCCCAGCAATGCAGTCTAGCGTGGGGAGGCAAGGACTTACCTCCACCAAACTTGGACTGAAGAGTCACTGGACTGTGGGAGTCACTTGGACAGAGTTGCTGAGTTCAAGGGACCTCGCTCGTCGTGCTGAGAGGCGGCCCAGAGGACCGGTGATGCAGTTCTTTGGTGCCTGCGGTTGAAGGGGGAAGATTCCGTCGACCCACGGGAGATTTCTTCGGAGCTTCTAGTGCAGAGAGGAGGCAGACTATCCCCACAGCATGTACCACCAGGAAAACAGTCGAGATGGCGGCAGGATCAGCGTTACAAGGTCGCAGTAGCCGTCTTTGCTACTTTGTTGCAGTTTTGCAGGCTTCCAGCGCGGTCAGCAGTCGATTCCTTGGCAGAAGGTGAAGAGAGAGATGCAGAGGAACTCTGATGAGCTCTTGCATTCGTTATCTAAGGATTTCCCCAAAGCAGAGACCCTAAATAGCCAGAAAAGGAGGTTTGGCTACTTAGGAGAGAGGATAGGCTAGCAACACCTGAAGGAGCCTATCAGAAGGAGTCTCTGACGTCACCTCCTGGCACTGGCCACTCAGAGCAGTCCAGTGTGCCAGCAGCACCTCTGTTTCCAAGATGGCAGAGGTCTGGAGCACACTGGAGGAGCTCTGGGCACCTCCCAGGGGAGGTGCAGGTCAGGGGAGTGGCCACTCCCCTTTCCTTTGTCCAGTTTCGCGCCAGAGCAGGGCTGGGGGATCCCTGAACCGGTGTAGACTGGCTTATGCAGAAATGGGCACCATCTGTGCCCATGAAAGCATTTCCAGAGGCTGGGGGAGGCTACTCCTCCCCTGCCTTAACACCTTTTTCCAAATGGAGAGGGTGTAACACCCTCTCTCTGAGGAAGTCCTTTGTTCTGCCTTCCTGGGCGAAGCCTGGCTAGACCCCAGGAGGGCAGAAACCTGTCTGAGGGGTTGGCAGCAGCAGCAGCTGCAGTGAAACCCCAGGAAAGGTAGTTTGGCAGTACCCGGGTCTGAGCTAGAGACTCGGAGATCATGGAATTGTCTCCCCAATGCCAGAATGGCATTGGGGTGACAATTCCATGATCCTAGACATGTTATATGGCCATGTTTGGAGTTACCATTGTGACGCTATACATATGTCGTGACATATGTATAGTGCACGCGTGTAATGGTGTCCCCGCACTCACAAAGTCCGGGGATTTTGCCCTGAACAATGTGGGAGCACCTTGGCTAGTGCCAGGGTGCCCACACACTAAGTAACTTAGCACCCAACCTTTACCAGGTAAAGGTTAGACATATAGGTGACTTATAAGTTACTTAAGTGCAGTGGTAAATGGCTGTAAAATAACGTGGACGTTATTTCACTCAGGCTGCACTCGCAGGCCTGTGTAAGAATTGTCAGATCTCCCTATGGGTGGCATAAGAAATGCTGCAGCCCATAGGGATCTCCTGGAACCCCAATACCCTGGGTACCTCAGTACCATATATTAGGGAATTATAAGGGTGTTCCAGTATGCCAATGTAAATTGGTGAAATTGGTCAGAGCATAACCACTGAGGTTCTGGATAGCAGAGCCTCAGTGAGACAGTTAGTCATAACACAGGTAACACATACAGGGCACACTTTTGAGCACTGGGGCCCTGGCTGGCAGGGTCCCAGTGACACATACAACTAAAACAACATATATACAGTGAAATATGGGGGTAACATGTCAGGCAAGATGGTACTTTCCTACAGTGTTAAAGCGGCGGTAACACCACCACCAGTCTGGCGGCAAAAAAAATGGAATCATGACCACAGCGGAAACCGCCAACATACATACACTTTAGCACTCCGACCGCCACGATGGTAGCAACAAACACTGAGGTGGCAACCACTAACAGATAGGTGGAAGACAATGAACCGCCCACAGCATTACAACCCGCCCATCCACCAGATTTTCCGTGGTGGTACCAACATCATCAAAAGCACGGCAGAAACAGTACTCTGAAGAGAAACCACTCACCTCTCAACACTCAAGAAAGAATCACAAAGCCATGGAGCCCGAGTTGCATGGTTTCCCCATGCTGGTGTATCTTCTCATATACCAGGAGCATGAACACTGGCGATAACGGCCACAGTGAGTACTGCATCTAGCACACAAGGGGGGGGAGAGAAAAAAGAGAGTGACACACACACACACGCAACAGGCAACACACAACACCCCCACCCCCACCCCCAACACCATACACACAAACATATGCTACAACATTACATATACACCCCGTAACCCTCAGGAATAACACAAGGACAAAAGGAATGGAGTCAAATGAGTGTAATATTAGTAATACTTAGAATTACGTGCAGAAAGCAAAAACAGTATGTGCAATATAAACTATATATACAAAATGCGGGACAATGCCCACTCAAAAATTGTCTGTGGCCCGCTGGGCCAAAACACATAGGCCAAGCCCACACTTGACTCCTGCCTCAATATGGAGAGAACACTACAGGGGCATCAGGTCAAAAACACACAGGCACCTCAGGGGGACGGGGAATGGGGGCACCTCAGCCGAAAGATGGTACAACGCCACTGCTCCTGGAGGGGGCTCCATGCCCACTGCTTGGTCCTGGGGAGTGCAAAGCCACAGTCTCTCAAGTGGGTGGTTTGCCCAATGCTTGGTCCTCGGGAGTACAAAGCCACTGTCTCTCAAATGGGTGGTTTGCCCACTGCTTGGTCCTGGGGAGTTCAAGGCCACATACTCTCAAGTGGGTGGTTGTCCCACTGCTTGGTCCTGGGGAGTTCAAAGCCACAGTCTCTCTAGTGGATGCCTTCTTCTACTGGTTTAGGAGGGGGAATTGTGCCCAGTGTGCTTCAGCCTGGCAAGGAGGGGCTGAGTGGATGCCTTCTTCCACTGATTCTGGAGGGGGCCTTGTGCCCAGTGTGCTTCATCCTGGCAAGGATGCAGTGAGTGGATGCCTTCTTCCACTGGTTCTGGAGGGGGTTTTGTGCTCAGTGTGCTTCATCCTAGCAAGGAGGGGCTGAGTGGATGCCTTCGTCCACTGGTTCTGGAGGGGGCCTTGTGCCCAGTGTGCTTCATCCTGGCAAGTATGGGTTGAGTGGATGCCTTCTTCCACTGGTTTTGGAGGGGGCCTTGTGCCCAGTGTGCTTCATCCTGGCAAGGATGGGTTGAGTGGATGCCTTCTTCCACTGGTTATGGAGGGTGCCTTGTGGCCAGTGTGCTTCATCCTGGCAAGGAGGGGCTGAGTGGATGCCTTCTTCCACTGTTTCTGGAGGGGGGCCTTGTGCCCAGTGTACTTCATCCTGGCAAGGAGGGGCTGAGTGGATGCCTTTATCCACTGGTTCTGGAGGGGTCTTTGCACCCTGTGATGCATATGTTTTGGAATGCAAGGTCACAGTTTCTCACCTGGGTGTCACAACGATAGCCTTTGCAGGGGCCAGGGTGCATTGCAGCCCATGTAGTCACCACTATACACTGCTCTCCGGCGGTGACGGCTGCTCAGTGGATGGCAGTTGCGCTGCAGGTGGCGGTGCTGGCAGTGGTGGTGTAAGCCTCCAGGCCTTCACCTGCAGCCTTTGACGGCTTCCCACTGGGGCTGCTGCTGGCAGTGTGTCATGATCACACAAACTTGCCAAATCAAATCAAAGAAATGCTTGAGAAAAGGAAAGAGATATCCTCAGTGGAGACAGCAAAGCCCAAACTGGAAGAAGGTTTGCAGAGTAATCTTGCGCTTATTTCAAAGGAAGAATCAAGAAGAGAAGATTCAAGATGGCTGTCGTGAGTCCTGAAGGTTAATTACAGTTCTAGTCTTGCAATCGGTTGGTTGCTAGGTTACGAGCTCACCAGCTGGAAGCTTGGCACTTCAACTGAGGTCTGACAGGAATCAGCTGTGTGGAGAGAGAGCGCGCTTCAGAGCAGAAACTCCTGTGAGGTAAAATTACACTTGAAGACTATTTTACAGAAAACGTGATAAATATTGTCAAGGTTTATTTGAGGAGTTTGATAGTAGACCGTTCCAGTAGGGGTTTGGCAAGGCTACAGAGTTTAATGTATGAATAAACCTTATGTTTACAAGGTTCCTGTTTAAGATACCAAAGTCAAAAGAAAAACGAACTTTAACAAGCAAGTATTTACATATACCAAGGTTATAAACGAAGGCTGAGTTTAACGGAGAAATGAATGTTAACAAGTAAGCATTTACAAATGCAATGGTAATAAACCAAAGTAGAGTTTAAAAGAGAAACAAACTTCAATAAACAAGCATTTACAAATACAAGTTATCAACACATGTCGAAGTAAGAAAGAAGAAGCGAACTTTAATAAACAAGCATTTACAAATACAAGTATTGACAGAAGTCAAAATAAGACAGGAGAAACAAACTTTCACAAGCAAGAATTATCAATGCAATAAACGTAATTGAACTCTCTAATATAAAGTAGAAACCAATTAACATCAGCTGATTTGGAGAACACATTATCACCAACATTATATGTATATATATAGCAACATAAAACCAATCTCAAACAAAGGTTGAGAAGTTCTTCCAGAATCAGTAATAAGCATTTTTAAGAAGAGCTTATCATTCATAGAGAGAAGCAAGGCTACAGAGAACTCAGGGTGAGTGAAGAAATAATAGAATTAAAGAGAATTAAGTGTTAAGAGTAGAAAGTGTAAAACTGATGTTGTATGTCCCTAGTAATTGCCACTGTGACTCTTGCAGGTGCTGCATCCAATCTTAGACGTGAAGAGGCAGACTGAGTATTGATGTTCATTATCTCTGTGGCAGTCTCTCGACAATCCCATTCCCCTTTCCTCCTCCGGGGTACTCAGCACGAAGGATTAAAATTCGTTGTGAGTAGCTCGGGTCGGGACTGAGGAGTTATCTTCTGCTTCTGAGGAAATCGAATTGAAGTATCCTGACACAGTGGTGCTACTTGCGGCGATGCAGGAGGTGGTGCTGTCCGCGGTTCAGATGGTGGTGCTGGCCGTGATGCGGTAGGAGGTGCTGGCGGTTGTGGTGGTAGCATCCAGGCCCTCACCTGCAGCCTCGGACAGCTGCCCACTGGGGCTGCTGCTGCTGGCAGTGGTGCTGCTGGCAGCGGTGCAGGTGGCGGTGCTGGCCGCGCTGCAGGTGGCGGTGCTACCGGTTGTGGTGGTAGCCTCCAGGCCTTCACCTGCAGCCTTGGATGGTTGAAATGCCATGACTGGTGTTCTGTGCCCCTTCCTGCCCTTGACAGATGGTGGTGCCTCCTTGCTTCTGCCAGCTGGAGTCTTTAACTTGGCCTTGCTCGCTGTCTGTGCCTCCTTTCCCTTGCTAGATGCTGTCCCCTTCTTGCCCTTGCCAGGTGGCGAAACCTTCTTGGCCTTGGCAGGTGTTGGTGGCACACTGGCTGTGCTGACGGGTGCCTCCTTGAAGCCTCTCACAGCAGCTGAAACCACAGCAGACATGGACTGGTTGGCTGAGGTGCTGGGCTGAGTTCTGGACACCCAGGCCCGAGATGAAGGATGGGGGGGTAGGGAAGAGGTTGAGGGCGGAGAGGAAAAGCTTCTTAGGGACACTGGGGCGGGAAGAGGGTGAAAGTTTGGGAGTGGAGGAAGAGGGAATTGTTGTAGGAGGTGTTAGTCTGCTGTGTTTGGGTGCAGATGCATGGGCTGGATGCTGTTGTGAGGTGGATGGCTGTTGGGTGGGTGTGTGCTTGCGTTTGTGTACTTTGGGAGGAGGGGTCACAGACACAGTGGGAGAGGACACAGTTGACGTTCACATGGATGTGGGGGTGGTGACTGCCAGTGAGGGGCGTGTAGTGATACGCGTGCTGGTGATGGAGGTAGTGGATGAGGATGTAGTGCATGCAGGTGTGAGTGGAGACGCTACTGGGAGGGAGGTGGACGAGGAGGAGGAGGGGGACACATGGGAGGCAGTGGATGTTGGTGTGTCTGCATGGGGATGGTGCTTGTGTGAGTGCCTGTGAGATGAAGTGTGGTGCTTGTGTTTACCTGAGCCACTTCTGTGTGTTGATTTGGATGATTGCTGGTCTGATGGTGTGCTTGGGATAAGTTGGGGTTGAGGGGATTGGGGCTGGGTAGAGGAAGTTGGAGGGGGGAGGCTGGAGACAGGGACAATGGCTGCCATCAGTGCGGAGGCCAGAGCCTGGAATGCTGTCTGTTGGGCTGCTACGCCAGAGTGAATGCCCTTCAGGTATGCATTTGTCTGTTGCAACTGCCTCTCTACACCCTGGATGGTCTTCAGAATGGTAGACTGCCCAACAGTGAGGGATCTCAGGAGGTCAATGGTATCCTCACTGAGGGCAGCAGGGCTGACTGGGGTAGGGCCTGAGGTGCCTGGGGCAAAGGAGATGCCCACCCTCCTGGGTGAGTGGCCACGGGGCACACACTGAGGGGCTGCTGGGAGGGCGGTGCTTGTATGGGGTGGTGGTCTTACCTGTTGTTGGGATGGGCACAGAGTTTTCCGCCACCGCCAGGGAGCTTCCAACAGAGGAGTTGCTGCCGGTAGTGTCCCGTCCTGTCTCCGTTGTGGTGCTCCCCTCGCCCTCCGTCCCACTGGTGCCCTCACGGTTTGTGGATTCGGCCTCCAGGCCCATGTGGGATGTAGCTCCCCCCATCGCCGGTGCCTCTGCTCCTCCACCAGATAATGCTAATGCACACAAGGACAGGTTGACAAAACAAAAAGGGGGGGAGAGACAGAGGATACACTTGGTCAATGCCAGCAACAACACTACCGTTGGCGTACACAACACACAGGGATCAGCCCTATGCACTAGGCCATGCACTACCAGTTACAATACCAGTCATCAGCCCATGGGGTACATTGCCTAACACAATTAGCTGCACACCTGAAACCAACAGGACCCTATCCAGTAGTAGATGGTCACTAACATTATTGGGGTTGGAGTGCTTCAGAGCCTGACCAACAAGGGACCTACCCTGCCAGTTTGCCCTGACCTAGGGGCACCCACAGCCCACAGCCCCCACCCAGGTAAAACCTTAACGCGCACAAAGTCATGATTCTGAATCTGTACTCACCCGCTTGTGGCTGCTGTGATGCCTTCAAGTGCCCATCCAACTCCAGATAGGCCACCGCCAGGATGCGGAACATCAGGGGGATCAGGATATGACGGGCACCCCTTCCTCGTTGGGAGGCCAGCCCCAGCTGGGCCTCCGCTGTCTTCCTTGCCCAGAGGCGCAGGTCCTCCCACCGTTTGTGGCAGTGGGTGGTCTGCCTGTCAAAGACCCCCAGGGTCCGCAACTCCTTGGAGATGGCACACCAAATACCCTTTTTCCGATGGGCGCTGACCTACAGAAAAAATGCAGCAGAAAAGGAATATTCAAGTGAGTGAACAGATAGAAAATGGCAGTCACGTCCCCGGCGGTGCGTACCGTCACCACTGGTGTACATCGCCATTGGCTCCTGGAACCCATAGGGCCCAATGATAACCAATGCAAAGTTGCGTGGCGGTCATCGACCGCCGACCGCAATGGCGCACAAAGCCAGCGCAATTACCTCATTTCCACTTGTCTCTCTTCATAGGTCAGGCAGCCGCCATTTCAGGGGGGCACAGACATTGGCACCTAACTGCGTCACAGCAGACATTGACACATCAACTGACTCTCGATTTCACACACTGTTTCTGTAAAGGAAGAAATGCATTTTATTATAACATATGTGTGAATATGACCCTCTGCTCACCGTTTTTCTCCCTAGACGTCAACTGCTGGGGATGAATAGGAGATGGAGTCATCCCCCCATGTACAGACCCCTGGTGGACCTGGCGACAATGGAGGACAGGCACATTATCCTGACCTACAGACCTAATAGGGCCACAATCCAAAAACTGTGTGCCCATTTGGAGCCAGACCTGATCTCAGCTATCCGCCAGCCGACAGGTATCCCTCCTCTAGTGCAGGTGCTGTCAGTGCTCTATTTCCTGGCAAGTGGTTCCTTCCAAGCGACAGTGGCCATGGCATCAGGGATGTCTCAGCCAATGTTCTCCAACGTGCTGACCAGGGTGTTGTCTGCCCTTCTGAAACACATGCGCAGCTACATTGTATTCCCCCAGGTGGATGATTTGGCCACAGTGAAGGCTGACTTTTATGCCCTGGGACATATCCCCAACATCATTAGTGTCATTGATGGTACACATAATATTGCATTTGCCCCCCCCCCGTAGAAATTAACAAGTGCTCAGGAATAGAAAAGGTTTTCACTCTCTGAATGTGCAGATGGTGGGTTTGGGGGACCAGTCCATCTCCCATGTGAATGCCAAGTATCCTAGCTCTGTGCATGATGCCTTTATCTTGAGGAATAGCAGCATTTTACATGTGATGTCTCAACTCCAGAGGAACCGGGTGTGGCTAATAGGTGAGCCCATGGTCCCCACCCAGTTGATGTAGGTATATGGGTGTGGTATTGGCCCTAAGCGTGAGTGTCTGGCTAACAGGTATCCCTCAATATTTGCAGATGACTCTGGTTACCCCAACCTCTCATGGCTACTGACCCCAGTGAGGAATGTCAGGACAAGGGCAGAGAAACGTTACAATGAGGCACATGGGCGAACAAGGAGGATAATTGAAAGAACCTTTGGCCTCCTGAAGGCCAGATTCCGGTGCCTCCATCTGACAGATGGATCCCTGTACTACTCACCCAAGAAGGTGTGCCAGATCATTGTTGCATGTTGCATGTTGCATGTTTCACAACCTGGCCTTGAGACGCCAGCTGCCTTTTCTGAAGGAGGATGAGCCTGGAGATGGTCTTGTGGCAGTGGTGGAGCCTGTGCACAGTGACGAAGAGGAGGCAGAGGAAGAAGATGTGGCCAACAGACGTACACTCATTCAACCTTACTTCCAGTGACACACAGGTAAGACACTGTAACTTCACCTTCCATTGCATTTATGTGTTTGACATGGAACATGGCAGCCTAATTTCCCTATGTCTATGGCCACTTACTGTACCCTTTGGCATCTCTATTTTCAGATCTCTGTGCCCCACTCTGGCTCCTGGTGTGTTTACTGCTGCCCACTACAGGTTATACCAATGTTACTATTACAGTAGATTAGAAATGCAGTGTTTACATCTTGTTAAACAAATACATATTTCAATCAATTGACATACTCCATACTTGTATTTGTTCCAAGGGTGTTTATTTCAGTGCTAATAAGGGGGTATTGCAATGGGCTGGGTTGCTGGTGGAGGAAAGTCCAGGGTAGAGTCCAGTCTATTTGTATCACAGGTGCATTATCCAAGGGGGCATATGAATTGGAGTAATGGCAGTTCAAGGTGGACAGGGTGACAGGATGGGACAGAAGAGTAACAATCAGGAGAGTCTTATTTCCTGGCAGGGGTCTTGGCAATGTTCTCTGGCTTCTGCCTGGATCGCAGGGACCGTTTGCGGGGTGATTCTCCTTCTGCAGGGGGTGGGGTGCTGGTGGCCTGTTGTTCCTGTGGCTGGGCCTCCTGTCCACTAGTGCCGGCGGAGGTGGAGGACTTTTCTTCGGTGTGGCTAGTGTCAGGGGCCCGTTGGTGTGCCATTGCCTCCCTTATGGTGTTGGCCATGTCAGCCAGCACCCGTGCAATGGTGACCAGGATGGTGTGTATGTGTTTCAGGTCCTCCCTGATCCCCAGGTACTGTCCCTCCTGCAGCCTCTGGGCCTCCTGAAACTTGTACAGTATCTGGCCCAAGGTCTCCTGGGAATGGTGGTATGCTCCCAGGATCCCTGCAAGTGCCTCATGGAGAGTGGGTTCCCTGGGCCTGACCTCTCCCTGTCGCACAGCAGTCCTTCCAGCTTCCCTGTTGTCCTGTGCCTCTGCCCCCTAAACCGTGTGCCCACTGCCACTGACCCCAGGTTTCTGATTGTCTTGGGCTTGTGGGGTGTCCTGGGGTCCCTGTAGTGGTGGACACACTGCTGATTGACGTGTCCTGGGGGCAGAGGTATGGGCCCGCTGGGTGGGTGCTGTGCTGGTGTTTCCCGAGGGGGGAGGCTCAGTGGTGGGTTGGAACTGTGGCAGGGTAACCAACTGGGCCAGGTTGGTCATCGTGATCCAGGTGTGCAGAGCTGCTGTCATCACTGTGGGCCTCTTCTGTGGGGGGGCTGGATGTTGGTGGTACCTTCTCTCCGGTGACGTTGAGTGGGGGTCTTGTGGGGATTTAAATGCAGTGTTATTGTATCTACGTGTGCCATCTTGTGATGGACATGTTTCCCTCTATGGTTGTTATTAGCAAGGCAGATTTGGCTTGTGTGAGTTGTGATTTTGTTTTCCACGTGATTGTCACCAGTGTGCATGCTGTGGTGATGGGTGTCCATGCAGGTCTGTGATGGAGGTCCATGCATTGGTGTTGCATGCAGGGCTTGGTATTGGGATGGGGGGGTTGTGACGGTGGGGTATATGTGAGGTGGTGGAGTGATGGGGGTGAGGGTCCTCCTGCTACTCCTGTGAGGCCCTCAGAATGCATGATCACCAAGACTTGCTCCTCCCATCTTGTTAGTTGTGGCGGTGGAGGTGGGGGTCCACTGCCAGTCCTCTGTACAGTTGCCTGATGTCTTGCAACCACGGAACGCACCTTCCTCCGTAGATCGTTCCACCTCTTCCTGATGTCATCCCTTGTTCTTGGGTGCTGTCCCACGGCGTTGACTCTGTCCATGATTCTCCGCCATAGCTCCATCTTCCTAGCAATGGATGTCTGCTGCATCTGTGATCCGAATAGCTGTGGCTCTACCCAGATGATTTCCTCCACCATGACCCTTAGCTCCTCCTCTGAGAACCTGGAGTGTCTTTGGGGTGCCATGGGTGTAGTGTGAGTGGTATGTGTGAGGGTGTGTGGGGTGCTGTGTTGGGGTGTGTGCTGTGAGGTGTGTGGATGGTGGATGGTGTTCTGTGGCTCTGATTCAGGCTTGTCTCTCTCTCTCAGTTGGCAATATTTTTTTTCATTGTAAGGGGTTGTGGGTAATGTGTGTTTGTGTTTTATAGCGGTGTGGGTGCGTGGGTGTGGTGTGTGTATGTGTGTCAGGTGTGTGTAGTTTGAATTGTCCAATGTGGTGCTGTTTTGTTAGTGTGTGTGCATTTTGAGAGCTGCAGTATGTACCGCCAATGGTTTACCGCGGTTGAATGTCCGCTGCAGTGACTCGCAGGTCATGATGCTGTGGGCATGTTTCTGTTGGCGTAACGGTGTGTGTTTTGCTAACGCCAGTTTATCACTGACCTTTGGGCTGGCGGACTTCTGTGTGTGTCTGTATAGTGGCAGATTTGTTTATGTGGGTCATAATACCCGTAGCGGTATACCGCTGCGGTCACGGTATGTTTGCAGCTGTCATCCCGGTGGTAGACGTCATTTACCACCAATGTTGTAATGAAGGGCTAAGTACTTGACCACAGATTAGTGTGCTCTAATCCCTAGCCTAACACTATCTATGAGGCTGAGTTTTGAATAGAGAAAGCTCACTTTCCCGAAATCGGACACTACCTTTGTTTCAATAGCTTTAGCGCGTCGAACCCCTTAACAGAGTGGGTGCTCCAGTCTTGAATTATATCACAACAGAAATCTGCCAACTAGTAATTCTTGACAAACTGCTGTAATAAGAACGAGAGAGTACTTATTAGAGTGCACTCTATATGTATACACATGTATACAGAGAACTGAATGTAAAATGACTCTTGGGAGTAACAGACACCCCAACCTTAAACTTAATTTGTACCTGCTCTCATCCAGTACTTGTGGTGAAGACTATAAGTGCACAATATTGTGAATAACGATGTCATCTTTGTGTGCTGAGAACTGCTGGTAGACTATTGTTATTGTTATTTCCAGTCCACTACATCGACACCAACACAAAAGATCCAGGGAGTGCAGAACCTCTTACACAGTGTTGCAAGGCAGCAGAGTAAGACTGGTGTCACAAGTCTACCATTTTCTTATTTTGCCCTACCCTCCCTTCCGCTCAAGGGCAGTGTATGATTGAAGGGTTTAGAATTTCTTGATTGTGGGCTGCCCTGTGGGGGATAAGAATTCCAGCATCGCCTCTGTGGTCAGAACCAGTTGAGTGCATGACATGATGTCACCCTCCAAGCTGTTCTTTTGCACTAGATGGAGGTCAGGTAATTTTCCCAGACATTGGGAGTGTATTGCTGACATTCCTGAAATTGGAGGGAGGAAACCTAGACACTAAATTGGGAGCAAAAGAGACATGGTTCTTATAGACATTCCATTAGATCACTTTCTTGAGAAGAGTTGCTAGTCATTCTTCCTGTAGTACTGGTTCATTGTAGATTGGGGGGATGAAGGGTGGAGCTGTTGTCTCTGTTGTTCAGAGTTAGAATGATATTTTGGGTGAGACCAACCCTTTGTCTTTATTTGCTGGTAAAGGTCTTTGCCGCTGTTCATAGCAAGAAGCAGATGTTTCACACTTCTTAGTCCCTCTGTTGTTGGCACTCCACACAAAGACAACCCTGCAGTGAGGAGCATCACTCTCACCAAGGCTATGCCTGCAGAACAGCATATACTGGTCACTTGAAAAAGCCACCCTAAACCAGTTCTATGTATTTAAACTACAGCCATGTTGATCTGCGTAGACACTGTTTAAAACACCACTTCAGGTTTGTGAAACACAAATCAATATTTACAAGCATACATGTCATCTGAAGCATGAACCCATGTCGACATGTGCACACAAAGAACTGACATCGTCCATCTCAGCATCCTCAAGCCTATCTTTTCGTAACACTATTGGAACACTTTTCAGACTTCTGAGACATTTAGGGCCTGATTCTAACTTTGGAGGACGGTGTTAAACCGTCCCAAAAGTGGCGGATATACCACCTACCGTATTACGAGTCCATTATATCCTATGGAACTCGTAATACGGTAGGTGGTATATCCGCCACTTTTGGGACGGTTTAACACCGTCCTCCAAAGTTAGAATCAGGCCCTTAGGGTTATCACAAAGTAGGGGCTAGCACTTAAACCGGGTGGCGCAGTGTTTCAGTGCGGGGAACAATTTGGCAGTAAGATACCTTAACATACATTTTCAAACAAAATTCTCACAAGCTGATACTCTACACATGTGACTGTGCCCACTAGTACAGGACAAAAGGGAGCACTATATAGTTAATTATTGTCAACTCAGCTATGGGGAACCTGTTTTAGTCTATTTTGAGTAAGAAAGCAGCTAAGATATTGCTCGCTATCCTGATTTACCCATTGTCTTTGGCCATCTGACTTGGGATTTTAACTTCTGGACTGAAACCCTTCTATACCTAAAGCTTGGAGAAGTGAACTCCAAAATCATGAAGTGAATTGTGTGCCTCTGTCTATTACCATACTGTAAGGTAAACCATGACAGCTGACTATTTCTTTTAGAAACATCAAGACTTGTTCTGAATGTAGTGTGTGCAGTTAAATGTAATAGCCATTTTGGCAGAGTAATCCACCACTACTAAAAGTATGGTGCTAGAGTCTGATGGAGGTAGTTTGGCTATGACCTTCATGTGTATTCTGAAACAATGTCTTAGGAGCTGGTACAGGCATAAGTAGCAGCATTATTTTAGTGTGATTGGCTTTAGCGTGACTGCATGTGCTATGCATTTGAATGCATTTTTAATGTATTTTTGGATATTAAGCCACTAGGATGTAGTTATTATGAGACCGAGAGCTTGTTGAACACCTGGATGTCTGGCCAATGGAGTATCATGACATCAAAATATCTTTTTTTGTAAGAGAGAGGTTGATGTGAAGATTTAATTGTTTTGATAGAGTAATAATCTTTTTAAAGAATTTCTGGATTTTGACAACCTAAGCTTCTCTGCTAATAGTTTGTTGAGACTGTGTAATCGGTGAGGGATTACCTTCTGCCTGGAGTACAGTACTAAGATGAATGGTGGAGCAGGGGACTCTATATTAGTTTCCCCTTCATGAGGTAAATTGTCAGCATTTGTATGGTGATTTCTGGGCCAATAACACACTAAGAAGTGAAAGCTTTAGGAAAACATAATTTTTATGGTCTGCCCAATTAACTATTTCATGATTAACACCTTCCAAATATTGTCTCTATAAGAAACCGTTGTTTCCTGCAGCTGCCACTGCCCAGTGAATGAAAAGTGAGGAGTTCTTCGGTTGTGGGGAATCAGTCCATAAAGTCTCCAATATTGAGGAAAGTACTGATATCCTGAAGCCTGTGGCTGCAGAAGTGCTAGAAATATCATGGGAGAGCCATCGTACTTCACTGAAGCACAGGAAAATGCTTGAAGCGCACCTGGGACAACAGTGTTTACCTGCAGTACACAAACTTCTACTTTCTGATTATCCATTTCTTATACAAAAGCTTGTCACATTGAACCAAGCTTTCTCATCACCAGCTCTAACTTATCTGTGCTTTCTGCAGTTTAAAGCCCAACTGTCTCAATCTGAAAGCTCCATAGCCTCTGGCGATAGCATAATGTTAAGGCAAACTGCAAAGGTCATTGTTGACAAACCAACTGCCAATGGACATTTAAGACACGCTTTTCACAGAAACCAAGACCAGGTAGAAGCTTGTACCTTGAGAGTTAGAAAGCACCAAGTGGTGCTCTGACTACTGTTGTTGGAAAGTTGAACCACCATGTTTCGTCCTATAAAAAAAACATGTCCCATCAAATCAATGACAAGTTCATAATGGCGTAGTTCATACCGCCCTAGTCTGAAAAAGGCACAAAGGCTATGTATAGGTGCAGCCGAAGACAATGTTCATAAATAAGAAAATTAAATTCACAGACAGCTGCTTCAGGTTGTCACAGAGAAGTCCTTTTTGACCACAACAACATCATTTGTGTTTTGCTCCCATTTGCAGAGAGTCATGGCTTCCAGGACCCACCTAGCCACACCAGCAGTCTCTACAAGAAGAATAAAACCAGTTGAAGCTTGCAAGGCTGCTGTCAAACTTGCTGCTAGTTTTGCACAAGCTTGTATAACTCAGCAAACTATGGTACCATTCCCTTTGTGACCACTCCTCTTCTGCGTCACAGATCTCAGTTGTGACTCAGGGACATCCAGATAACTTAATCAGCCTTGATTCACAAACTGAAGAATCAGAATATATCATAGATTTTGACGATGATGCAAAAACTCCTGAACCATGAAATGAACCCTTCTTTCGAGCAGAGCTTTGGATCAAAGAATTAACTAGCTTGTATGATTCATGAGCCTGTGAGAGATGTTGTAAGCTTTGGCATTGCAACTGCAGAACCAGAGATTGCAGGAGCAACCAGTATAAGATGCTGTGTAGGAAATTGGGGTATTTGTTGAGGGGGATGAGTACCCACCTCAAGTAATAACCAAGAATATAGAGGTGGATAACATATGTATGGCACTATTACACACATTCTATAGTTTGACAGTAAATAAGTTGGTGACTTGTACTCAATAAGGGAAAAGTGGTCAACCAACCACTACAAAATAATGGCAAAAATCATTATGTGCCAACCCCGGTTATCTGATTGCTCTTGGTGGATACCTAGGTGCAAGTTCAGGCTGACCACGATGGAGCATGAGTTGGATATAGAAAGCAGGTTCAACCCAGTCAGAAGATTTACCTTTGGGCTTAATCTCTGAAATTAAATCAAAAATACACAGGCAGCAGGTAGTGGCCAAAGAGGTACCATGTCGTCGAATTGCTGCTGAATGAAGTCTTGTTGAAACCTTTGGCAGGAAAGCTCAGAGCGGGAGAAGTTTCATTCCCAAGGAAATCCCCTCACCTACTGAATATTTTTTGAGCCTTTGTCCTCTGAAGAATTATATCTTCTGACTTAGTGAAGTTTTTTTGGAGCTCAGATTCTTCCAGTGGGGTAAGGCTACAGGCTGTAGCTGAAACAGGCTGCACACTGCCTGGATACCTTCTCCCGAGGTCCAGCTGAATTGGATTTGCTGCTGCACAACAGCTCTGAAGGTGGCAACTTGAATTTTTGGCCCAGTGCCAATACACCTTTGTTGGATTTGGTTGGTACATTGGTCCTAGTATTCCAGCGGTCATTGAAGCCAAAAAGTTTCTAAGTCCTAAGTTCCTGGTACAGAGGAATACACTTTGTCACCAGCCAAGGGTCAAGGACTTTAGGGACAGCACCTGGGAGTCAAGACTCACTCCAGCAGAGGCCAACAGCAGGGTCCAGGGCAGGTCCAGCAAGTACTGGTCAGATGGGCAGTTGCAGAAAATACCTCTTGTAGCTTGTTGTGTACCTACAGCTTGAAAAATACCTGTAGTCCACTTTATTGTCCTGATACAAAAGGGAGAGCCTCACAGTCTTATAGGGTCTTCTCAGGTTACAGACTACAGGTCCGGTTCTCTTCTGTTCTTCCAAAATATCAGAACATCATCTGAGAAGGGTACTGTGGGTGTCACTTTTATGCCTGTGCACCATCCTGTCGGTAGAGATTACTACTGACACTTTGGTAACCAATTGAGTAAAAAGTCCCAGGGCCATGCCTACCCACTTTTTGCAGCAATTCATGTGTGCCATATTGCAGACAGTCTATTAGTGTCCTTCTCTGCCTAAATCCAAGATGGCAAAATCTTTCTCCCCTTGTGCTGAGCCTGTCTGCCCACCCCAGAGGCGTGGTCAGGGAACTGAGCAACCTCTCTTCTGTCGTCACTCCGAACAAGTTCTAGGGCAGCTCCTCTCTCTCACTAGGATTTGTGCATGCTTCACTGAGAGAACAACAGAGGGCCATGCCTGGATATCAGTTAGCATTTGCCTGTGACAGGGTTAGCCCCTTTGAATGTAATCAAGTTTCTGGGCACAACTCAGTTGGCCATCCTCCCAGAGGAACAAAACACCTCCCCAAACCTAAAGCCATTGTCTCAGCTCTGGGAGCAAGTTCACACCTCACAAAGGGGGCTATTTAGCTCATGGGTGACATTTGGAGTTCATGCAAATAGTCCTCTGGAGACTATAGGCAGGAAAAAGATAATTTTCTAAAAGTACTTTTTCCAAAATATTTATTACAAATACAACCTCATCGGGGCTTGTATTTTTTAAAAAAAACAAGAATTATGTATGTAGGTGCTTCCTAGCTGGGGACAACATTGATAAATGTATTATTGTATACAAGTGCTTTCCTATGGAACAGCAAACCCTGCTACGGTGAAAATAGCTTAGGGAATTTTTACATGTGTTACTTTTCAATACAGTGATGGCTGTCTTATGGGTAGTAAGCCCTACTTAGGGGTGAATTAATAATATGTAAAAAGATGGTTTAGGTCTGTTAAAAGGGGTTATTTTGGTGGGCAGTTTTATTAGTTTACGCTGTCAGTGTGTATTGGATGGCACAATGGGTGCTGCAGTCCACTTGTGACGTTACAAGTCCAGGGCATACTTTTGTGTCATATATTAGGGTTGTGTAGGTGGGTTAAGTATGCCAACTAAGGGTGTGCCATTTTCATCATGTTGAAAGTGGGAGCACATGCACTTTGCCACTGGTTAGTAGGGGTAAAGTGCACATCTGGGGTACCACAAGCAAAAGATGGTAGTTTCCAAGATCTCCAATGCAAGATGGTGTATTTGATGCCTAATCGTTTTCTATCATAACCTGATTAGTACAGGATGTAGCATGTCAGTATTTTAGTCTCTATGATGATAAGATGGTGCCAATTGCTGTAGCTGAAGTGTCAACTTCTACTGTAATCAGTGGTAAATTTTTGGCTGTAGAAGAATATGGGCTCTTGTGAATGCCCTCTTCAATTTTTCAAACGCTGCTTCTTGCAGAGGACCTCAAATGAAAGAAACATGCTTCTTCGTTAACTACACTATGAAAACAATGACCTAGGAAAGCACTTGAATGGAATAGGAATATAAATTAGAGAAGCAAAGAAACCTTTGGAATTCTTTGACAGTTGGTGCAGGACAGTTCAAAACAACTTCTGCTTTCTCTTTTGTCATAGTAATTCCATTTGCTCTGATGGTGAAACTAAAAAGGAAGACCAATGAAGGTTCAAAGTCACATTTCTCTAATTTGGCATACAGGTAATTTTGTTATAATAAAAGAGGGACTTCCCTTACAGTTAGCTATGTCCTTCAGGAGTGTTTGAAAAACACAAGAGTATCATCACGGCATACAATAACTTACGTGCCTAAAATAGCCTGGAAGAATTAATTTATTAGGCACTGGAAAGAGTTTGGGCTGGTTCAATCCTGTAACAGTCTAAGTATTCCAAATGTTCAAAGTTAGTATTAAGTGCATTTTTTATTTCATGACATTTAATCTGCACAAGATTCTATGTTCCTTTTAAATCCAATGTTGTAAATACAGAAGCTGAGCACTGTTGATCAAGAAGTATGGAGATGTGTGGCAAATCTGTATTTTTATTGTAATAATGTTCAGCTCATGAAAGTCAATGCATTTGATCTCGGCACAAAGAATATTGGAGTTCCAGCTGGACAAGTAGAGTGGTGATTAAAATCCTTTGGTGAACGTTTAGTGTATGTATCCCTTTATTCCTCAATAGTGAGGGCATAGACAGGCCCATACAGAATCTTTGAGTTTGGGGTAACATCTATAGCACAGTCATAGTCCCTATTATTTTTAAACAGACTTTATTGAGTTTTGTAGCATCATCAACTAACAAGCACTTTTGTGACATTTTATACAGTGCAATTATTCAAGTCCATCTTCTCTTTCTTGAATTATCCTAATCTGAACTCCCTAAACTCCCCAACTCTCCATTCCCCCCCCTCCCTGAGTCGTGCCCAAAGGAAATCCATACAGCAGGTAGTTGTCTCATCTAAAGGACCCCATTGTAATATACAAATAACAGGAGGAGCCTAAAGTGTACAGTCAGTAGTTGATTCATTGGGGTACATGATGCAAGGAATATGTTTGTGCTTACATCCACAGTCCTAGGTAGGGGCTCACAGTAATAACAGCTATGCAGTAGCAATTCTTCACTGGATATTTTATCAAAGATATCTTTGAAGTCATGCTATAGTGCGGTAACAAGGCCTTCTCTCGATCAGCATGAGAGTGTTACAAAGACACCAACATCTATGTTGCTACCATCGGAGAGATAGTGGTATTTACTAGGGGTGGACTTAAATGGTATCATATTCTTGGGCCAATTGTTAACAGGTAAACATGCAGTAACCAAAATGATGGAAAACACTGGTGCATTGCCAACATCAAAATGTAATGGTTAGAAATGTTGACACAAGATTACTATAATCAGCTTCCCTTAGAATAAGTAGCCTTCTCAGATGAGAGAGTTGTTCTATTAATAGTACAGATAGGTTGTGCTTGTATTGTTGATCCCAAGGGTATATCATGTAGGATAGCAATATTTTTTATCCACAAAAATACCAGAGACTCTGGAATACAAAAGAGCTACTGTTCAGATAAATTGGCTTGGAAATGACCACAAAACATGAATAAAAATTGGGAAGTAGAAATATTGGGACTAACATATAGTTCTCTATTCACTTTTTACTTACTGTTTAAGACCAAGCCAGAACATTTTCCGGCAGGAGGGGAAAATCTTTCCCAAAATGCCTGACTTTTGCACAATATGATCCATTTTCCCACATTCTTTCTCATCAGGTAGAATCTTTCATCTTTTTGTTTCCCAGTTGTATAGGTTCTTCTGTAGCAGGATTTGTGGGCAACATTTCTGTTGTCATCCTGGACAAAAAGTGGATCATTTCTATTCACTTTTCCTTTCTTTCTGTTTACCAGTTTGTTGCTGATCAACTTGCAATACCAAATCTATTAAGGCTGCAGTGGTTGTAGCTGTATTACCCTTTAGTGAAATTAGATCTTTGAAGTCTTCTCGTAATCCCTGTGAGAATGCCACAACTTAATTTTGCATACATCTGTTGAAACTGAGTTGTATAGGAGACAAGTTCTTGCAAACCTTGCTTAAGAGTAAGTAATCCCATCTGAAAGCTGGTGTTGTATCTCACCTCTGAAAGACTGCCTTTTGTTGTGTCAAAACAGATTATAGCTAGATAAACAAGGGTCCTATTTTAAACTTAAACAACTGGCTCAAATTAAAGAGTATTTACTTAGAAAGGCTAGCATAAATGGCACTTTCGCTGAGTCAGATGCAAAGTGTAACTGTCGATTTTAGAAGGGTAACTGCCAAAAAAGCAGAGAACCCTTCTAGGAGCCTCAGCATGTTTTTCATGGTGAATCATGTTGATTTCAAAAGGTAAAAGAGCATGGTTTGGGACCACAGCAGTAGTAGAGGTGCTGGCATGAACATTCTCTACATGAATGGGCCCACATGAAGTGGTTTGAGAGCCACTGGTTGAAGGTGTTTACTGACGGTAAAGATGATTTACTCAATCAAGCAGTAAACCTCTATCAATCAATCAATCAGTGGATTTGTAAAGCACAGCTTATCACCCTGGGGGGCATCTGGAGGTTTGTTGTGCACTTGTGTCTACTCCTCAAACAGCCATGATTTGAGGATTTTCCTGAAGTTGAGGAGGTTGTGCGATGTATGCAAGTGGGGGAGCGGTTGTTCCAGGACTTTGCAGTGAAGTAGGAGAAGGACTGACCTCTGCTGAAGCTGAATTGGATTCTTGGGACCTGCGCAAATGCGAGAGTTGTAGGGCGAAGCACCCTGGTGGAAGGAGAGCTTGTGGTTGATAAGCTTGGGTCCAATGATGTGGAGGGCTTTGTATGTGAAGGTGAGAACCTTGAATTTGCACCTCTTGTGCACCAGCAGCCAGTGCAGCTCTCTGAGGTAGGGGAGATGTGTGACCTTCTGGGGAGGTTTAGGATGAGTGTTGCAGCTGCGTTCTGAATGGTCTGGAGGCAGTGGAGGAGCTGGGTGGGGAGTTCGATGTAGAGGGCATTTCCTTATTTTATTCTGTGGGGGATGATGGCCTGGAACACTGTCTTTCTGGTTTTGATGGGTATTCACTCGATGATCTTATCTAGCATGCAGAGGTTATGAAAGTTTGAGGAGGCCACAGAGTTTATATGCTGTTTGAAGGCAAGTTTGCTATTGATGATGGTGCCAAGGTTGTATGCCTTGTCCGTAGGGGTCAGAGGTTGTTCAAGTGTGGATTGCCACCAAGAGTTGTCCCAGGGGGAGGAGTTGCTTCCAAAGATGATCACCTCCATTTTGTCAATGTTAATTTTCAGGCAGTTGGGTCTCACCCATTCGGCTTTGTGTGCCGTGGCATTGCTGAAGTTGTCTCTGCGGGTGGCATGGTCTTTGGAGAGTATTAGTTGTGTGTCATCGGCGTAGGAGATGATATGGAGTCCATGACATGCTGAGGGGACTACACATCCCAGACTGCTCCTGGCCCCTGGAGGTGGCCATCTTTCCTGCCCAGCTGCTCACACTTGCAACAACGACGAGTGCTATAAAGCGCTACCGAACTCACCGCTGTGCGGGATGCGCTGAACTCTGCCTGGGGGACTACACATCCCAGACTGCTCTTGGCCCCTGGAGGTGGCCATCTTTCCTGCCCAGCTGCTCATACTTGCACCAAGAACGAGCGCTATTAGGCGCTTGTGAGATCACCGCTGCACGGGATGCGCTGAACTCTGCCTGGGGGACTATACATCCTCCACTGCTCCTGTCTCCTGGGGGCGGCCATCTTTCGTGCCCATCTGCTCACACTTGCATCAACAATGAGTGCTATAAAGCGCTTCCGAGATCACCACTGCGTGGGATGTGCTGAACTCTTCCTTTGAGACTACACATCCCAGACTGCTCTTGGCCTCTGGAGGCAACCATCTTTCCTGCCCAGCTGCTCACACTTGCACTAACGACGATCACTATAAAGCGCTATTGAGATCACTGCTGCGCTGGACATGCCCGGACAAAGCCCGGGCCAAGGACGGGCCCGTCCACACCCATCGAAGCCCAAAGGATGCTGAGCTGGGCCACCCCTCTAACATTTTCTTTTTTTCAAGGCTGTAGCTATTGTAATTTGGCAGGAGGGTTACTGATCTAACAGGCCTAAAAGTAAGGCGGTAGAGGGCGGGGCTGGGACAGTGCAGAACAAAAAATGTAAAAAACTGAAGCCTGCAGCAGATAATTGTGTGATGACAAGAATTGATAATCTTCTATTTGAATGTGAAAAAATACTGACCTCCCCCTGATAAGGCCCCCGAAAATGCCCAGTCTGTGTGCTCCTCCATAAATATGGGGGTTAAATGCAAGAAAATCCCTGACATGTTTAAAGTACGAGTCTGGAGGGGTGTCCATACGAAGGGAAAGGGGGGGTGGGTCATGGTACTCACACTACTCCAACAAGGGCGAATAAATTGCCACTTGATGACAGTAATGTCTTGCTTCATAGTAATCGTTTTAGTCCTCTAAGAGACATCCTAGACACACTTGATGACCCTGTCACCAATATTATAGCAGGCGAGACCATAGTCACAATGGTCGCCCCCAATTTGGCTGAGTTACAACATCTCTCTCATATACAAGATTTAAAGGCTGAGGTTGCTGAGCTCAAATCTATGGTAGCTACACTAATCTCTATGGTTAGGCAGATGAGTCAGTCAGCCGTGACGACCTCCTTGGTTGGTGCCCATCGCCTTCTGTCCAGTATGACCAACTATAAAAGACATTTGAAGTGGCATCAATTGGTAGCCCGTCCTGTTATTTTAAGTTCTTTTAATGTTGTCTTGAGGTCTTGGCTGACACAATTAGAAGTGGGCTCTACAACTAATGCGCAATTGATCACATGTCGTGCTCTTTGCTTTGAAAGTATTGCAGCCCATTTCATGGTAGGTGGGAACCTTGGTAGCAAAAGTCTCAAAGGGAACATGCTTCCTATAATAGGGACTGCTGGGCCTTAAACAAACAACTGATCAAAGCTATCAAAATGAAGGATATAGCCTCTATCCAGATAGCCAGAAAATCTTACAAGGCCATCTGTAAAGCCAAGCGTATGCAGGATTAGAAATGGTGGGCTGCATTGAATGAAGCTGCATCTGATAAGGATTGTGTAAGATTTTGGTTCTTGGCTGTGGAGGCCCTAATAATGGTGTGTTGCATGTAGAGACTAATATTGCTACATCAGAGTGGGTCAATCCCTTCTGTCAACTATACCCTATGGATTGCTCTAGTGTGGTGTATGAGCATAACTGGGCTGTTCCTGTCACCACTGATCAATCACATGATTCTTCAACTCTACATTTGTTCACCCTTTCTGATGAATGCATTCATTAGGCACCCTCAAGCGCGGTAGGGCAGTTGGCTAAGATGTTTCCCAGCAGACTTATTTTTGAGTGACATAGATGCCTGGTCTAGATACATCCTTATTCTATCTAATGCAATAGGGGCGGGAGCACCCATCCCTGACTCGTGGAAGGGTGCTGTTGTTGTACCCATACATAAAAAGGCTAATAGAGCTTTGCCTTGTAATTACAGACCTAGCAGCTTATTAGACTCAGGATTGGGTATCTGACCATGACATTCTTAGTCCTCTGCAAGCTGAGTTTCGTACAAAAATTTCCACTATTGACCGAGTCTTTAGATTCCTGCTATTATATTGGAAAACTGTCTTAATTGGCAAAGGAAATCTTCATGCTGCTTTTGTGGATTTAATTTCTGAGTTTGATTTAGTACCTTGCAACAAGCTGTAGGGAGTCCTTTTTGACTTGGCAATGCCTCCCCACCTCCTTTCCATACTAATACGTCTTCATGAGGATACTTATGCACACGTCAGGTGGCAGGACTAGGGGAATCTTACTGACAAAGTCCCAGTACAAAGGGGAGTACGACAGGGATGCGTCCTTGCTCCAAATTTATTTTCATTGCATATCAATGGCATTGTCCCCTTTTTAGCTATGGTGGAGGCAGATGCACCATGTATAGGTGCAAGTAAAGTTCCTGTATTGTTGTTTGCAGACAACAGTCTCTTAATCTCCAAGACCCCCAGTGGTTTACAGAACCTCTTAAATCGATTTGACGAGTTCTGTCTCTCTCGGAACTGGAGATCAATACCTCCAAAACTAAACTGATGATGTTGAACCCCCACAAATCATACAAAGGGAAGGTAGTTCTTGAAGGCACACCACTTGAAAAGGTGAAATGTTTTGGTTACCTTGGTTTAACAATATCTGAAAATTTGTCTTGGAAATCCCATATCACCAAGGCGGCGCTGAAGCAAAAACAGTACATTGGGGTTTTAGCCAGGGATTTTAGCACCTCATATAGTAAATCGAGCCGCCCAGCACTTCAGATCCACAAGACTAAGTGGGTCATTACAACCCTGGCAGACGGTGTTAAAGCGGCGGTAAGACCGCCAACAGGCCGGTGGTCTTTTTTTTAGAATTATGAAAATGGCGGTTACCGCCATGGTCATCAGCCGCTTCTCCGTTCCGCCCGCCAGGGCGGAGACGACCACTGGGCTGGAGACCTGGGTCTCCAGCCCGGCAGCCGTCACAATACAGCCGCCGGTATTGTGACCAGGCTTACTGCCGTGGATTTCCAGCGGTAGGAACTGCCATGAAATCCATGGCAGTAAGCACTATCAGTGCCAGGGAATTCCTTCCCTGGCACTGATAGGTGTCTCCCCCACCCCCACCCCACCCCGACTCCCTCCCCTACACCCCCCATCACCTCTGGCACCCCCAAAAGGTGGCAGGGCCCCCCTCCCCACCCGACCCCTGACATTACCTTACACATACACACCCGACATGCACGCAGGCACCACCAACACACATACACGCACACACACCGACATACATGCCAACATCCACACACACACTCAGACACATACACCCACATTCACACATTCACGCACACATCCATACAGACATACATACAGACAGACACGCACACATTTCCGAAACACACAACACCCCCGCAAGCATACACGCACTCACACACCCCCCCTACATACACAGACGCACACACCCATGCACCCACACAACACACAACACCCACCCACCCCCCTCCCCTAACGGACGATCGACTTACCTGTTCCGTCGATCCGCCGGGAGGGGACGGGAGCCATGGGGTCAGCTCCGCCAACACCACACAGGACGTGATTAGCTTGGTGGTGTTCTGTTGGCGTGGCGGTGGAGGTGGAGCAACCTCCACTTCCCCGCCCCCCGCAAGTATGGCTGTTGGCGGCTCTCTGTTGGAAAAACGACAGAGGGCATCCAACGGTCATAATACGCCGAGCGGCAAACCGCCACTACTGGCGGTCTTCCGCACGGCGGTCCCTCGGCGGTCTTCTTAAAAGACTGCTGAGGTTGTAATGACCACCTAAGACTGTTAGTTCTACTTTATATGGTGAAGAGCTATGGGGCTATGTCAAAGCTCAAGAAATATCTGCCGTCGAAAATACCTTTTTAAGGAAACTTGTTTCTCTACCATTGAGCACCTCACTATTTCCTCTTTTCAAGGATCTGGACATCAAGGGACTAGGTCCTAAAGCATGTTTACGTCCTCTCCAGTTTTGGAGACGACTCTGGAATACTCCGGAGGTTGCCTCATATACCAAAGCCCTCCAAGCTGTAGTTGAGGTTGATCGCTCGCTTAGTGTCCCCTGACTCAGATTTACAAAGGCTTCCCTGTATTTGCTTGGATGGCTTGAGCTCTGGGATTGCCCAACTGCTGCTGCCTTTCCCTCGAAGCTTGATTTTAAAAATAAGTATTGGGAGATGGTAGATTCTAAAGAACTGCATGTAACAATTCATTCCAAGCTGTCTCACATTTTTACTGATTTGAAGGATGCGCGCAGCTATGGTGCATTTTGGGACATAGGGGGTCATTCCGACCCCGGCGGTCAAGGACCACCGGGGCCGGGGATGCGGAAGCACCGCCAACAGGCTGGCGGTGCCCCGCAGGGCATTCTGACCGCGGCGGTTTGGCCGCGGTCAGACCAGGAAAACCGGCGGTCTCCCGCCGGTTTTCCGCTGCCCTGGGAATCCCCCATGGGGGATTCCGACCCACTCACCCCCATCCTGTTCCTGGCGGTTCCGACCGCCAGGAACAGGATGGCGGTGAGGGGTGTCGTGGGGCCCCTGGGGGCCCCTGCAGTGCCCATGCCAATGGCATGGGCACTGCAGGGGCCCCCGTAAGAGGGCCCCACTTTGAATTCCAGTGTGTGCTTTGCAGACACTGGAATTCGCGACGGGTGCCACTGCACCCGTCGCACATCCTCCACTCCGCCGGCTCCATTCGGAGCCGGCTTCCTCGTGGGGAGGGGTTTCCCGCTGGGCTGGCGGGCGGCCTTCTGGCGGTCGCCCGCCAGCCCAGCGGGAAAGCCAGAATGGCGTCCGCGGTCTTTCGACCGCGGAGCAGCCATATGGTGGCTCCCTCCAGGCGGGCGGCTCCCGCCACCCGCCGGGGTCAGAATGACCCCCATAATCTTGACCCCTAAGGACAGGAAGCTAAACTTCCAATTTCGTGTAGGAACCTTACCATTAAGACCATTCACTAGTAGTGGTCATCTGACGGAAGTACGGTCTGCCCAGCTTGTAACGCTCCTATTGAAAATTCGCGCCCTGTATTTTTTTGTCTGCCCCGCTTATGTAAATTCTTGCAGGATGTGGCTTGCAGCTGCCTGTAGGCTGCTGGGTGTCCCTAGGTCTGCTATAGCTCTACGAATCCCTAAATCAAAAACTGATCATGTTTTAGTTACTGCTGTCGCTAAATTTCTTGGAGCCATGTGGACCAATAGAGCAAATATCTTATCTTCTTCATGTGGAGTTGCCTTATATGCATAGTTTTACATAAATGTAGGTTGCCTTCCCAATGATGGACATGGTTCAGCACATTTTGTGGAATGCATTCTTAATTAGTGTGTGTAATTCTAATACCACTGTTTTGTGGGGCCAAAAAAGCTGTGCAGTGACTGTGTTGAATTTGTGGTCCAAAATTGCGAATCATTGAAACCGACTTTGCAAATTATCTTGGGAACTGTTGTACTGTATTTGGTGTTGATCACTGAACAAACTATTGCATTTTGCACAGATTTATAACTTTTAAAATTCTTTTATACACATCTTTTATGTATATGGTGACAGAGTACTCTGTGTGCAATTTTTAAGTTCTGGGCCCAGTAGTATTTATTATCGTATGTATTGATTTGCATCTTTGTCTTAACTTGTTTTTATGTATATGAAATGTGATGGTTTTTCTTCATGTATGTTTCGTACTTTTATGGTACTAGTTACCAAAATAAAGCTTATTTGAATTGAGTCCATGAAAGCGGATGAGCTCGGCTAATGGCGTCACATAGACATTGAGGAGGGTGGGCTGAGGGAGGATCCCTGCGAGACGCTGCAAATTTTGTTCTTCGGTTCTGACATGAAGGGTGGGAGGTGGACCTTCTGGGTGTGGCCTGTGATGAAGGCATGGATCCATTTGAGGACGTTGCTTTGGATCCCGATGTGGTGGAGTCTAGTGCTGAGGGTGAAGTGGGAGATGGTATCAAATGCAGTGGAGAGGACTAGAAGAATCAGGGCCATTTTCTATATGTGGTCCAGGAGGGTCCTGATGTCGTCCGTTACGGCGATGAAGGTGATCTCTGTGCTGTGGTTGGAGCTGAAACTGAATTGGGAGGAGTCTAGCAGATTGTGTCTTTCAAGGTGTTTGGAGAGTTGCTTGTTGATGGCTTTTTGGAGGACCTTGGCTGGGAAGGAGAGCAGGGAGATGGGGCGGTACATTTCTTTATTTATTTTTTCTATAGCTTGGAAAAAAACAAATAGGGTCCAGCAGTTGGGCACATGCCTGCATTTTTTGCCTGGCAATCTCTCAGGAACCAAGTGAGCAGATATGCTCCACTGTTGAACCCCGGAATCCCAGTTAACCTCTAGCCCAGGACTGATATGAACAATATAAGGTTTCAAGGACTTCAGATAAACAGAGGTAAAAAACACGGGAATAGGGAGGGCGATCCTAATGCTGGCCACTGCGGGAAGAGAGCTATGAAAGGGTAAAGACAGGGGATTACCAATGCAGGCTTTTGTAATATAACATTTTGGAGGACACAGTAGCACACAGTAGCAACCTACTCACTGTGAATTACTCACAAAGAAAAGAAGCAGGCATAGAATGTCAAACTTCATTCAGGTTAGCATCAAGGCACTTGTGAAAGGCAAATACAAAAGACAAAAACAAGAAGTACACAAGCACACTAAAGGAAGCAAGAAGGGTTCGTAAACACAATAACAAAATGGCACAGTGTTGAATGCTGGATGTGAACCTGAAGGAGAGTGATGAAAACTCACCAACAAGCATAGTGACCAGGCACAGACGGAATGGAACCCTCACCTCTTGTATCTTTACAACAACCTATGTCTCAGAATAGGAAGTGGATGCATATGGCAGCACATTGGATAGGGAAGACTCTTATATAGCATGATGGTTTTGACAGAATCCAATATGGCTGACGTGTAGGTAAATGTAAACTGATTCTTCCATGCCAGACCATTCATGCCTTCCCTGGTTGCCAGGGTCACCAACCCCCATTACACCACTCACTCCCAGCAGCGGTTTTGCTCCACAATCCTACATATACACGAAGGATGTGTGTTCCCAAAATATATGCAACATACTACGGGGAACCTGCACATCTGTGTTGCAGAGCATTCACTCACCTGATTTTTCATCATGTTCATCACCCACTTAGCATCTATTTGTCTCTGTTTTTTGGCTCTACTTTTCGGCAGTAGGAGTCCTTAAGGATTCTTTCTTCTGGAAGTCTTTATAGAATGTTTAGTCTCAATACTGATTTCAGAAGTGTTTTGGTCCATGATTTTCAAAATTTGACATCAAGTATCAATGACAAACAAGAATTAGTGTTGCTAAGGAGGGCTTTTCTGCAATTGGTGTCATTTTTCTTCCAAACAGGGCCCTCTTAAAGAGACAATTAACACCTTTCACAGGTATGTTATTTCGAAGGCCGGTTCCATGGGTACAGGGAGGAGTCACCTTTTCCTGGGCACTCCTATGTTCCCTGCACTCTTGCGAGACCTTTACAAATGCAGTAAAGAATGAACCATGGTCCTCTTTGAAGTATTCCTGGCATTTATTGAGAAAGGTTAATTACTATATATCTGGAACAATTAGATATGCAGGGCAATGTTTTCGCCTATTTCTGCAAGAATTGTTTAGTAGATTTAAAGCTATTACCCCACATTTAACATACAATAATTTTCATTAATTTAAAGTTTATAATAAACACACAAATACAAAAATACCTACTAAAATGTGTAGTTTTAAGCTTAGACTGAGTGGAGAGGAGTAGATGCCAAAGAGCAAGGTGCGTCAGCAAGAGAAATGCTGATTTTGAATGAATGCAGTTTGATTTTCGAGCAGTTGTATTGCTCTTGAGGTGATTTTTTTTAGAGATTAAGGATCTTGTCTAGCTTATAGATATGACTGAATGACTGTTCTGGTGAGTCATTAGAGAAAACAGCTGTATTTGTTGCTAAGCATTAAGGCAAAATGCGGTGAGATCATTCACACAATTGTCCGGTCCAATGATGGCCCATTAAGAAATAGAAACTGAATGCAAACACTGTTCTGTCCTGGCTTGCTAGGAAGATTTACAGTTTTAATACATTCAAAACTGTACATGTATATTAACGCCCATTGCAATGTTGTAATTCCCTCACAATATTTAAAACATTAATTGTAATGAGATATTAGTATGTCGTTTTTTTTTGGGGGGGGGTCCTAGTAAACTATTTTATGCCACAGTAGATCTTGGCATGGACACGTCCGGGGACCTTTGATGAGGATACAGGGATCTCAGAGAAGAAAGAGTAATGAGGGAGAAGACTAGAGGTTGGAGAGGAGCAGAAGAGGTAAGAGCTAAGGCCTGTAGTAGAAACCATTGCTTGAAGGTAGGCGAAGTAGTGCGTGTTCAGTCTTTCAGGAAGAGTAGAGGCATTTGTCACCTTTCCGAGATCCTCGAGTCCAAAATCTTCAGACACTTGCACACAGAAAGATTTATTCAGAGTTGCTTGCATTAAACTATGCAACGCAAACATATCACACGTAAAAATCCTTACCAACCTACCGAAAAATGCACCAGGGTCAAAGGCATACAAGAAAAGTGTTTACTTATGTTCTATGAAAACATGTACAGCAATCAACACGAGGGGGC
The DNA here is from genome assembly GCF_031143425.1 of Pleurodeles waltl. Classification (NCBI taxonomy): domain Eukaryota; kingdom Metazoa; phylum Chordata; class Amphibia; order Caudata; family Salamandridae; genus Pleurodeles; species Pleurodeles waltl. The sequence goes on from NC_090436.1 coordinate 488,839,010, forward strand.
AGATCAATCACTCAGAATGTCAAATGGAAATATTAGGGTTGATAACAATAACGTTTTAGTGCACACATCTTTGATGAGCAATGGATACTGTAAAATTAAATTAATCTTTTTCGCACTACAGTTTAGGGCTATAAGGCTGATAGCATTTTCTGTGTATTGAAACCTTCCAGTATCCCACTATGCAACACACAGTAATAATGTCACATATTGCCAGGCCAACTCACGAGAAAACCAGTACAGCATATAGCGTCCATTCTTGACTTTGAACCGCAAAAGATGCACAGATTACAACTAAAAAAGAACACAACAAAAATAATGATAATCCTTCACTTTTAAGAAGGATGTTTTTGCTTGTTCTGCAAAACACAGCGAAGTATTTTAGGTGAGCGAAAAGAGTACTGTGTCTCGGAATTTTTAAAGCAATAGGCCTGGGTTAACTGATTCTGCCAAACTTTCAACTTTCTGAAGCCTTCAAAGATTTGATATTTGTGTAGATTCACAATGTTTTCAAAGAGTGAATGGAAGTGTTTGTACTAAAGCTGGGACTGTTGTGATGTAGCAAACTGTGTGGTAATGGGCTGCAGCGGTTAGCTTTTCTTTGCCTTGAGCTGCTACAAATCTGTACATCTATTTTAGGGTCTCGAACAGTGCCCTTACTTTTAACACTCTAATTTGTTTCTTCTCATTTTATTTCCTTTGTGACTGGAACACTTCTGGTTCAGCCAGGCAAGAAAAAATAAGCAAGTAGGATAGCTCGGAGGGTAAAGCACTTGATGTAGGTCACAAGTTCCAATTATGACAGCGTTAACTTGGGGCCTCATTACGAGTTTGGAGGTCTACAGACCGCCAAACACATGGTGACGTTCGGACCACTGCACGTCTGGCAGTCCGACCACCAGATTATGATCCTGCCATCACCAGGATCATGGATCTCAACGGTTTGTGGGTGGTTGAAGTGGTAGTCAGCGACGGCGGTGCCCAATACATCACTGCCGTGCTGATCATAACTTCACTTTCCGCCATACTTCCATGGTGGCTGCACCGCCATGGAAATGCTGACGGAAAGACAGTGTTTATCCTCTTTTATAGAGAATATTCCCTATAAATACCAACTAAAAAATATTGTTTGACCACAATATTTTAATCAAATTATCAAAACTAAAAACCATTAACTGTATTGTTTTGTAATGTTTTACAATACCAAAGTTTAAAATATATTTTATTACAGTAATGTTTTATTGTTTTGTTTTATTGCATTCTATTATGTTTTTTATTTTATAGTTTATATTGTTAGGACTTTGAACTGTAATTAATTTGAAATGTGATAGTGTTGTATCTTTTTGTTTGGGATTTGGGTATATAGGGGGATTGGATGGGTAGTGTTTTTAAATTATAAATCAGTTTTAATTGATTAATTTGATGTTTTATTTTTCAGTGGTTTGTTTCAATGTTTAATTTTTTAGACTTGCTTATTAATTATTATTTTATTGTTTAATGGTTCACAAGGGGTTTGGGCAGTTAAATATTTGTTTTTATTATTAATTAATGTTAATTATTGTTATTTATTTCCTCACAAGTTTAATACATTGTTCCCCCCAAACACATTTGTTACAGAAACAGCAACAAGGCCCACTAAGCTGTTTCAAAAGGACTTCTAAATTCTCTGCATGAGACATGCATGACTGACAAAAACTACTGACAGAATGGCAGAAGTTGCTGAGTGCAAGACTATAATCAGATTCTGGAATGCACGAGCTATGTATGACACAGGAAAGCTGGCTTAAGTAAAATCTGAGATCAGGTGCTACAAGCTACTCATTCTGGGGGTCAGCAAAAATAGGTGGACCGGATCTGGCAGAATACGAACAACAACAGGAGAGATGGTACAGGATTTGGGAAGTTGACAATGACCAACATCACAAGGGAGTAAAAATCAGCCTAAGCCAGGTGACAGAGAAAAGCCGAATTGAGTGCAAGTCAGTCAACAGCAGACACATGAATACCAGATTAAAAGTCAGACAGATTAATATCAGTGCATTATCCAGTACTATGCTCCAACAAAACAATGCAGATGAGAGAGTGAAATACATACTCTACCAACAGATACAAACTGGGCTTGAATCTATGCCAAACCACAACCTGAAGATTATTATGGTGGACTATAATGCTAAAGTAGTAAATTACAACACTAACCATGGCAGAGCCATGAGAAAGGAAAGTTTTGGAGCAATGAATGATAATGGACAAAAAGAGTTGGAATTTTGTACAACAAATGATCTGCTAATAGGAGGGACTCTATTCCCCCACTGTGATATTCAAAAACGAACTTGGTGTTCACCCAATAGCAGAGGCAGAAATGAGATTCATCACCTGATGATAAGTGCTCACTGCATGATTCCTAAGAGAGACGGGGAGCAGATGTCAGTAGTGATCACCATTTAGTGACCGATCTTGTGAAGCTGAATCTCAAAACAACAGAATACAAAACATCAGGATGACAGCACTTTGATGTGACAAAATTACAGGACCCCCAATGCCACAAAGGCATTCTGCTTACAAATTAAAAACAGGTTTCAACTTTTAGCTAACATGGAAGATCAGCCTGTGCTAGTTGCAGATGCAGACAACAAGAAATGGAAATATATATTTTCAGTACATCTAAACAGGAGTGAAATATGCATGGGGATCAAGCAAAGGAAGAGGAAAGAATGGAGAAGACAAAACACATCACATAGCAGACAGTGAGCATTGCGAGGGTGCTGGGAAGGGGGACCCCTGCACTGCCCATGCCAAGTGCATGGGCAGTGCAGGAGCCCCCCTATTGACCCCTGCGCCTGTTCTCCGCCAGCCTTTTCATATTGGTGAAACTGGCATGAAAAGGCTAGTGGAGGTGAGGTCATAATTCGCAGGGCAGTGCTGCATGCAGCACTGCCCTGACGGATTGCAACCTCCACCTGCCGTCAACCCGTTGGGATCACCAATCCTGGCGGAGACAGTGATGTTGAAGCTAAATCAGCTCATCCCGATTTGCTCAGAAATACAAGACCAGCCTGCTCTTTAGATAAGTAAAGTAGTTTATTACATGCACACAGAGACTGAACAGCATAAGAGATCAGCTGGAACAGTCTGAATAAGGAAGTAGTACATGATCTTATATATCATTAAACCATAAGCCAATTCGTACATTTCATTGGTTCTTGACATTGACGTATAATCATTTCTGCAAGATTGCTAAAGTTGTTTATCATTAATTCTTCATAACGCACCATATATGGATAATAAATCATGGACAGGAACTTGCATAATATGTCCTATGTGTCTAATATCGCATGATATATCTATAAACAGAAATAGGAACAGTAAATGCACAGGATGGTACTTTTGAGAAGGAAGATTGCTTCAGGTAGCATGCGATTATATTTCATGATGGCTGTAGAAATAGCAAGCCTTTCAATATAATGTGTTCCAAGCTACATCAAAACATTTCAAAGGCACAGTTCATCATAGGTTATAAGTTGTTCAACAGAAACAGGCCTAATTGTCATTGGGTATCGTAGGGCCTAATAGGCCCAAAATGGGTCCTGGGAGAATGTGATTCCACATTCCACCCTCTAATACTCAGTGACAACCTAACTTTTGTGATGGATGGGTGTCATTTCAATAGGGTCGCCACCTCTGGCATTACCCTCACTGCCTTGTTGACAGTGATGCGCAGTATCCCTGCGACAGATATTCTTAATCAGTATTGTCAGGAAGGAAGGACAAACCCTTATCAGCACACACAATGTTATCGCCACTATCCCTACCACCAATACTTTTATCAGCCATGATCCCCAACCACGGAACCATGCAGCAATGTCCTCCAGTATGCCTTCTACATCTGTTAGATCTGACACTTTCTTTGCCCCCTTTTCTACCTTAGTTATCTCCCCTATTGCCCTTCTTATGTTGCCACTGTTGTCCGGTATATATACGCAGCATTCTTGATGGATCACGTGACATACACCACCATCTTTTGCAAGAAGGATGTCTAGCGCATGTCTGTTTTGAATTACAACAGCTCTTAGATCTGTGAGCTCCTCAGTAACATTTCCTAGGCTGAATTTATCCACTAATCCTGCTAATTTGTGTATTTGATATTCTGAATGCGCGACCTCTAATGGTGGCATCCATACTCCTTTTATGGCTCTGACCTTATCTATCCAAGAGGGTGTTCTCTTTCTACGCATTCCCCGAGGGGCCCTATTTACTACTTTGGAGAAATCTGTCACATGTAAAATTCGAGGTAATACAAATGCTAGGTGGCAGCTGCTGTGGCAGCTTAAAGTATGCATTCGTTCCACATACAAAACATATGCCCTTTGGCACCGACATGCCTACTGACAAACCCTTAAGGCCATTCCATGTTTTGTCCAAATTGGAGTATTTACAGCATACGCTGACCACTACTTCTATTTTGATGTCGTTAGATAAATCTGTGCTCGGACATGTTTCTGATGTAAGAGCTGTGCATATTTTATTGTACAATTCATTTTTGACTGGACTGGTGCCATCACGGTATCGAATGCACCAAGGTGCTTTTTTCTTCTCATTTATTAGAAGAGATGGTATTCTCATCTCTCCGGAAGTCTCATCTTGAACATATCCTTTGTTCCTTTTTTTGTTGAAGGCATCAAGGAGTTCCTTCTCTCCAGGTTGAGGGACTAATTCATCAGCCTGACCACCAGGGTCTTAATGTGGGGGTCGAACAGCCACATCAGCGGGGGTCCTGACTGCCACTGAGAGGCTGGCGGTCTTAAAACCGTCAGCCTCGTAATGAGGCCCATAAGGACAAGCAGTATTCAATTCAAATATATTTTTAGAAGGTGCAATTTTTAAAATAACAATTCATTTTAATTAAATATATATTTGCCTTTAAACTATATTAGCCATATTTTTAAACTGTATTTTTGTTTTTAATGTATTTGTTAAATTTAATGTACATTTTAAAACTATATACTTTTGTAATCTATATGTTTGCAAAATGTTGCACTTTAGATATGTTTATATTATGATATTTTGAATTTGATACTTTTATCATTTTAATTATAAATATAAGTTTGACAACATTTTGGTAGTCTATATTTTGACATTGATAATTTTGTAGATTCATACCATTGCTGTTTATATTCAGTAGTGAAATAGTTTTGAGGCCTGTTTAGTTTATAAAATGTATGCATTAACGATTAAGCCCTGCCATATAACTGCAAATATGCTGGTCCAGTTTAAACCTTCCATTGAAATGCATTTGACTAAGCGAATTGGCTCTTCTTTTGCAAAAATAGGGTGCTTAGAGGTTTCCTTGCCCTCATTTAGCTATCAACCTCATTTCGACCCTGCTGCTCACCACAACTTCCTCTATGCAGAAACATTTCATTTGGCCAGGTTCTTCAGGGACTTTGAGCCTCATTATGAGTTTAGCATTTTTTTGGCAAGACTGGCCGTGGTGGCGGCCGCCAAAAGACCATCATGTTGGCGGTCATACAGACTGCCATGTTAGGAGTCACACAGCCAGGACCGCCAAAACCCAGCCAAAATCCCAACACCACCAGGGCACAAGAGGGTGGAAAAGGGGCGGTTCCACCACCAGCTCTGCCAGCCCACCAAAGATCCTCCAAACATATTACGACCCAGAAATCACAATAGCCATTCTTCCATGGTGGGAAACAAATGGTGGTGCGAACCACGGAGGTCACCAATGTGAGAAAGTAGCCTCTTTCTAGATGGTTACCCACATTTTTAACCTGTTTGTCAGTGTTTGTCAGTGTGTTTTTACTGTCTCACTGAGATCCTGCAAGTCAGGACCCCAGTGCTCATAGATTGTGGCCTGCATGTCAGTATGTTTTACTGTTTTGTCAGTATGCTTGACTGTTCACTGGAGTCCTGCTAACCAGAACTCCAGTGCTTATGCTCTCTCTGATTCAAAATTTGTACTTACATACTGGTTACCCAGTATTTCCCTCCAAATTGGCATATTGGACTCCCAATATATGTCCGTAGTATATGGTACCTAAGTACCCAGGCCATTGGATAAACCGCAGAACTGCTCCAGGAACGCTACAACTGCAACAAAGTATCCCAGAAGGCGACTGCAACTCTGTAACTTCAGCTCCTGCCAGCAACTGCAACAGTTTCCAGGTCGTGCATGTTCCGAGGACTGCCTGTCTTCATCCTTCACCAGAAGGACTGAAGGAATCTCCTGTGGAGTGACGGAGTCACTTCCCTGCTTCAGGAGGCACCTCTCTGCAGTGACGAGTGGTACTCTGGGTCCCCTCTCATGACGACGAGCGTGGATCCTGGAACACAGGTGGTAGACCAAAGTGACCCTGATTGTCCAAAGGTCCAACTGTCCAAATTTGGTGGAGGTAAGAGTTTGCTTCCTTGTGGCAGACAGTACCCCTGTGTCTGCATGTTTTGCAGCTCGTAGGGCTTCTGTGCGCTTCTCCAAGGAATTGTTCATGCACAGCATAGCCCAGGTCCCCAGCACTCTACCCTGTGATGCTCAGTTCCCTGAGTTGTTCTCCCGGCAGCGTAGGATCCCTTTGTGTAGTGCTGTGATGACCATTGTTTGCAACTCCTGTGTCCCTGTGTCCTGGGACTCCTGTTGGTGCTGCCTGGTCTTCTGAAGGTTCTCTGAAGGTCTGAGAGCCCCCTCTGTCTCCTCAGTCTGAGTTGAGACCCCCAGGTCCCTCCTAGGTCCAGGTAGCTCCTTTTCTCGCCAAACACGTCTTTCGCGTGCGCCAAGGCTTGTTGATGGAATCCAATGACAAAAAACAGCCTGTATCCATTCATCCGATGTGGGACATCACTTGCACCAAGCAGGAACACACAGCTATCTTCTTGGGTGCATCTCTGATTTTTTCCTCCAACCAGAGGTTCCACTTTTGCACCTTCATCCAGGTTAGCAGGGGCTCCTGTTACTCCTGGACTCTTCAGTTGATCTTGGACCGGGTCTCCTCATTCCACAGGTCTTCAGGTCCAGGAATCCATTGCTGGTGTCTTGCAGTCTTGCTTGGTTTTTTCATTATTCTTTATCACAACTTCTAGTGTGTTCTGAGGAAACTTTCTGTACTTTACTCCTGCTCTCCGCTGGGCTCTGAGGTGACATACACTACTTACCTTTGGTGTTTTCTACACTCCCAGTGCCCCTCTCCATGTTACTCTTGCCTAGGTGGGAAATCGAAATTCACATTCCTCTATTTTAGTATAAGGTTTGTGTTCCCCCGAGGCCTATTGTAGCCTATGGTGATTTTCACTATTTGCACTATTTTATGACTGTTTACTTACCTGATTTTGGTTACTAGTCTATATTTTATATCTAATACTTACCTCCCAAGGGAGAATAGAGATTTTTGGCCTTGTGTCACTAAAATAAAGTACCTTTATTTTTGGTAACACTGAGTATTGTCTTTCTTGTGCGTGAGTACTGTGTGACTACAGTGGTATTGCAAGAGTTTTACGTCTCCTAGATCAGCCTTGGGTGCTCTGCCTACAGCTACCTCTAGACAGCCTGGCTTCTAGACACCTACTACATTTCAGTAATAAGGGATAACTCGACCTGGTATAAGGTGTAAGTACCTTAGATACCCACTACAAACCAGGCGAGCCTCCTACAACCACAGTAAAACAGTACACCACATTAGATAGTTTGAATTCCACACACCTGACACACATCCACACACCCGACACACCTACATACTGCACTATAAATCACACCCCTTCACAAATCATAATCCTTTTCAACCAGAACGGCACACACAGAAGACAGAGCACCATTTAAAAATACAGAACCATAGAATAGGCACCCCTCCACATTTAAAATACTATTCATCCCACACCTTCACATCATACACATCACACAAATTTTTCTCCACGCATCAGACACCACCTGTCTCCCAATCACAACACAGTACCCACACCTCATCACCTATTTTTTCACCTTCGTGTGTCGTCCAGCACTACCATGTCCCCACAAAAAACATTCCCCCTTCACAGACGATGAGTTGAGGGTCATGGTGGACAAAATCATCAGCGTAGAGCCACATCTATTTGGAACCCAAGTCCAACAAAATTCTATTGCCAGGAAAATTGAGATGTGACAAAGAATAGTCAACAGGGTGAATTCTGCAGGCACCTATCCACGCACATGGGAGGACATCAAGAAGAGGTGGAAGAGGTGGAATGAGATCAGGGGAAGATACATTACATGGCCTCCAGGCACCAGCTGGCAGTCCTCAAGACTGGCAGTGGGTCCTCACCTCCTCCCCCAATGTTCACATCATGGGAAGAAAAAGTCTTGGACATCCTGCGGGCATGACAGGAGTACCTGGGGGAGTGGAGTTGGGTAAGTCACAACACTGAAAAGGTCACCTTAAAGTTCTGTCTTGCATGTTCACTGATCACCTTTTGACATCTTAACAGCCAACACACTCACCACCCCTGTGTCCAACTATCCAAATACCCATCCCTGGCATTAACATGTAAAGTTAACTCACCTGGGGGCACAGTGTCTGTGAATGGCGGCGGTGGTACAGGGACTGACAGCACTGCAACTCCCTGCAGGCACTGGTCTACCATTAAGAAAACCAGAACAGAGTACCATGATGAAAAATGCCTTGCAAGTCAACTACACAATCAACTAGACCCACTTGAATGATCTTCAATTGTACAGTCAAGGGCAATGACAGCAATGCTATGGGCATCTGCCACTACAATATCACCAACACACAGCTATAGCTGTGCCCTCTGCTAAAATGGCCCTTTTATCTCCCATTGAAATTTACTCACCGGGGCGGAATTCACATATCTGCAGTGTGCTGTACTCAGTGTAACGTGATAAATATGGCCAGGTAGAATGGTCACTTCTAAGCTGATGGAAAGGTCAGTTTCCACTTCACATCCTGCAGCTGTCTGGTGACTCAATACTGAACTACGGCTAACTGGGAGGTAACATGACCAATATAAAGCTACACAGAAGACAAGATATGTGTCTATAAACAGACATCCAACTGTGAAGCTAATCTGATTTCTTGTAGCAATTTTTATGATATAGGAAATTCCTGTATCCCATATAGCTGTACCACAGATTTTAAAACAGGTGTCACTGTCTTATAAGGGGATCAAGCAAATCCTCTCTGTACATGGCTCAAAGCATACCTACCTGTCAAACTTTGATACCACATGTTGCATTACAATCTGTAACTGTCTGTTCCACTACTTCAAAAGGTCAACTACTCATTGTGACCATGGAGAGGTCACCTGAGACAGCCACTTCCCCCTGGATGAAGTGCTTAGTGATGATAACACCCCTGACATCAGGACATTAAGGATGACTCTGCCCCATCTGGGACACCTGTTCAGTCTACAACTGTCAGCCTCACCCTGCCTACATTTACTCCTCCCAGCACCACTGTTGCCCCCAAACCTGTGTTCCAAGGACAGGTACGACCATCATGTGTCCCCCCACTACAGATACTGGAGTCACCACTAGAAAACACTGACGATGAAGGACCTGGCACCAGTGGGAGTGGGCAAACTGGGCCAAGGGTATAGGCATGTGGGGGTAGAGTTCATGGGAGGGATGGTGTGGGCCAGCGTATAGAGGCTCCTAGGGACACAACTAGCCAGGGCACCATCTCCCAAGTCTTGGGAGCCTACCACCAGTCCTAAGGCATGATGGGCCAGGTACCTGCCATGATGGGGGAGATAAAGCAGCTGCAGAGGGACAACTACCAGGAAATCATGCAAAAGAGGGAGGCTCACACCGCCAACATGGCCTCCCTAACAGATTTGCAGAGAGACATTAATACAACCCTGAGTAGGGTATGTCCACAACAGCAGATCACTTCCACTGGCCATTCAACATCAGCCCCTTCTCTATCTGTGACAGCCAGTGGAATGGAGGCTTTGCAAGGGGAAGGACGTGCCTCTGTAGCTGAAGACCCCCCCCCCCAAACGTGGAATACCAGGAGGAGCAGATGCCAAAACTTCAACCACTGCCAGGAAGTGATCCTCTACTTATTAGTTCCCTTTGTGTGTCACAGACACACCCTGGTTTACAACCACTCTCCATTTTCCAATGGTACAAGGATACTGGACTTGAGACTCCAAATGTTGTAGCAGCTACCATGATGACTACATCCACCATGACTGAACCCTTCACTGTGTGCACTCTATGATTTGATCCCAATCCTATAATTTTCTTGTGCATTTGTTAAGAAACACAACTAAATCACATATCATGTTTGTAATCATTTTTCAGCTATAATGAACAGTTAAATCGTTTTTTTTTTTTTTGCGTACACATGATATACACATACGTACCAACTCTGTTAAGTCCCATTTCACATGTACTCTAGAATCTGGGTTAGAAAATTGTACAATGATACAAATAGACACACTCCTATTCCCATTTATTGCACCTTTCTGCATAGGTTGACAACATGCCAAAGATCACATAGTGCGGTACAGCTTTACAATTCAGTGCTTCAGCATAGGTGTGAATAATAAGCAATTCTCAAACTAATGAAGTTAGGGACATGTCAATCTTTGTCTATCCAAGTAGGCAAACAGATTGGTTCAATGTGTCATCATCGAATGCCTTATCACATATGCATACCATACCTCCAAAATTACCATACCCCATAATACAGACAGGCCAGAACAACTGTCACCAGTCATGGAAACTTCCACTTACCATGGTCAGGTACCTGTAGGTGTGCTACTCGCCTATGTCAGTCTTGACACACATGCCCAGTGGCCTGCAATGAGGAAACACAGTGACAGCTACATACCAGTTAAACAGTATCATTATAAAACCAACAAGAAGGTTGAGATAATGGATTGTACAGGATGACATGTGTCAGAGACACACAGTCACACAGATGACACCATTGGCTCCAGATAATATGGCACACAGGTCACTTGTGTGTAATAGAACACAGCCATACCACTGTCCTGACAGTCTGGGAATGAAACTCAGACACCACCAATATGATGCCATACAGTACCTGGATCTATCCATGTTCACTTCACATGTCAGAACTGCAAATCCTGCCTGTGACACAATTCAGAATTGACCACATGAGGATGACCTTGTGACGAAAGCTGCAAAGTAAAAGTTTTATACAAAATGTATAGGCAGGTAATAGTAAAGAAGACCTATAAAGACATGTCCCAAATACAATGGTAACACTGATTGTTCAGTGTAACAAACATGAACAAAGGAGGTCGTCACGATAGTCACAACTCCATGTACAATTTTGCATGCACACCTGAGAAATGTCCTGCTGAGCAACTGATGAGTTGTCTGATGGTCATACGAAGACATCTCTAAGCCCCCCAATAGCCCACTGAGTCTAGTTTTTTTAAAGGACAACAAATACCTACAGTCAGTTAAAGTACTGATTTATGAGATCTGCCCGGATGTCCCAACCTTCATCCTCATCACTGTCATCCTGACTTGGCATTTCTGCATTCCACCCGCTGGAAATGCTGGCTCTCCCTCATCTGGTATATTTGGGATCTGACGTCTCAGGGTGAGGCTAAGGAGCATACAGCAGGGAACAATGATTTGACACTCTTTGGCAGGTGACTAGAGGAGGGCTCCACCAGACTTATCAATGCAATGAAATCTAGCCTTTAGGAACCTAAAAGTCCACTCCACAACACACCTTGTCCTACTGTGTGCATCATTGAAGTGAACTTCCCCTGGCTGGTGTAACTGGTGTCAACAACCAGGGACGGTTTGGGTAGGCAGAAAGCCCTGTAAGGAATCGTTAAATGTCTGCAAACATCAATCTTGTACATCCTTACATTTGGCTGCAGATATAAGATGGACAGCGGTGGACATTGCCATTGGAACACGTTGCTGCCTTTGGCAGTCTTAGGCCTATGGAGATGTCCGCTGGCAATGACAGTCTCTTAGGTGGCGGACGTGAGTGCCATTTCATACTTCATCTCTCACTAGACTCCTGACACTACTACCAGCAAGACCTCCAGGACTTGAACCTCTCTGTCCTGCCTTTGGGAGCAATCATGCCACATCCAGCAGGTAATAGGACCCCTGCCTTCTCACCCGAGGAGCTGGAGAAGCTGGTGGAGGAGGTCCTACTCCTGTATGAACAGCTCTATGGTATACCAGAGGAGCAGGTGAGTGCTATGTGCACAATTGTGTCAATAAAACAACTATACTTTGTTATACTAAGCAAAGGCTGATGGGCAATGTTACAGACTGTGTGCTTAAGGTTTGTAGGGTGCCAAAGTTGTGATAGAATGGGATGAGTACCTGGTCACGTACTTATGTTTGGTGACAGATATTGAGTCCTGAGGCATTGTGGAGAGTGTTTGATGTCTGTTCTCTTGGCCCACCTTGTGGCTGTTGCATAAGGTTAGTGGAGTTGGTAACTGAAATACCATATTTGCATATGTGTATGCTGTCTGGTCATATGTGATAACATGAAAGCTGGTGCTGGAGATGCGTGCTGTCTGCCTATGTCCACCTGACATATGGCCTGACTGTATATGCTCATTTATCAGTGGAGGGGATGTTCAAGACAATGGGCCTGATTCTAACTTTGGAGGACGGTGTTAAACCGTCCCAAAAGTGGCGGATATACCACCTACCATATTACGAGTCCATTATATCCTATGGAACTCGTAATACGGTAGGTGGTATATCCGCCACTTTTGGGACGGTTTAACACCGTCCTCCAAAGTTAGAATCAGGCCCAATGTGTGTTTGGCTAGTTGTAATAACTGTTTTAGTATGGCACATGTGGACATGACATTCTTTATTTTTTCCATGTCATCCATGCAGGTCAACGCCCATCAGAAGAAGGGGGATCTTGTGTGTCATTGCTGAGAAAGTGCAGACCCTGGGATCCACAGCCGGCAGAGCGCCCACTGTCGGAAGTAGGAGGACCTGAGATGCCTGGCCCGGAAGACTGAAGAGGCCCAGCTGGGGATGTCCTACAATGAGGATAGGTGCCCGTCAGACTATGACCCCTCTAAAGCCTGCATTTTTTGCATTGTCCTACCTGAGTTGGATGGGCATTTGAAGGAAGCACAGCAGCCACAATAGGGTAAGTACAGACCTAACTAATGTTTGTCGCTTTACCAGGTGATTGAGATAGGGAACAGTATGTCAGTTCTGACAATGTGGTAAGTGCAAAGTGTCACAGTTCTCCTGTGTACACATTGATATACCATAGCCATCTATAGCACTCAAGTGTGCACATGCGAATGTATTTGGAAGCATGATACTCAACTATGTAGTCCCCTCAGTACAATAGCATATTATAGTGCACATCTGACTGTGTCATATGTGTTCCATTATACTGCATTTTCTACACTGGTGATTGTAGATACCCACCAACAGGTCAATCCTCCAAATGTCATGGTGGTAAGTTGTGTAGTTTTCTGTCCTCTGCATAGTCTCAAGATTCCTGTCCATGTTCAACATAGAGTCAGACATTTTCAAGTCATCTCTAGTTTTCTAATGCTTTCTGATAAGTGACAGCAGCATGTGAGGCAGCAGTGTCCATCTGGCATGTCACATGACATTCAAGGTTAACATCTTCACACCTGTTATAAGGTAATCCCCCTTGGTAAGTGAGGGATGTACATAGACATACATAGACATATGTGAAGTCTCATCAGAGTAGACAACATGCATGTTGAATACCACTGAGGTGTTGCACCATTTGTATGAGCACACATACATTGGTATTATAAACTAGGAAAGTTACTACCTTGCTAATGTTCTATTAGTGGAAAGTGGCCACACAGCCTTGTTCTTAGGTATACTGTAGTAGGCATGATTTATAGGCAATGACAGCCTATGCACATTCATGACAGATGTGTCAACATCATATCACATGAAAGGGTCAGTAATGAAGCTACATTGGAAATAGTTATGTGTACTTGCTGTTGGTATGAAGGATGTGGCAATTGAGTCCTGGCTGTTTGGGAACCTAATGTTGGCAATGACACCTATGTGGTGCAGGTGTGATAGTTCACATACACATCTGAGTTGTATTGTAAGTGTATCTAGGCTTGTGGCTTGCATCATGGTAGGTGTGCCTATCATGTTAGCAACACAAGTGCTTTGGCTCTGAGAATCCTCCACAGACAGATGTAAGGCTTGCCATGTCTAATGTGTTTAGTGATTTTGCCACTCAGTCAGTGGCCCAATGGTGGACTAATTGCATGATTAGGTAGGTATGATTGTTGTTAGAAATGGGGTCTTTGGTTGGCAGTCAGGTTACCCCGTGTCCAAGCAAGGACCCTCACTCTAGTCAGGTTAGGTCACACACAATCCAAATTATCCTGTGCTCACCCTCTGGTAGCTTGGCACTGAGCAGTCAAACGTAACTTAGAAGGCAATGTGTAAAGTATTTGTGCAATAACTCATTCAATAACACAGCATAATACCACAAAAAACACCACAGAGTGTTTAGAAAAATATATAATACTTATCTGGTTAAATGCAAGTCAAAACGATCAAGATTTGATACGTACAAGTTAAAATATCACTTTAGAGAATGATAAAAAGAGTCTTTAGTCTTTAAAAAGCAACACATGTCTCTTGCAAGCAGAAAGAACCTGGTTTCCGTTCAAATTCTCCACAAGGGTCCGCAGAGGAGGAGATGCGTGGAAAACAGGGAGGTGGGGGTTGGTTTCTCTGGGCCCACACAGACGATGTGTCGATAATTTTCCACGCAGGGAAGGCTTTACGTCGATTTCTGGTGTACGGACATGGATCCTCTTCCGATTGTGGGGTTTTCGGATGCCCCGAGGACGATGCAGAGAAATCCTGGGCATGCAGGATGAAGTCACAGGAGCTGTGTCGATCCAGTGGGCACTGTGTGGAAATTTCCATCGCATGGCATGCGCTGCGTCGATTCTTATCGCAGAAAGTCTGGCTGCGTCATTCCGGCTCGGCTTTGCATCAGTCCAGTGGGCCGTGCATCGAAGTTCCAGTCGCAATGCTGGCGCTGCGTTGATCTCCTCTCGTGGAGCCGGGTTGCGTCATTCCAGTTCTGTGTGAGCTGATTATTTCACTACGATGCAGGCTGTGCGTTATTTCTGGCAGGCTGTGTGTCACATTTTTGCTGCACAAGGAGTTCTTTGCAGGATGAAGTATTTTTGGTCCTGAGACTTCAAGGAACAGGAGGCAAGCTCTATCCAAGCCCTTGGAGAGCACTTCTCAGCAGAGCCAGAGGGCAGCCAGGCAGCAGGGCAACAGCAGGGCAGCAGTCCTTTGCAGAAAACAGTCAGGTGAGTCCTTTGGGCAGCCAGGCAGTTCCTCTTGGCAAGTTGCAGGTTCTGGCTCAGAGTTTCTTCACCAGTGGTATCTTGTCCAGAAGTGTCTGAGTTGGTAGGGTCAGAGGCCCTGTTTAAATACCCAAATGTGCCTTTGAAGTGGAGGAGATTTAGAAGAGTGGCTTAAAAGTGCACCAGGTCCCCTTTCAGTTCCATCCTGTCTGCCAGGGTGCGAGTAGGGGGGTTGGAAGTCCATTGTGTGAGGGCAGGCCACTGTCCTTTCAAATGTAAATGTCAGGCCCTTCACCCTCCCCAGCCCAGAAAGACTCATTCAGTATGCAGATGTGTGCAGATGTGACTGAGCATCCTGTGTTTGGGGTTGTCTGAGTGAAATGCACAAGGGACCTGTCAAGTAACCTAGCCAGTCGTGGATTGTAAGGTACAGAAGTATTTATGTGCAGGGAAATACTCACTTTCTAAAAGTGACATGTCTAAAATAGTAATATTAAATCCAACTTCACCAGTCAGCAGGATTTTGTATTACCATTCTGGCCATACTAAATATGACCTTGTTACTCCTTTCAGATCAGAATATACCACTCAAACAGTATATGCGGGTAGCCCTAAGGTTAGCCTATGAAAGTAGCAGGCCTCACAGCAGTGTAGAAACAAATTTAGGAGTTTTTTACTACGAGGACATATAAACTGCACAGGTACATGTCCTGTCTTTTATCTACATAGCACCCTGCTCTAGGGGTTACCTAGGACCTACCGTAGGGGTGACGTATATGTAGAAAAAGGAGAGTTTAAGGCTTGGCAAGTACTTTTAAATGCCAAGTCGAAGAGGCAGTGAAACTGCACACACAGGCCTTGCAATGGCAGGCCTGAGGCATGGTTAAGGGGCTACTTAGGTGGGTGGCACAATCAGTCCTGCAGGCCCACTAGTAGCATTTAATCTGCAGGCCCTGGGCACATGCAGTGCACTTTACTGGGGACTTACAAGTAGATTAAGTAAGCCAATTGGGTATTAACCAATGTCACCATGTTTTAAGGGAGAGAACATATGCACTTTAGCACTGATTAGCAGTGGTAATGTGCGCAGAGTCCTAAAACCAGCAGAGACAGTGTCCAAAACATGGAGGGAGGCAGGCAAAAAGTTAAGGGTGGCCACCCTCAGGCTGTCAGGTCTGCATATTTCTGCACAGTGTAGTAGACGATATGTAAGGTACATTTTTTTTACATCTTGTGGTTGTGTGTGGACCATAGGTCTGAGCTTATTTGGCCCTTACTTCATGGATAAATTTTGTTTTTCAGAAGACCGATGACCTGGATGACTTGGTCCACATTATCACCATCCCTGACACATTACTTTTGGTGGATGTGTGTGTGCCATGTGTTCTGACTGCTTGGAAAATTGGAATGTATGGCAATCTGTATTGTTACAGGTTTCCATATGTCCATAGTGCATGGCTGTAACTATGTGAAATGAAGAAGTTATGGCTTGTCTACACTAGGCTTGCTTGCCTTTGCTTTACAACCTGTGTCATAGCCTCGTACATGACATCAGAGTAAAATATGTGTAAGTGTTGAGTATCTGTTTTTGATTAGTGGTAAGCAATTTAACTTTCCTATACCTATTGTTTGATTATTGCTTGACTATGTTGTTGTGGATAGGGAACCTGTATTATGTGGCAAAGTAACCTTGTCATGGTATGGTCAGTGTGATTGGTCAACTTGATTCATGGTATTGTAGATGTCAGTTATCTAAATTAGCTGGTGATGACAATGTTTATATTAAAGAAACTACTTCATATTTTCTTGTGACATGATGTTGGCACTTTACTGGCACCACCTGGGGGCGTTGGTGAACAGGATGTAATGAGACTTATGTATACTGTATGGTGGAAGTGTTATCTTGTGAATGTGATGACCATACCTGACTTTCTGTTTTTCAGCATCAGCACTGGCAGGCAAAGGAGACGGGGCACAGCCAAGTGGGGAAGTTACTGGTCATGGGACCTCCAGTCATGAGAACACTGACACTGAGGGGCTGAGTGGCCCGGAAGGCGAAGGGAGTGCCATGGGGGAGACCAGATCGACTACATCTTCTTCAGAATCCTCCTCCAGTGGCAACTCCTTAGTGGTGTCAGACCCATCTGAAACCACCACAGTACCATCTCTGTCCACCACCCCCATTCTATCACTGCCTTCTCTGTAGCTCCCCACCCAGTTGGCTGTGCCTGCCCATCCAAGAGGGTGGTTTCTCCTTTGCCACAGGCACCTCTGTCCTAGCCCCTGTTAGACCTGCTTCCCTCAGTGAAGAGGCTAATGACCCCCTGAAGTTGATCTCTGTGGGTCAGTCGACCTTTGTGAATGCCATCCAGGGACTGGCGACTCAAAACCAATAGAGCAGTGCATTCCTGGAAGGCATTCATAGTGCACTGGCTGGCCTTCAGTGATCTTTTCAGGCTCTGGCCTCCACATTGATGGCAGCCAGTCACCGTTTGTCTACCGTCCCCCCCACCTTCCTCTTTCCAGTCCAAATCCCCCCTTCCCTGACCCAGCCAAAGCACACAAAAAGACAGGCATGCATCCACCTCAACATCCAAGGATAGCGCAGACTAACTAAGCAC
This sequence comes from Pleurodeles waltl, assembly GCF_031143425.1. NCBI lineage: Eukaryota > Metazoa > Chordata > Amphibia > Caudata > Salamandridae > Pleurodeles > Pleurodeles waltl. Next base: position 488,856,946 of record NC_090436.1, read on the forward strand.
CACAAGACATACCACTGACACATACAGACAACATTCACAAGTGGAAACAGCAACAGCCATGGCCTGCCCTGATACCCCCATCACCCCAAGCATCACAGACAAAACACCTAGCACACCTGCAGACACCACACCAACATTCACAGAACAAGCCACCACACCTATCCTATCTGCAGACAGCACCCAAGCAGATCCTCAGACATCCACCCCTGTCACCACACCCTCAGACACCACAACCACTGACATGCCTACATGCAGCACATCCACCATACCTGCAGTCACCACCCCAATATACAGCCACCTACACACCATGGCATCTCCTAGCACCTCCACACCCTCGGGCCAAGACACATAAACACCCTCACTCACCCAACAGACACCCACCACCCACAAGCATACCTCCCACAAACACACACCCAAGACAGCCACACCTAAACATCAAACAACCACTCCCTCTACACCCAAGCCCCCTCCTGATGACCATCCCTGTGTGTCTAAGAAACGTTTCCTATGTGAACTTGGCCTTGTGCCTACTCTTTCCCCCCTTGATACCCCTAAACGTTCAGTGACCCTCTCAAAGGCCATTCCTTCCACAGTCCAAGGCCTCTCTTACCCCTTTGCCAACACCCATGCTCCTCCACCTCCAAAAAAGTCCACCTCGCCCAAAAAAGTCCAACCCCCTCCCAAGCCAAAGACTAAAACCCTCCTCCCAAGCCTAAGACCAAACCCCCCTCCCCAACCACCCGCCATGAATCCCTGCAGTGCCTGCCTGCCCCCTAGATGTCCCTACCTGTGGAGGTTACTGGCAGTCAGGAGTCAAGTAGGAGCACCATTTAGTGCCTTTTGTGCTGTTTTATTATGGATAATGGTCTGGCCTATAACCTTGCACAAACTTATTTTACTCCCTATAATGTACATAAATTTAACCAACCTGTTGTTGGTTTTCAGGTTACATCTTTGTCCTGTATATCCTTTCCTAGTTTGAGTTGTTCCTGGCTGACATTGGTTGTGTGCCAGTATATGTGTGTGTGTGCTGCTTGATGCTTCAGGTATTGTTTGAGCAATCTGCGTGGCTGTGTGCAGTGCTTTTATCCCCCAGGGATAGGGTGTGTTTTGTGTGATGGGTATGTGAATGTAGCTGAAATTTTGTTGTCATGCTGGTGTGTTGTATTAGTGTTGATATGTACTTGTGTGGCTTTGTGTGCTCAGGATGTTTGAGCCTGCATGTATTGTGCATGGCATAATAGGTTTGGTGTACTGTGTGTCTGTGTGATGTATGTATGGATTGCTAGGTTGTGTGATATTGTAATTGTGTGTGCTCGATCACAGATGGTTGTACATTGTGTTGTATGTGTGTGAAGTCCCTGGCCAGTGATGATAGTGAGTGTTTGACATGTGTTTCTTTTTGTGTGGTTGTAGTGTTGTTGTTACGAGTTTGTATGTTGTGTGGGTATTTGTGAGGCTGGGCCTGTGCTTTGTTGCCATGCATAACTGTGTGTTATTGACATGTGGTGTGTGTGCTGGCTGCAGTGTGTGTGCTGTGCATGTGTGGGTGTATTTGTTGCTGTGTGTGTGTCATTGTATTGTTACGTATGAGTACAGCTCTCGCATTCCCTCCCTATGGTATGTTATGTAACAGTTCAAATGTATACATTTGACATATAACAGATGAATGTGTGTACTTACGGTTGTTGTTGTCCTCGTCTGTGGTGATTAGGTTGTCTTTCTGCAAACAGGAGCAGTGGGATGATGTCTAGTTGTGGTTCCATGGCGGCTCTGGATGGGTATGGTTTCCTGGAGATGAGAGACTCCTTTTTTACCGTTCGTTCACACCTCGTGTTCTGTGGTTGTCTGACCGTGGCGGAAATGTTGGCGGTGTGAAACCTTGTAATGCATCTGGCGGATACATGTCTCCGGCAGACTGGTGTTGACTCCGATCGACCATGGAGGAACTCATAATTCAGTGTTCTCTGCCAGCCTGTTTGTGGTCTGATTGTCTTTTGGTGGTCTGACTACCTCTGCCAACATGGTGGTGTGAGAAAGTAGCCTCTTTCTAGCATGGTTCCCCCCCACTTTTGGCATGTTTGTGGGCATGTGTCAGTGTGTTTTTACTGTGTCACTGGGATACTGCTAGCCAGGACCCCAGTGCTTATAGATAAAACCCTATTTGTCAGTGTGTTTTGCCTGTCTCACTGTGATCCTGCTAGCCAGGACCCTGTGGCCTAATGTGTGTGTTATCAGTATTGCTTAACTGTGTCACTGAAGTTCTGCTAACCAGAACTTCAGTGCTTATGCTCTCTTTGCTTCGAAATTAGTCACTATAGTTTAGAGACTTAATTTACCAATTCCAATTGGCACACTGAACCCCCCTTATAAGTCCCTAGTATATGGTACTCAGGTACCCAGGGCATTGGGGTTCCAGGAGATCCTTATGGGCCGCAGCATTTCTTTTGCCACCCATAAGGAGCTAAGACAAATCCTTTCACAGGACTGCCACTGCAGCCTGCGTGAAATAGAGCACACACTATTTCACAGCCATTTTCACTGCACTTAAGTAACTTATAAGTCACCTATATGTCTAACCTTCATTTACTTAGAAAAGCCACCATGGGAGGAAGATCCTTTTCCTACCTGGCAGCCAGGACTTGGAACTCCCTCCCCATCCACCTCCGCCTGACCCAAGACCACCTCTCCTTCAGGAAGCAACTCAAGACCTGGCTGTTCGAGCAGTAGCGTTTCCTCTCCCCCAGCTCCTTGAGACCCTCCGGGCGAGTAGCGCGCTATACAAATTTCTTGATTGATTGATTGATTGATTGACTGAAGGCTAGGTGCAAAGTTACTAAGGGGCATATTTATACTCCGTTTGCGCCGGAATTGCGTCGTTTTTTTTGACGCAATTCTGACGCAAAACTAACTCCATATTTATACTTTGGCGTTAGACGCGTCTAGCGCCAAAGTCCATGGAGTTTGCGTCATTTTTTAGCGTGACACCTACTTTGCGTTAATGATATGCAAGGTAGGCGTTCACGTCTAAAAAATTGACTCCGAGGCATGCGCGCTGTATTTACACTCCCGGGCAAAATTCAATCCCGGGAGTGGGCGGGTCGAAAAAAATGACGTACGGCCGCTTTTGCGCCGTTTTTTAGCGCCTGGAAAAGGCAGGCTTTAAGGGACCTGTGGGCTCTGAAGGAGCCCAGAGGTGCCCTCCCATGCCCCCAGGGACACCCCCTGTCACCCTTGCCCACCCCAGGAGGACACCCAAGGCTGGAGGGACCCATCCTAGGGACATTAAGGTAAGTTCAGGTAAGTGGTTTTTTTTTTTTTGTGGCATAGGGGGGCCTGATTTGTGCCCCCCTACATGCCACTATGCCCAATGACCATGCCCAGGGGACAGAAGTCCCCTGGGCATGGCCATTGGGCAAGGGGGCATGACTCCTGTCTTTGCTAAGACAGGAGTCATTTCTATGGGGGTTGGGAGTCGAAAACAATGGCGCAAATCGGGTTGAGGCGAAAAATTTGCCTCAACCTGACTTGCCCCATTTTTTGACGCCCAAGCCCCATATCCCCCTACGCCGGCGCTGCCTGGTGTACGTCGTTTTTTTCCACGCACACCAGGCAGCGCCGGTGTCTAACGCCGGCTAATGTCATTGATTAAATACGGCGCCCGCATGGCGCTTCAGAATGGCGTTAGCCGGCGCTAATTTTTTTGACGCAAAACTGCGTTAGCGCAGTTTTGCGTCAAAAAGTATAAATATGGCCCTAAGTGTGAGGGCACCTTTGCACTTGCAAAGGTGCCCCCACACTGTCCAAGGCCAAATCCCCAGACTTCGTGAGTGTGGGGACATCATTACACGCCTGCCCTACATATAGGTCAATACCTATATGTCGCTTCACAATGGTAACTCTGAATATGACCATGTAAGGTGTCTAAAATCGTGGAATTGTCCCCCTATTCCAAATCTGGTATTGGGGGGCCAATCCCATGCATCCTGGGGGCTCCCCATGGACCCCCAGTACTGCCAAACCAGCTCTCTGAGGCTAGCACTGCAGCTACAGCTGCTGCCACCTCACAGATGGGGTTCTGCCCTCCTGGGGTCTGAGCAGCTCAGTCCCAGGAAGGCAGAACAAAGCATTTCCTTTGGGAGGAGGGTGTTACACCCTCTCCCTTTGGATATAGGTGTTGCAGGCTTGGATAGCCTCCCAGAGCCTCTGGAAATACTTTGAAGGGAACAGATGGTGCCCTCCGTGCATAAGCCAGTCTACACCGTTTCAGAGACTGCTCTGGCGTGAAACTGGACAAAGGAAAGGGGAGTGACCACTCCTCTGTCCATCACCCCCCCAGGGGTGGTGCCCAGAGCTCCTCCAGTGTGTCCTTGGTGTTAGCCATCTTGTTTTCCAAGGTGTGGGGACACTCTGGAGATCTCTGAGTGGCTAGTGCCAGCAGGTGACATCAGAGACCCCACCCGATATGTGCTTACCTGGTTAGGTAGCCAATCCCCCTCTCAGGGCTATTTATGGTCTCTCCTGTGGGCTCCTCTTCAGATTTGGCTTGCAAGGTTCCACCAGAATCCTCTACAACTCCTGCTTCATCTTCTGACCTCAGATCAACCGCAGACTGCTCCAGAGACCATTGTACCTGCAACAAGGTATCCAGAAACACTACTGCGACTCTGCAACTTCAGCTCCTGCTAGCAACTGCAACAGTTTCCATGGTGTGCACACTCTGGGGGGTTCCTGTCTTCACCCTGCACCAGAAGGACCAAAGAAATCTCCTGTGGAGTGACGGAGTCACGTCCCTGCTCCAGCAGGCACCACCTAAGACAACGACCAGTTCTCTGGGACTCCTCTCCTGGCAACGAGCGTGCTCCCTGGAACACAGATGGTGGACCCCTTTGACACAGACTGTCCTAAGGTCCAGCTGTCCAAATTTGGAGGCGGTAAGAGCTTGCCTTTCCTGTTTGCGACAGTACCCCTGTGCACCGTGTTATCTTCACCTCCTGAGGCCTCTGTGCACTATTTGTAAGAATCCTTCATGCACAGTCTAGCCGAGGTCCCCAGCACTCTATCCTGCAACGCTCAACTCAGTGAGTTGTTCTTCGGCGGCGTTAGACCTTCTTCTGTGGTGCTGCAGCAACTGCAATTTAGACCTTCATTGTCCCCATGTCCTGGGACCTCTGTGGGTGCTGCCTGATCATCTGTGGGTTCCCTCCAGTGTTGGGAGCCCCTCTGCCTCCTCAGTCCGAGTTGAGGCCCCCAGGTCCCTCCTGGGTCCAGCCAGTCCCATTTTGATGCAATCCCGACATTGCTTGAACCAAGGCTTGTTGGACAAATCCAGTGCTGCAACTCGCCTCCCACCATCTCCACGTGGGACATCCTTTGCATCATGCAGGAACCTGCAACCATCTTCTTTGGTGCTCTTCTGCAGACTTCTTCCAACCGGAGAATCCTATTTTGCACCATCTTCTAGTTTGGCAGGGGCTTCTGTCCTTCCTGGAATCTTCTGTGACTTCTGGACTTGGTCTCCTCTCTTTACAAGTCTTGAGGTCCAGGAATCCACCATTTGTTGCTTGCAGTCTTGCTTGGTTCTTGCAGTAACTCTAATCACAACTTGTAATGTGTCCTGAGGAAACCCAGTACTTTACTGCTACTTTCCTGGGACCTGAGGTGGGGTATTTTACTCATCTTTATAGTTTTCCTACACTCTCAGCAACCCTCTACACACTACACTTGCCTAGGGGGGAATTCGGGATTCGCATTTCACTTTCGTAATATATGGTTTGTGTTGCCCCTAGGCCTATTTCTTCATATTGCATTCTATGGCATTTTTTTTATTGCACTATCCCTGTGTTTCTCCCTGCGCCGGTGCTAAATTTAGGTGCCAACGCAGGCATCCTTGCACCATAGTGCAAGGGTGTCTGCGTTTAGGGGTGTGATTGTTTATGTGCAGGAAGGTGTCCCTTCCTGCACATAAGCAATCTACAATGGTGATTTGGCACTTCTATGTGTGCAGAATGCATAACACATAGACGTACCAAGTTATCATTTTTTAATGATTGTTTATGTGGACAAAAGGACACCTTTCTGCACAAGAGGGATCATTCATGGCCTTTTGTTCCTTCTATATGTGCTGCAGAATGCAGCACACAGAAAAAGCAAAAACGAGGAAGAATAAAAGTATTCCTTCTCAGTGCGCCAAGCTAACACCCCCCCTGGGATGGCATTCATCCATTGCACGCCCCTCTGCCATAGAAAACTGCGTCAGGTGGGCCCATATCTACAGGGAGGCGTTAAGCCACAAAAAGTGGCTTAATGCCTCCTTGTAAATATGGTGCAGTGAATGGAGATGGGGGCTTGTAAATCTGTCCCTAAGTCCTTGCATATGGCACCATGAAAAAATAATTCAATGAGCTGCCATACAGCCATATGATTTTTTTTTTCATTTTTAGGCTGCAGCGGTGCAAAAACCAGCTTTAGTACGTTTTATGCCATGAAAAATGTCACATATGCGGCTGACTCAATCATTTGCATGTTTAAGCATTCAGATGAATGCAAATTCAAGCCATTCCATGCATGCTTTTGAAAAATAGAACTCATTATTTGAGCTACTGTTACATTACAGTATATGAGTCATATCTAGTGCAGGGAACATTAAGGACGAATGTGTGTCCCCATCCCAAACGAGGAGTGGTCAGTTATGGCCATTGCGATGTCAGCAAGAGGCTGACAAAATACTGTCTGGCTTCTAAACAGAAAAAAAATCCCTGGCGCGCCGCATGAATAGACGTGTTTGAAAATGCAAACGCGGTGCTTGGAGAGTTAATTTGACAACAAATGGCTCTGCTTGTAATCTGAATGTAGCCAGGCAACTTCAACGGAAAACCTTCCCAGTGCCTCAATTGTGTATGCGGGTTCTTTGGGAAATAGTTTCACATATCTGACCCAAGGTTCGTCATATTGTTGCCATGAAATAAAACTGTACCAGGTCATTGTTTCATTACAGAGCAACTCAGAGACTGGCAGGCTCTTCACACTTCTATAGCTTGCCCAACCTCCCTCCCCTCCTCCCCTGGTACCCACACAAAACCCTGCCTGGCATGCACACGCACACTTACATCTGCTAGTGTTAACCTGCCTTTTCTTATTATTCAATTTTCCCCTAACCAAGCGAGATAGATAATCCATAGCCCGCCCTTTAACATGCTTGTTTATTATTTAAGCGTGCTGATTCTCCCCTATTCATTCAAAGCATGTTTATTATTTAAGCATGCTGATTCTCCCTATTCATTCACTGATTGCTGCTTTATCCGCATAGCCAGTTAGTAATCTTTGAGGAAGGCAAAGGGTTAACCCACTTACATTTCATTTTTTTTTCAAAATGGCTGCTTTGTCTGTGTGCATAGACCAGAGGCAAATGTCCCTCTGTGATTGCCCAGCCAATTTGAAGCGTCAAGTATTCGTATGCTAATAGAGGTACAGTTCCCCATTTTTCCCGATTAAATTCGGAAGATTTTTGCAGACAACGAAATTCGCAAATAAACAGCTTTTGTTTCAGAGCTCTAAATTGACTTTCCATTCAGATGCCCTGTGCCACACACGCTGACCATTTTTCCTTCTATTAAGAGCGAGTGAGCCTTTTGTGGTTTTAGCATGCCACATATCGTTTCAGAAGGGGAAAACACCACCTTTTTTGCTAGCTTTCTAGGTGATGAGGCTATACTCATATTTTTTCAGTAAGATGCTTTTTTGTTGTAAGCTTTTTTTATTAGACTGCAGAAATTCCATTTCTTATTGCCCGTGTTGACATCCTACCATCACCATTGCTTTCTTTTAACCGGTGTTCCATTATTTAAATAGCATATATATATATATATATATATATATATATATATATATATATATATATATATATATATATATATATATAGAGAGAGAGAGAGAGAGAGATTTATAAATAAATATATATATATATATATATATATACATATATATATATATATATACACACACACACACACATTGGATTATGTGAAATAAAAAAAACAAATACAAAAGCCATCTACAATCACTTTTTGTACAGCATTAATTAGAGAACAAAAATGGCAATTTTATTACAAGGCAGGGAGGTTCCTATTATGTTTTCTTCTCTTGCTTTAATTGGAATAGCAGCCAAGAAAAACTACAACTCCTAGCATTCCTGGCTGGGAACTCATAAAAGAAGATGTCACAATAGAACAAACCAATCAGGACATAATCCCAGTATAAACGTCTTGGCTGAGAGCAACAAGTCCTCTTTCCTTGCTGCTCGCTGTCAAGATAAGTACCTCTTTACTGTTTTCATTCTATACCTTTATAGTTCTTACTTATTTATTTAATCATTTGTATATTTAAGTGTCTGCAATGTTTTTGTAAGGGTACTGTGCATTTCTCCTGCTTTTGTTTGTTTAGAACGCTTCGTTCTATAACAAGCGTCCTCTTTTGTCAGCGCGCGCTTCCCAGCCGCCATTTCCAATGGTAGCGGTAGCGCTCTTACTGGCCGTTCTTTTCTGGCTCTCCATGCAGTGGTCGGATCCTTCATTGTTTTAAAGATGTTCACTGTGGTATGTGTTCCGTTTTCATCGCGTGTGGGTTATTCTGCCTCCGTCTGCTTCGGAGTGTTAGCCACGCCCTCCTACCTCTTTTGGACTTTTTTCTGTCAGGAATACTTCCTGCCTTCTCCGGCTGAAGAAACTTAGGGCCAGATATTTGAAAAAGGCCTTTTGAGAATCGGAAATAGCGATTTTTAAGAAATCGCTATTTCAGATTCGCAAAATGCAATGTATCACATTTGCGATTCAGTAATAGCAATTTCTTAAAAATCGCAAATGCTATTACCGAATCACAAATTGCAATACTGGCCCCCATTCACACCTATGCACCTGTAGGCCCATATTTGCGAATTTTTTGCATTTCCAAAATTGCAAATTCCTAACTGGAATTCTTAATCTTTGGAAATGCAAAGTCCAGGGTGCTGGAGGCCTTAGGCCCCCTCTGCTGCACCCAAAAATATTCTTTTACAACATGTAAGGTGCACACATGCCAAAAGGGCATGTGTGCTTTACATGTACACTTTAAAAATGCATTTTAAATGCATTTTTAAAATTTGCACATGATTACCACTAAGTTCAACAAAAAAGGTGTCGATAGAGCATGGACCAATTGTCAAGATAGACTGTTGGATCTTTCTGGTCAACTAACAAGAATTCTGGATTGGGCAGAAGGAGTCAGAATGGAGGACACCAAAGTAGACCCTGTAATTTTATCAAATTGGGCCCAAAGGGCTATTTGTCTTTTAGGGAACACTAATGCTGCTATGACACAAGAGAGACGGAAGAGTCTCCTGTTGAAAATTGATCCAAAATTAAGCAACCTTGCTTCTAAAGAGATGGGACAGGACGCTAATGGATTGCTCTTTGGGGACTCTGTTATTAAGGAGCTCAGCAAATATGTGGCCACCTTTACGTCTATTGACAAGGCGCAATCTTCCATGCAAAAGATTTTCCATTCTCAGGTTTTTGGCAGGGCCGGAAAAGGCAGGAGCCGCTTTGCCGCCCGATTTGGCCACAGAGGTGCAGCCAATCAAAACAGAGGCTCCTTTGAATACCAGCAAGATTTCAAACCACAATTCTATCCCCAGAGGATTAATTCATTCAGACAATGTGGTTTCAGAAACAGAGGATTCCAGAATTCAGGTAAGCGATCAATATTCTGGTCCTTTGTCAGTAGGGGGGCGGACAAGTTTGTTTCTAGCAAATTGGAAAGAGATAACTGCAGATCCATGGGTGCTGCAAACAGTTTCAGGTTATTGCATAGAGCTTTATTCCACCCCTGTTCAACACTTTCTGCCAAAACCGCTGGTATTTTCCAAGGAACAAGAAAACCTTCTCTCTCAAGAGATTCACTCCCTAAAACAGGCTATAGCAGCTTGCTCCCCTCATCCTTTAGGTTTTGTCAGTACTTTATTCCTAATTCAAAAAAAGAACAAAAAATATCGTCCAGTAATAAACTTGAAGTTGTTCAACAGTTTCGTAGTATACCACCATTTCAAGGTGGAAACTATCCTCCATCTCCAGACTCGTTATTAGTAAACGATTGGATGGTTCGACTTGATCTCCAGGATGCATATCTTTTTATTCCGATCATCACTCTTTCACGAAATTCCTTCAATTTCAGTGGAATGAGCAGTTCTTTCAATTCAAATGCCTTCCCTTTGGTCTGTCATCAGCTGCATGGTGATTTACCAAGGTTCTGAAGCCAGTGGTGACACACATGAGAGCTCAGGGAGTCAGACTCATGGTCTATCTTGACAACTTTCTTATTTTGCATCAGGACAGGTCTGTCCTCTCAGGATAATTGGAGAGCTTTATTTCCCTCCTCCAAAGTCTCGGATTTCTCATAAACAAAGAAAAGTCAGCTCTCATTCCTTCTCGTCAGATGGAATTTCTAGGTTTCCTCATAGATTCAGACAAAGCCATTCTTCATCTTCCTGACCAGAAGATTTCTCTCATAAGAAAGGAGATCCAGTTGGTTTTGAACAAGTCAGAGCTTACGATCAAGTGTCTAGCTCACATAATTGGTCTTCTAGCCTCTTCTATTCAGGCTATCTTTCCAGGCCCACTCCATTATCGGGCTCTTCAATGGCTAAAAATTCTCCACCTTTCCTATGGTTGCCGGTACGAAGACTTGCTCTGCCTGGATCACGAATCTCGTCTCGAACTCCAGTGGTGGCTGGATCATCTAGACGGCTGGAATAGAAGAGCAATTTTCTCTACAGCACAGATCTTGTATTAGAATCTGAAGCAAGTCGGACTGGCTGGGGCACAAGATGTGGTCAGTTCTCGACTGGAGGTCTATGGTCAAGAGAGGAGTTATCATTGCATCTAAATTGTTTAGAGATTCTTGCAGGTTCCTTTGCGATCCAAACGTTTGCCAAAGACAAGGTAAGTTGTTCTATTCTCCTCCGGATGGACAATCTGTCAGAGGTCTGGTATATAAATCATTTAGGGTGCACAAGGTCAAAACCTTTAGCCGAGTTAGCAAAGAGTCTCTGGGAATTTTGCCTCCAGAATCGGATTTCCCTTCAAGCAGAATACCTTCCAGGAAACATGAATATGGTCGCAGACTGGTGTTCCAGATATCTGCGGGACTGCAGCGATTGGCATCTTCATCCTTCTATCTTCAAAAACCTTTCTTCCAGATTCGGTCCCTTCTCTGTTGATCTTTTTGCCTCCCATTTGAATACTCAACTCCCTCGATTTTACAGCTGGAGACCGGACCAATGCATTTCAACAAGACTGGTCCAACCAAACAAATTATGCCTTTTCCTCCTTTCATTATGATTTCCAGAGTTTTGGCGCACATCAGACGCCAAACAACGAGGATTATGCTTATCAGCCCCTTTTGGCAGGGCCAACCGTGGTTTCCCTCAGCCCTAGAGTTGTCAATAGATTTTCCAATCCTTCTTCCTCAATTTCCCTCCCTCCTATTTAACTCTCTTGCATGCCTCACAATCTAAATATCGATCAATCGCTTCGGCTGGTAGCTTGGATGGTTTCGGGTCTTCCTGGAGAATCCCAGGAATTTTGCAGGAAGCTGCTAGCTTCATATGCCAATCCTTGGCTCCAGGAACAACCAAGGCTTACAAGTCAGCCTGGACAGCATGGAATAATTGGTGTATGGACAGATGTGCCGATCCCTTTTCGGCGGATGTAGTTTTGATAGTCAATTTTTTGGCTTCTTTGGCCACTCAAGGTAGAGCATATAGAACTGTTAATATGTACAGTTCTGCAATCTCTGCCGAACATGTTCAAGTTAACAATAGACCGGTGGGTGAGCATCCACTATTATGCCGTCTTTTGAAGGGAGTAAGATTTTGTAATCCTCCTTTACCTAAGTATAGTTCGATGTGGGATGTTAATGCTATTTTACAGTTTTTTCTCACTGAACCACCTAATTCCCTGTTATCCCTGAAATTTATTTCTGTAAAGTTGACTATGCTCCTCTGTTTAGTATCGTTAAAGTGCATCTCAGATGTTAGAGCTCTAGATGTATCCTCTGTTCAGTATACTTCTGCTGGTGTTTTCTTTCAAGTACGAAGAAGAAGAACAAAAACAAATTTGATATCTGTATTTTATCCGTACTTTCTGGATCACCCTAAAATATGTGTAGGAAGCTGTTTAAGAGAATATATTTCACGAACAACAGATTTGAGAAAGTCATCTTAAACTCAACTACTTGTTTCTTTTAGGAACACACATAACCCTGTTTTTCTACCACTCTGGCCCGTTGGGTAAAATGGATCATGAACCTGGCGGGTATTGACATATCTGTTTTTGGCGCTCATTCTACCAGAGCTGCTATGGCATCCAAAGCATTTTGGGTAGGATTGAGTTTAGTTGACATTCTCAAATCAGCCAATTGGTCAAATGTTGCAACTTTCAGAACGTTTTATCGTAAATCAGTCTCTCATGTAGCCAGATCGTTAGTTTCTATGCTCTGAACTTGCATAATGGGAGCCTCCGTGCCTTGTAATAAAATTGAGATTTTCTTAGCTTTTAGTGAAAGAAAGTCTTGATTTTATTAAAGACACGGAGGCGAGTATTATCCCTCCACTTTTCATTAACCCTCCCTTTGTTTTATCAGGTACAGCTGCCAATACCAACCAAACATCTTAAGAAGGATCTTCTTCCGCATCTTGGTCCTTCTCCTGGTTCGAATAAGACTGCTTACAAGTCGTCTTTCTTACAAGGGTTCGAGGACTTTTCCTTTGTTCTGGACTTCGACAAGATGACTTTCAAAGTTATCTATCGTGTGGAAGACTTTTTCATCATTGTTCTAGCGTGTTTCATTTTGATGCTTATTTTTCCTTTATTCAGAGTTTATTAACTGCTCTGCAAGAAAAGAGGACATGTTGCTCTCAGTCAAGACATTTATACTGGGATTATGTCCTGATTGGTTTGTTCTATTGTGACATCTTCTTTTTGTAGTTTCCCAGCCGGGAATGCTGGGAGTTGTAGGTTTTCTTGGCTGCTATTCGAATTAAAGCAAGAGAAGAAAGCATAATACTCGCCTCCGTGTCTTTAATAAAATCAACACTTTCTTTCACTGAAAGCTAAGAAAATCTTCATTTGTGCGTTTAACAAAGATGAATAGGCCTCAAACATATACACACATTTTAAATACAATATTACAAATTTAGGATGAGTCTAAAAAGCCAAGATGTGCTTTGAACATACTCAAGGAGGAAAAGTCAATTCAATGCAGACACACATTTGTAAGGTGGCAGCATGTTTATCCTGTGTCTTCAGGCTAGGAGTCAGACGTACCTATGGGTTTAGCATTTGCAAACCCCCTGATTTGGTCATTCTGTCATTCTGAGGATTTGCAAACTCTAAAACCCTTTTTCCAATATGCCAATGCCTTTCAGTGATTCAGAAATGCTTTTCCGAAATGTTAAATAAGTTTAGGAAACCATACAGAATCAGTATTTGGAAGAGGGGGTGTTTAGGGAATCCCTTTCAAATACCTATTCTTTATGATTGCAAAACATTATTATTTTTACTGGCACCTCAATGGAGGAAGTTACCCACTTGCAAACATGAAAAGGCCCCTAAGGGGCTCCTTCTCCTTTGTGCTTGTTGAAAAAACATGGGACCACTGTTGTTCCTAAAAAAGGCACGTGACACTTCTGAATTCTTTTAAACATCCTGTTTTACTTCAAGAAAAACAAGCTGCATTTAAAATATTGCTTTATTAAAAAGCAATCAAAGATATCGTGGTCTGCTGACCCAGCAGGCCACTGTCTCACTGATGGCAACAAATCGTAGTAGTTTATTATTTGTGACCTAGAACTGGTTGAATTGGGACCCACGTCTACTCGTTATTTTGTGAAGCAGACTATTAGAACATAGGTCCGTTCACAAAATACCAATGCGTTCAGTAAAAGATGGTGCAGAGATTGCAACCACTTTTACGGAATGTATTGTACGTACATCTGGCTCTAAGTAAATTGTTAAAGGACGGTAGACTTTTGAAGAAATTCTTTGTTTAGCTGTTTTTCACATTTTGTTTGCTTTTGACATCCATTATTTTTTAAGCCTGGTGTAGCAGAGGTCTGCTAAAAAGCCCTGTTTTACATGTGTTCTGCTTATAAAGACAAAACATTTTAGCCTCAAATTGCCTTGCATTGCAGTTTGATACATTGAATGTATGTTTGTGCAAAGTGTTTATGCAGCTGAATACACTAAAGATATGCAGGAGGGAAGGAAAGATTTTTTGACTGTGCTTAAAAATAAAAACATTTGCTTTGTAACCGCATGTTTCTATGGAGCAAGACATTTTTGGCACGGATAGTGGTAGTGTGAACTTTTATTATTTAGTTAATGAAAACCATTTCAATTAATAAAATCTGCTTTGATGAAAACTTTATTCTGCTAAAATTTATAATACAAATTGTGCCAAATGGCCTGTGCAAGTTGCATGTAAATAAGTAGGCAATACATTGTCAGAAATATCGACTAATAAGAGCAGATAGCGCAGTACAATATTGTTAGGCAACCAATACCAGAAGGATTAGCTGGCTATTATAATTAATTTGCACCCACTACAGGGTCCAGCACAGTAAACTACCACTTCCTGTGCTAAATAGTGCATTATCAAGTAGGGCGACCAACATGAGCAAAGCATGCATAAAAATAATGTCTAGTGAACAGTGAAATTGCAAGGTCAGTTAACAAGTGGTGCTGGCTATTATGCAGGATTTGGATCTGTAGACTCGAGCATCATAGACAGGGACAGCCGTTGCCTGAGAATATTAACACATTTTGCTCATCTTGCCAGAACACAAGGTGCAGAGTGGGAGAAACAAAAGTCTGAGGCATCCACGCTTGATCGTGCCCCAGGTGCCAGAGCTACAGGTCTAAATTGTAGTCTCATGGGGGTTGATACCAAGAGTGGCAACATCTTAAGAGGTGTAGCCAGGATTCATTTGGTAAGAAAAACAACATGAACTTTTGCGACTGTGGTTAGCCCAAGAAGGGTTAAAAGTTTTTATTGGCAAAGCTAGCAGCTACATATACAAAATCTGCTGCCGAGTTTCGGCATTTATGGCATCTAGTAGGTAGCATTGCGGGGATGGGGTTAGATAGGAGGCATTCTACGACTGTGCCAGAGCCGTATTTCCAAGAGTTAGTATCTCATGATCTCTCAAGATCGCCTTTAGTTGCAGAATTATTATGTTTTTCCAAGAGCTAAATGGAACATCCCCTATCTGAAGGGCGGTGTCGTCCAACTGATGAGACTTCACTGTGTTTGTTACTTGAGGGTGCTAAGGATTACTTGAATTTTAGATGACCTTTTATTGTTTGTGTATCGGCTGTCCTAGCCCTGATGTAATACTTTAGCATAGCAGCTTGGCAATCAAGTGACTGATTCACCAAAGCCAGTTCCAGCCTTAATCTGGAACAATGAACATAGTGCAACTGTTCAAAGATTTTCTTATATACCCTACAGTGGGATTGTTCCAGGACTTCATCCAAGGCTCCTGGAAAAGCAAAATGCTCATGTTGCATGGCTGGAAGGAATCTTGCCTTCATTACCCTTGATATTGGGGATGCTGATGCACACCTTAGTTGTCAACTCAATTGACCAACCCCATACGTAATTGTGCCCCTTTTTTAATTGCATTTCTCCATGCCACCGCTGTGCATTTTCATTAAACCATATGCCAAGTTATACTTCCTTGCTGTGCTGATGCTGTGACTTCCCAAGTGGCAAGAAAAAGTTATTTTGATTTCTGCACTTTCCAAATATAATAACAACTTTTGTTTTTCTTTGTGTACTTGGAGCTGATTGGTCAAATTAAAAAAAGTTGAAGGCGTTTAGTAAGCTGGTTCTTGTCCGATCCATAACCACTATATTGTCAGCATATTGTATTATTTGAAGCTGGTAGATCCCAACTTTGGGGGTGGGGGCAAACTGCCAGATTCCAAGCATTTCCCTAAGTCAGCGGTTTTAGACTGAAGAGCAGGGGAGCCAGGAGACACCCATGCTTAAGGCCCCGATTTGTTTTAATCTTCCAGGTTACTGAGCAAGGGACAGTTTTCATTCGGACCCAGGTCTCTGACTATAGTGAAATTATGACTTGTAACAGCATCTTGGGTATGCCCCATTTGTCCAGCTTCCTCCATAGGGTTGCTCTCTCTACTCTGTCGAATGCCGCACTAAAGTTGACAAAGCAGCAAAAGAGTGAAACATTGTTGGAGTTGGCAGCTTGGTGCTTTAAATAAGATAGAACCAGGATGTTGTCCACAGTTGATGCCCTGGCTCTAAAGCCAAATTGAAAGAATGATAAAATCTGTTGCTCATGTGCCCAAGCCTCCAGTTGCTCCAGCAGGATGTGCGAATATGCTTTGACCTCTACATCAAGGAGTGCAATTAGATGGTAGTTTGAAGGCACCGAGCAATCCTCCTTTTTATATATAGGGCAAAGAATGGGCCCTCTCCACATTTTGGGTAAAGTCACATTTTGAATTGCACTATTGTAAAGTGGGGCCAACAGCCTAGCCCAACTGTTGGGGGCACACTTAAGCAAGGATGCTGCTAGGCCATTGGGACCAGGGTCCGATCGTTCCTCATGAGCTTGATGATTCTTTCCACCTTCCTGACATAAATGTATTTAGGTTCTTTATGCCCAGGATCCTCTGGTGGGAAGGGAGTCTCAACCCATGATCCTTCTCTGATCATCAGCAGATCTGCTGATCTCTCAGTGATAGTCACAGTAGGGCGAGTTTGTATGGCTGCCTTACCCTTCACTGTCTGGAGGCTGTCCGGAGAGGCAGATTGTTGGTGTGTAAGCTTGAGACATGGCCTACCCAGGCGGCTTCTGGGACATCATTCTCCCTTGTTAAATTGCAGTACTTTGGTTTGTTTACATGCTCCCAGAAAAGTGCATGGCTGGGGTCTTTAAGTAGATGAAATAGTGTTGCCCATTCCATTTTTGGTCCCTTGCCTCCTTGTGTTCCCATATTATTTTCTTAAGACATTGTTTCTTACAATTAATCTCTGACTTGGAGGTTATTGTAGGGATGTGTTTGTACAACCACTGAGCTCTACCAAAGGCCCTCCTTGTGATAATGATAGCTTTATCATATTGCAAAGCTCTCCTCCAGACCACACCAGTTTTTGTTGGGAACTATCTATACACATCTCCCTTCAAGAGGGAGATGAGGTCCTCAGTGTTCTACTCCAACCACATGAGAATCATGCCCTGCTGCCTCGAGTTTATTATGAGGGCCTGCTGTCAAGCTTGCAAACCCAAATAGGCCCCAGGAAAAAAACGCCTGAGTTGATCATTTGCCTTTGCAGGGACCAATGCTTGTTTACAGAGACTAATGCTTGTTCACAGAGACCAATTCTGTTGGAACTAATGCTCCTTAGAGACCATTGCTTGTTTGGGAACACATGTTGCACATGCCCCTAGCATCTCTATGACTTAGACTGGATGTGGCTCCCTATGACTCAGACTGGGTATAGCTGGTTGCAGCAGGTATTTAAACTACACCCAGCCTGAGTGAATTGTTACTGTAAAGGTCACCAGCTGCAGAGAAGGTATCTCTGCTTCTCCTTTTTTTAACTCCATGTTCTGTTCTGTCCAGCATATTGGAGGCTGATTCTGGGAGAAGAAGAGTCTGAGGAAATAAACACTCAAAAAGGCAGTAACGTGCTGCGCCCAATTTAGTAACATTTATTGCTAAAACGTATTACTTACTGACTTGAAACTTGGCAAGCGAATGTTCCACTATGCGATGCGCCTAAAAGGGCACATCCTTGGGTTTTAAGGTAATTGGGATGTTCACCGTTTGTCATGTTATAACGCTTATTGTAGTTGCTTTCATTATACCACAGAAAGGAGTTTCTATTGAACAATTATTATGAAAACAATATACTGTGAATACGTTTATTATCGCTGAGTTTAATGTGGCAATACTATTGTTGTTAGCTATACGATGTACTGTGAATATGGTCATTAACTGAGTTCAAAGTGGCATTTGCATTATTTCAAATTGTTGCTGTTGATGCAGAACATTTTGTGTTTGGCTTTTAACCCCTCCCACGCCAAGGACGTAACCATTACGTCCTGGAACTAGCCCTCAGGGGAAGTGCTGGTGCTCACCCGAGGGCCTTCCGCCCCCCTCCCCACAGCAGGAATGGAAGTGGAATTGCTTAACCTTCCACTCCCCTAGCCCCCCACCAGTGACGTCTGATGATGTCAGGACGGAATCGCGTGCTGACCTCATCAGAGGTCGCCCCCATTGCACTGGAAGCTCAGCTTCCAGCACGATCGGAAGATAAATGCTTGCTGTCCGGGATCCAGCATTGGTTTCACACCCATTTCTGTCACTAACTGGAAGGAAGCTGAAAGCACAAAAAAATAGTAAAAATGTCACAGTAAAATGCCAAAATTGTGTTGAAAAATTGGGTTTTCTGATTCAAGTCTGCCTGTTCCTGAAAGCTGGGAAGATGGTGATTTTAGCACTGCAAACCCTTTTTTGATGCCATTTTTAGGGAAAAAAACACATGCTCTCATGGGAAAAATGTATGTTATTAGTGTGATTTAAACACTAAATTATGCCCTTTGCAGTACTAGCACAGTACAATGACTAACCCATGAATATCTGGAGAATCTAATTCCCTGAGAGTTTGTTCTGATTATTGTTGCCTATGTAAATGTCTTTGGGTTGAGTGAGTTAACATCTTGGAAAATCTCATCAAGGTGAAACACGCACGGTATCCACTGAACATTAAGGACCATCTAGGTAGGCTTAATTGAGATAAGGAGGGACTAATCTGGGCTCACAGTGGGTGTGGTTATAGATAGTATAGGAGGTTCAAGCTCTTATTTAATTACAGGTAATCCACAAAAGTTTGGAAAATTTCCAAAGAGAGAAAGAGCCATTAAAAGCGATATAAGATACCCTCAACAGGTACATCTAGTTTGAACATCATAGTTCAACAGTATAGTGTACACGGGGTATGATATGTTAGTTATTTGATGTGAAATGTATCATAGGAAAGATTGGCTATTCAAGAACCATCACTAGGTGACCAGATCCAGCACTGTGATTCCAGTGTTTCTCTCCTTCTCTCCACCATCCCCTTACCCCCGGGATGTTGTCATTCCAATCATGTGTATATAATTCGGAGGCATGCAATGTTTAGGTGGAATTGGGAGCAAGCAGCTTGGGCAACACTGTGTCTCTGAGGGATGAACAGTTAGTGCTTGACACTTGCTTGTTTAGCCAGGCTGGTACTGAAGCTGTATACTCTGGCTTCCATTTTATTCTTTTAACTATATTTATTTTCCCCTGTTGAAGTAACCACAAGCCTGCTCTCTCTCTCTCCCCCCCATCATATATAGATTGGAATAATGCTCTTTTTCACATGTCAGAAATGGACGTATCGGTGGGAGGCTCTAAAAAGAAAAAGGAGAGACTGTGATGGGGGGAATTAGGGGAGTCAAAGTCTTGGTGTAAGTTCAATGTGTAAGAAGAAGTCCTATGATTACACACCTCTCTCCGCTGTCCAGCCATGTTGGTCTGACTCTCTCCATGGGAAGGCTCAGTGACAGAGAAGCGGTGCCCCTGACATAGGTTATCTCCATTTTCAAGAGGGTGCGAAAGGTCAAGCAATGGAGTTGGCTTGGAGTCTGGGGTGAATGAGGACAAACGAAAAACCCTTCCTTTTTTCTCGGAATGCACCTGCTTCCTAGCCAGGCACTCAAAGAGAAAGACTTAGGGCCTCATTACGAGTTTGGCGGTCTGACTGCCAGATAGCCATGGTGGCAGCTGAAAAAAGTCTGCCATGTTGGCAGTCTCACAGTCCGCTGTATTACGAGTTGAACAGCCAGAACAGCCAAAACACATGCAAAAAAAACGACGGGACTCTGGAGGGTGGGAAATAGGCAGTCCAACCACCAGCACCACAAGCCCAGCAACCAATCCCCGAACCTATTATGACTCACAAATTACAATGGCGGTTCTTCTATGGTGGTCTTGCAATGGCAGCGGTCAGCGGTTCTCACAGTAATACACAACACCACATTGGATGGATTAAAACTCCACACAGCTGATACACATTCACATACACGACACACCTATAAACTATGCTGTAAAACATACCCCTTCACACACATCAATTCTTTGCATCTACAACACCACACATAGAAGCCAGAGCCTAAAATCAGAGATACAGTACCATAGATTAGGTACCTCTCCAACTTTCACATAGCAACTATCCCCCACCCGCACAACACACACAACACACAAAATAGCACCTCTACACATTATTTACTAACTTTCACCCCCTCGCCACACAGCACCTACATCCATCATCTCTTTTTAGTGTTGTCCACCACCATGTCATCACAAAACATCCCCATTTCACAGACGATGAGTTAAGAGTCATGGTGGATGAAATTATCATAGTAGAGCCACACGTATTTGGAGCCCAAGTCCAGCAGACAACAATGAGGAGGAAAATGGAAGCGTGGCAAAGAAATATTGACAGGTGACTTCCGTAGGCAGCTACCCACGCGCAAGGGGTGACATCAGGAAGAGGTAGAACAACCTCAGGGGGAAGGTGCATTCCATGTCAACCAGGCACCAGCTGGCAGTCCTCAAGACTGGTGGTGGTTTCCCACCTCCATCCCCACAGTTCATATTGTGGGAGGAGAATGTCTAGGCCATTCTGCATCCTGAAGGGTTGACAGAAATACCTGAGGGAGTGGAATCGGGTAGGTCACCACACCAATAAAGCCACCAAATTGTATTATCATGCATGCTCATTGATCACCTTTTGCCACCTTAACAGTCAACCCACTCACCACCCCTGTGTCCAACTGTGCGAATACCCCAGGGTGGCATCACACATGTGAAGATTACTCATCTGAGGTCACAGTATCTGTGTATGGTGTGGGTAGTAAAGTACAGGGACTGACAGCACTACAACTCCCAACAGGCACTGTTCTACCATTAAGTAAACCAGAACAGTGTACCATATTGAAAATAGCCTTGCATGTAAACTGAACAATTGAGTATACTCACCTGAATGCTCAACAATTGTAGAGTCTGTGGGAATGATGGCAAAGCTATAGACATCTGCAAGTACAATAACACTAACCCACAGCTACAACTATTTTCTCTACTAAACTGTCCCTTCAACCTCTCATCACTTATAGAACTATACTCGCCTACGGAGATAACAATAGTATAGTCTGCTAACATTCAACAGCTATTGACAGGAATGCCAAGGACAGCTGCCACTGACATTTCCCCCACACACAGCTACAACTGTGTCCTCTGCTACTCTGTCCCTCCCATCACCAATTGGTCTCTACTCACCTGGGGGAGCTCACATATATGCAGTGTGTAGTACTCTGTGTAATCCATCACATTTGGCCAGTTAGAGTGGTTACTCCAAATCTGATTGGCAGATCAGTGTCCACATGACATTGTGCAGCTTTCTGTTAACTCAACAATGAAGTATTGCTAGCTTTGAGGTACCATGAAACATATAATGCTACACAGCTGCCAAGATATGAGTCAATTAACAGACATCCAAGTGCCAAGATACTCTGACATCCTGTAGCATGGTGACTTAAAAAGGAATTGTCTATACCCCAAATGTTAGGCCTGCATAATTTAAATCAGGTGTCACTGTCATATAAAGAGATCAAGCAAAGCCAATATGTATGTGGCTCAAAGCATATCTACCTGTAAAATGTAGTGCTACATGTCACATAAAAACCTGTAACTGTCTGTTTCCCACCTTCAACAGGTCTACCGGCCACTGGGACCATGGAAATCACTCCTGAGACATCCACTCCCCCCCTGGATTAAGCCTTCAGTGTGTAGAGCACTCCTGGATGTGTGGACATTGAGGACGGCCCTGGCCCGTCTGGGCAACCTTGTCAGATGACAACTGTCAGCCTCACACTGTCCACATCGACTCCTTTTAGCCCTGTTGCATCTACATCCCAGGCAACCAATCGCCCCCAAAGCTGTGTCCCAAGGATATTAACAACCATCATGTGATCCCGAATCCGGGTACCGGAGTCACAACTCGAAATCCCTGACAATGATGGCCCTGGCACCAGTGGCAGTGGGCCAACTGTGCCAAGGACGCAGACATGTGGGGGTAGGGTGCATGGGAGGGATAGCGTGGGCCAGCAGCATGTGGCTTCTAGGGATACCTCTGGGCAGGACACCATCTCCCAAGTCTTGGGAGCATACTAACAATCCCAAGGCGCAATGGGACAGGTACTTGCCATGATGGGGTAGTTGAAGCAGCTGCAGAGGGGCAACCACCAGGAAGTCATGCAACAGTGAGAAGCCCTCAATGCCCACATGGTCTCCTTAAAAGGGGTGCACAGAGACATCAACAACACCCTGAGCAGGGAACAGCCACACCAGACCCCTTCCATTGGCCAATTTGCACCAGCCCCTTCAACGTCTATGGCAGCCAGTGGAATGGAGGCCCTGCCAGAGGAAGGACATGCCTCAGATTCCCCTGCCTCTGTAGCTGTGGAACCGCCCACAAGCGTGGACATCCACCCAAACAACCAGGAGGTGCAAATGGCAAGACAACAACCACTGCCATGAAGTAATCCTCAACTTATAGATTCTCTTTTTTTGTGCCTCTGATTCTCCCTGTTGACTTTTCTATAACCACTTTCCAATGTCCCAGGATCGCAGGACACTGGACTTGGGACATAAAATGCTTTGGCAGCTACTCAAATGATAACATCCACCATGACTGATCCTTTCACTGTCTAAACGTTATTTATTTGCTCACATATATTCTATTCTCCTGTGCATATGACAATAAACACAACTATGAACACCATCTATGTTTGATAGCCATTTTTCACCTATATGAGTAGCTTGATCAATAAAATGTTTCATGCTTACGATTAACTCATCGAAAGGAAATATGGGGAGGGACATATCACAGGTAGTGTCATGCTGGTGTTCACTACCAATGCAATGACACAAGTGGACAATCACCAATCTGTATTTATTACCCTGTGCAGCACACAGGGTGACCAGATATCATGATTGTCATAGTCAAGTAGGTCTAAACATCTATGGGGGTCATTCTGACCTTGGCGGTAAAAGGCCTATACCGCCAGGCAGAACTCCGCCATACTACCGCCGCGGCCGCGGTAAACCGCCACGGTCATTCTGACCACCAACTGTGGATCCGCCAAAAAACCGACATCCAAGGAAGGCCGCCTCATCAGCGGGCCGCGGAAAACTGGAGATGACCAAACCTCCACCGCCACGCCAACACAAACACGCCCATGCCATTCTGACCCACGAATCCACGCGGCGGTCTTTCAATCGCGGTATTCCATTGGCGGTACACACCGCCGCGCTCAAAATACACACACACACCTCCAAAACACTGCCACATTGGACAATTTGAAATACACACACCTG
Organism: Pleurodeles waltl; assembly: GCF_031143425.1. NCBI lineage: Eukaryota > Metazoa > Chordata > Amphibia > Caudata > Salamandridae > Pleurodeles > Pleurodeles waltl. Next base: position 488,880,477 of record NC_090436.1, read on the forward strand.
ATACACATACCAACAACACTCCCACACATCCATACAACTATAAAACACACACCCACATCACCCACAAACCCCTACGACCGAAGATCAGAGACGAAGGAGAGAGAGACACATCACAGAATAGAGAGCTACATCACACAGAGGCACACTACACCATCACACACACCACATAGAAGCACAAAGCACCACACACCAACACACTCATCACCATATACACCACCCCACACCTCATCCACACCACCCCATGGCACCCCAAAGGCACCCACGCTTTTCGGACCAAGAACTCCGGGTCATGGTTGAGGAAATCATAAAAGTTGAACCCCAGCTCTTCGGCTCACAGGTGCAGCACACCACTATAGCCAGGAAGGCGGAGCTATGGCAGCGGATCGTGGACAGGGTCAACGCGGTGGGACAGCATCCCAGAAATCGAGACGACATCCGCAAACGCTGGAATGACTTAAGGGGAAAGGTGCGCTCGATGGTCTCGCGACACAACATTGCAGTGCAGAAGACTGGCGGGGGACCCCCACCCACTCCACCCGAATTCACAGCATGGGAGCAAGAGGTACTAAACATCCTGCATCCTGATGGCCTCGCTGGAGTACACGGAGGAATGGACTCTGGTAAGTACAATCTCAACTACTTCACCCCCCCCCAGCATGCTAACCCCCACCACCACCCTCACCCCCAACCCCCCATCACACATCCTCCCTGAGAATGTCTCTCCAGCACAACCCACCCAACACCAACCCCTGCATGCCCCCACAAACTATGGACACCCATCACCTAAGCATGACCACTGCACATACCCCCCCCCAAAACACCCCCACAACACCTCCCCCAAGGGAATGACAGCACTGGGGGACAAGGGCACCCATAAATGGCACGCAATAGCACACACAGAAACAATAACCATACTCTCTTACCCCATGCAGGACCCGAACGCCAACACACCGGCCAGGAGGGTCCAGAAATGTCCACCCCCCCCCCGGAAGAGGCCCCCAGTGATGACAGCAGCTCTATCGACCTGGAACCTGATGACCAGCCCGGACCATCGGGGACCTCTGGACAGTCGGTTCCCCACACACAGGCCACAGCAGACCCAACCCCCTCTGGGACCAACAGCACAGCTCCCACCCAGCGGGCCCATGCCTCTGTCTCTAGGACAGGTCAATCAGCGGTGTGTCTGCCACTACAGGGCACCCAGGCTAACCCACCACCCCAACAACAACAGGGACCTGGGGGCAGTGGTAGTGGGCACACCGTCCAGGGGACAGAGGCCGGGGGAAACAGGGCAACTCGGAGGGCTGCTGTGCGACAGGGGGGGAGGAGAGGCCCAGGGAACCCACTCTCCAAGAGGCCCTCACCACCATCATGGCAGCCTACCACCACTCCCAAGAGACGATGGCGACGGTACTGGCCAGGTTCCAGGAGATCCAGGCACAGCAGGAGGAACGCTACATGGGGTTCACCAATCAACTCACCAACATCTCTACCGCTATGGGGAGCATAGTCCAGGCCCTCAACCGGATAGAAGACACGTTGCGGGACCATGTGGCACCACACAGGGCCCCTGTCACTAGCCAGGAACAGCCTACCACCTCCGCCGGCGCTAGTGGACAGGAGGCCCCACCACAACGACAGGCCACCAGAACCCCACCTCCTGCTGAAGAATAACCACCCCGCAAGAGGAGCCTGAGATCAAAAAAATCGACAGAGTAGGATGTCAAGACCCCCGCCAGCATGAGATACCCCCTGAAGTCATCCCACTGTCCCACATTGCCACCCTGTCCAACCTTGAACTGCCCCTGCTCCATCCTTCCACAGGCATATGGACAATGCACCTGTGAGACTGAGAACTGGACTCTGCCATGGCCATTACTCCACCCCCACCCATCACCGTGTTTATATCATGTACCATTATCTAGCACAAAAAATAAATCACTCAATGCACTGAAATCAAACAGGAGTCAGGCTGTATTATTTACAAATGTATAACACATTACCGATCAATTATGTTCTGTTAACTTTGTGCTGAACACATACCAAGATCAATAAGCATCAGTCCATGGGCTAACCAAGCAGAAGTCACGCAGTGGGTCATACAGCACTGAAAAGGGAAGGGAAAATCAAACATCAGTTCAAAAGAACTGGGGGGTCATAGACAAAGTTGAGAAGCAGGAGGCTTTCAGGAAAAGTAAAATGGCGTGGGTGATTCTTACCTGTGTGCTACTGAAAATACTGTTGGATAACTCTGTCCCTGTTGTCTGTGTCGTCCTCTGAGTCTTCCTCCTCTTCACTCTCCGCAGGCTCCACAGCTGCTTCAACACCACCATCTGGACCATCCTCCTGCAGGAAAGGCACCTGACGTCGCAATGCCAGATTGTGAAGCATACAGCAGACCACGATGATCTGGCACACCTTCTTTGGTGAGTACATCAGGGATCCCCCTGTCATATGCAGGCACCTAAACCTGGCCTTCAGGAGGCCAAAGGTCCTTTCTATGATCCTCCTAGTTCGCCCATGGGCCTCATTGTACCGTTCCTCAGCCCTGGTCCGGGGATTCCTCACTGGGGTCAATAGCCAAGGCAGGTTGGGGTAACCAGAGTCACCTATTAGCCACACACGTTGTCTCTGTAGCTGTTCCATCACATAAGGGATGCTGCTATTACGCATCACATACGCGTCATGCACTGACCCAGGGAACATGGCATTCACATGGGAGATGTACTGGTCAGCCAAACAGACCACCTGGACGTTCATAGAATGGTAACTTTTCCTGTTTCTGTACACCTGCTCATCGTCTTTTGGGGGGACTATGGCTACATGGGTCCCATCAATGGCACCAATGATGTTGGGAATATGTCCAAGGGCATAAAAATCACCCTTCACAGTGGCCAAATCAACCTCCTCAGGGAATATGATGTAACTCCGCATGTGTTTCGTCAGGGCAGACAACACTCTAGACAAAACTTTTGAAAACATAGGCTGAGACATTCCAGATGACATGGCCACTGTTGTCTGGAATGAGCCACTTGCAAGAAAATGGAGTACTGACAGAACCTGCACCAGAGGGGGAATTCCTGTGGGTTGGCGGATGGGGGACATCAGGGCTGGCTCCAGCTGGGCACACAGTTCATGGATAGTGGCACGGTCAAGTCGGTATCGTAGTATGATGTGGCGTTCTTCCATTGTCGACAGGTCCACCAGCGGTCGGTACACGCGAGGATTCATCCTTCTCCTCGCAAGTCCCAGCGGACGGTGCCTAGGAATGACAACATGGAGCACAGAGTCAAGCTAATCACTGGTACGTTCACCACAGCTTGCATAGCACACGGTTATCTATGTTTTGAAAGGCGTGTATGTGTGGCAATGCAAGGCCTAGGCCTGTGTGTCGCAGTAGAAATTATGCCATGTGGGCCCTTGAAATGGCGGCTGCCTGACCTGTGAAGTGGGACAATGGGATGTGAGGTCAATGCGCTGGCGGAGCACACCGTGGCGGTAGGCGGTCGAAGACCGCTACACGGAGCCGCATTGCTTAACATTGAAGCCTATGGGTTTCAGGAGCCAATGACGAGGTGCGCCGGCGGTAGCGGTACGCACCGCCGCGGGCGTGACCGCCATTTTCTATCTGCCTAATCACTCGAGACCTGATCATCCACAGGAGAGGACCTATACTGCAAGTGCTGCTGTGACCTCGGTCTGGAAGTGACAATGGCTGCTGCGACTGGGGAAAGGGCCCCTGCCTTCACGTCTGAAGAGTTGGAGAAGCTCGTGGATGGGGTCCTCCCCCAGTATGCGTTACTCTACGGTCCTCCAGACCAACAGGTAAGTACACCGGGTGCACATGGAATGGGCGATGCCTGTGTGGAGTGGGGTGGATGTAAGTTGGTGGGGGGCGAATGAGGAGTGCAACGCACGACAGATGAGAGCATGTGCCATATGGCAAGGTTGGGGAGGGGGGGCCAATCACATCTACCATGCAGTAAGTTGATGAATGTTTCCTTCCCACCCTGTACATGTCACATAGGTCAGCGCCCATCAGAAAGTCGAGATTTGGCGTGCCATCCCCAAGGAAGTCCGGGCCCTGGGGGTCCACGTCAGACGGGGCACCCACTGCCGCAAGAGGTGGGAGGACATCCGCCGCGGAACCAGGAAGACCGCCGAGTCACTGCTGGGGATGGCCTCCCAACCTAGGAGGGGTGCCAGTCGTACCCTGACCCCCCTGATGTCCCGGATCCTGGCGGTGGCCTACCCTGATTTGGATGGGCGCTTGAGAGCATCACAGCAGACACAAGGGGGTGAGTATCAGCACATTCTGCTATCTTTCTGCGCAGTGGAGGCGTCTGGGTGGGGGAGGAGGGTTGTGGGTGACATTAGGCCAGGGCGCTTTCTGTAGTGTAGTCCTCTCCCTTAGGCATGGCCCTGTGCTCCCGGCCCCCACCTCTGTAGGGTGACAAGTACAGCTATTGATGGTCCAGCCTCACACATGTGTGCGTTTGTCGTCTCTTGACCTGTTGTCTTAGTCAGAAGTACTGAGTTGTGTACCCCGAATGCGCGGCTTAGTGCATGAGGCTCCTGTGTCTGTCCTCTCCGCCAACGGTGTTGACATTGCATGCACTCAACCTGGTCTTCTTTTTTCTCCCCCCACCCTTCTTCTTCATCTTCTTGTGCATGTGTGCATTAGCATCATCAGGCGCAGGAGATTTGGCATCGGAGCACGAGGGAGCTGCAAGTCACAAGGACCCGGTGGGCCCAGGAACAGACACCGAGGGCACCAGTGATCCGGAGGGCGAGGGGAGCACCACAACGGGGACCGGTGGTGAGAGCAGCGACACAGACACGTCCTCGGATGGGTGCTCCCTAGCGGTGGCGGCAACATCCGGGCCCTCCCTGCAGCCCCTCAGCCTACGCTCCGTGCCCGCTCGCCCAGGAAGGCGGGCGTCTCCTTCGCCCCAGGCACCTCAGCCCCTGCCCCTGTCACCCCTGCTGCCCTCAGTGCGGAGCTCATTGACCTTGTGAGGACGCTCATTGTTGGGCAGACTACCCTTTTGAATGCCATCCAGGGGGTAGAAAGGGAGGTGCATCGGAGCAATGCCTACCTGGAGGGCATTCATTCGGGTCAGGCTGCCCATCAACGATCGTTCACTGCTCTGGCCTCAGCACTGACGGCAGCCATTGTCCCTGTTTCCAGCCTCCCTCTTCTGACTGCCTCCAGCCTGTCTCTGTCTCCTGTTCCTCAGCCTATCCCATCCACACCATCTGACCAGCCTGCACACACCTCAACACCCAAGGGCAGCTCATCCAGACACAAGCACCACAGATCCCACAAACACTCACCCAAGCAACACCCAGATGCAGACATTCCAACAGTCACTGCCACCCCTGTGTCCCCCTCCTCCTCGTCTCCCTCCTCCCTCCCTGTGACGTCTACACTCACACCTGCATGCACACCAACATCAGCCAGTGCTTCCATCACCACCACACCCTCCTGTACAGTCCGCACGCGTGCAGTCACCACCCCCACTGCCATTTACACGTCCCCTGTGTCCTCTCCCACTGTGTCCGTCACCCCCTCTTCCAAGACACACAAACGCAGGCAGCCACCCACCCAACAGCCATCCACCTCACGACAGCCTACAGCACCAGCACCTTCACCCAATGACAGCACACCTGACTCTCCTACAACCACATCCTCTTCCTCCACTCCCATCACCACTTCTCCTACCCTTTACCTTGGCCCTAAAAAACTTTTCCTGGCTAATCTTGACCTCTTTCCCTCCGATGACCTACCCCCTCCATCTGCAAAGAGTCCCAAGAGCACCACAGCCACCACCAGCCCAGCTTCGGGTGTCACTGTTGTGCATGGGTTCTGGAGTCCACCCTTTGCCAGCAGTGACACCTCAATCAGCAGCAAGGACACATCCAGCCCCCCCCCCCGGCAAGAGGACCAGGAAACACAAGGGCCGCCGTGCGAGGACTGACACGGCTGCCCCCAAGGAGCAAAGTTCGCCCACTTCACCAGCCACATCATCTAGGGGAGGCAAGGGCCCGAGAGCCCCATCTAAGGAGCGTAAGGGCAGCAGGGCGGAGAAGTCAGGCAGCAGGAGCGCGGAGCAGGTGGGCCCCACATGCCACATCCCAGCTGGAAAGGAGGACACCAAAGGGCCCAGGACTCCGTCCCCGAAGGGTCCAGAAGCATCACGGTCGGAGGGCGACTGAGCAGGGAGTCCAGGCCAGGTCTGGCTCCCTTGACCTACTGGATGTGCACCGCTGAACAGGGCCCGCCGTGCAGAAGAGCACCGCTGAACAGGGCCCGCCGTGAAGATAGGCACCGCTGAACAGGGCCCGCCGTGCAGAAGAGCACCGCTGAACAGGGCCCGCCGTGCAGAAGAGGACCGCTCCGCTGGGCCCCGCCGTGAAGATAGGCACCGCTGAACAGGGCCCACCGTGCAGAAGAGGACCGCTCCGCTGGGCCCCGCCGTGAAGATAGGCACCGCTGAACAGGGCCCGCCGTGCAGAAGAGCACCGCTGAACAGGGCCCGCCGTGAAGATAGGCACCGCTGAACAGGGCCCGCCGTGCAGAAGAGCACCGCTGAACAGGGCCCGCCGTGCAGAAGAGGACCGCTCCGCTGGGCCCCGCCATGAAGATAGGCACCGCTGAACAGGGCCCGCCGTGCAGAAGAGCACCGCTGAACAGGGCTCGCCGTGAAGATAGGCACCTCTGAACAGGGCCCGCCGTGCAGAAGAGCACCGCTGAACAGGGCCCGCCGTGCAGAAGAGGACCGCTCCGCTGGGCCCTGCCGTGAAGATAGGCACCGCTGAACAGGGCCCGCCGTGCAGAAGAGCACCGCTGAACAGGGCCCGCCGTGAAGATAGGCACCGCTGAACAGGGCCCGCCGTGCAGAAGAGCACCGCTGAACAGGGCCCGCCGTGCAGAAGAGGACCGCTCCGCTGGGCCCTGCCGTGAAGATAGGCACCGCTGAACAGGGCCCGCCGTGCAGAAGAGCACCGCTGAACAGGGCCCACCGTGAAGATAGGCACCGCTGAACAGGGCCCGCCGTGCAGAAGAGCACCGCTGAACAGGGCCCGCCGTGCAGAAGAGGACCGCTCCGCTGGGCCCTTCATCTCAAGCACCGCTCCGCTGGGCCCTTCATCTCAAGCACCGCTCCGCTGGGCCCTTCATCTCAAGCACCGCTCCGCTGGGCCCCGCCGTCTCAAGCATCGCTCCGCTGGGCCCCGCCATCTCAAGCACCGCTCCGCTGGGCCCTTCACCTCAAGCACCGCTCCGCTGGGCCCTTCATCTCAAGCACCGCTCCGCTGGGCCCTTCATCTCAAGCACCGCTCCGCTGGGCCCTTCATCTCAAGCACCGCTCCGCTGGGCCCCGCCGTCTCAAGCACCGCTCCGCTGGGCCCTTCATCCCAAGCACCGCTCCGCTGGGCCCCGCCGTCTCAAGCACCGCTCCGCTGGGCCCCGCCGTCTCAAGCACCGCTCCGCTGGGCCCTTCATCTCAAGCACCGCTCCGCTGGGCCCCGCCGTCTCAAGCACCGCTCCGCTGGGCCCTTCATCTCAAGCACCGCTCCGCTGGGCCCTTCATCTCAAGCACCGCTCCGCTGGGCCCCGCCGTCTCAAGCACCGCTCCGCTGGGCCCTTCATCTCAAGCACCGCTCCGCTGGGCCCTTCATCTCAAGCACCGCTCCGCTGGGCCCCGCCGTCTCAAGCACCGCTCCGCTGGGCCCTTCATCTCAAGCACCGCTCCGCTGGGCCCTTCATCTCAAGCACCGCTCCGCTGGGCCCCGCCGTCTCAAGCACTGCTCCGCTGGGCCCTTCATCTCAAGCACCGCTCCGCTGGGCCCCGCCATCTCAGGCACCGCTCCGCTGGGCCCTTCATCTCAAGCACCACTCCGCTGGGCCCCGCCGTCTCAAGCACCGCTCCGCTGGGCCCTTCATCTCAAGCACCGCCCCGCTGGGCCCCGCCGTCTCAAGCACCGCTCCGCTGGGCCCTTCCTGTCAAGCACTGTTTATGGTTCACTGTGCCCACCATGCCTCCTCCTTGAGCAGTGGAGACTGTCATCCACCAGATGGACTGTGGCTTTGCACTCCCCAGGATGGTACAGTGGGCAAGCCACCCACTGTAGAGACTTGAGAGACTGTGGCTTTGCACTCCCCAGGATGGTGAAGTGGGCAACCCACCCACTGTAGAGACTTGTGAGACTGTGGCTTTGCACTCCCCAGGATGGTACAGTGGGCAACCCACCCACTGTAGAGACTTGAGAGACTGTGGCTTTGCACTCCCCAGGATGGTACAGTGGGCAACCCACCCACTGTAGAGACTTGAGAGACTGTGGCTTTGCACTCCCCAGGATGGTAAAGTGGGCAACCCACCCACTGTAGAGACTTGAGAGACTGTGGCTTTGCACTCCCCAGGATACATCAATGGGCATGGTGGCCCCTTCGTGGATCTGGCGTCGTGGACTCATGTGGCTGTGGTGCCTCCCCCTTCCCTTCCCCCTGAGGTGCCTGTAGTTTTTTCATCAGATGCCCCTGCAGTGTTCTCTCCAAAGGACTCAGGTCTCCTGTGTGGGCTTTGCCCTTGTGTCGCTACACTTTAGCCCACGGACTGTTCCATTTAACTTTCATGTACAGGACTAATTGCCTCGCTTCTCCATGGCAGTGTATATAGTATCATTTTGTTATGGATATTTTGCATAGTTGACCGCTCCATATCAGAGTCTATTTTTTATATAAAATTTTCATCCCAATTTAATTCTGTCTTTGCATTTTTAAGGGTGGTTTGGGTGGTGTCACTGTGCATTGTTGCTCTGCATTAGTGTGTACATAGTTTGGGGGTGTGGGGGTCGCATATGTGTGTGCCGTGAGCTTCACTCCTCCCCCCTCCCGTGTGTCGTAGGTGCAGTACTCACCGTTGTCGTCTGCGCCAGCGTTCGTACTCGTGGTAGATGAGAAGGTAGACGAGAGCAGGTAGGATGTTTAATTCGGGTTCCATGCTGTCCTCCTTCCTCGTGGAGTGTGTTTTGGTGCGCGTTTTCCCGTTCATAGTCTGTTTCCGCCGTGTTTTTATCGGCGGGGCTCCCGCCCCGGAAAAGGTGGCGGATTGGTGAGTTGTGATACTGTGGGCGGTACATTGTCTGCCGCCTGCCTGTTGGCGGTGACCGCCACGCTGTTTGTCTGCACCCACCGCCGAAGCGGTCGGAGTGTTAATGTGGCGGGCTGTGTTGGCGGTTCCCGCCAGGGTCAGAATTCCATTTTTTCGACCGCCGGCCTGTTGGCGGGTTGGCCGCCGCTTTATCACCGACCGCCAGGGTTAGAATCACCCCCTATATCTCCTGGCTAGGTGTCATTAAGTAACATCCCACTGACCACTGAAGTAAGGGACATGTCAGGCTGTGTCCCTCTGAATAGCCTAACATAATGGTGGCAATTGGCATCAGCTGAACCCTTGTCAAATACGTATACCATGCCTACCAAATCAACATACCCCATAATACAGACAGAGGACAGTATAACAGTCTCTAATCCGAGAAACTTCCACTTACAATGGTCAGGCATCTGTAGGCATGTTCATAACCTATGTCAGTGTAGACACACATGCACAATTGGGGAACACAATGACAGCTACATACAAGTCAAACAGGATCATTGTCAATACAATGTGAATGTTGAGTGAATGGATTGCACAGCATGACATGTGTCAAAGACACATGATCAAAAAAATGACACCATTGGACTCACATACCATGAAAACTGGTCCACTGTGTAGCACAGATCTCTGCCATCCCACTGTCCTGACAGTTTGGCATGGAACTAATACACCCCAAAAATATGTAACACAGTACCTAGATCAATCCATATCCACCTCCCTCACATGTCAGACCAGCTAAAGCCACCTGCCATTGACACAACTCAGATATGTCCACATGAGGATGGCATTGTGAAGAGACCTGGAAGGAAAAAGGGTATACAATAAGTTTAGGCAAGTAAAGGATTATGTGAGCCAGAAAAATCTGTTCCAAATATTGTTATTTCCCAGATTGTGCATATTGACTTCTCCAAATGAAAGAGATACTCACAAGAGTCACAACTTCAAATCTAAACTTACCTGAAAACCTGAGCTGTATAATGCAAAGCATAAAATGACCTGTCTGATAGTCACACAGAGACCTTTCTCAACCAATCCTTACATCCACACTAATCCACGGAGTCAGTGACATTACAGACCATCACATACTTACACTCACGGTGAAATACTGATTGATGAGATCTGCCCTCATGTCTCCACCTTCATCCTCATCATTGTCATCCTTATTTGGCATTTCTGCATTCTCACCCGGTGGAACTGCTAGCTCCCCCTTATCTGGGATGTATGGGGTCTATCACCTCAGGGCAAGTTTGTGGAGCATGCAGCAGGCCACAATGATATGACACACTTTAGCAGGTAAGTAGAGGAGGGCTCCATCAGATTTATCAATGCTACGGAATCTTGCCTTCAGGAATCTGAAAGCCTGCTCCATGACACGCTGTGTCCTTCCATGGGCCTCATTGAAGTGGACCTCCCCTGGGGTGGTTGGGTTCCTCACTGGTGTCAACAACCAGGGACGGTTTGAGTAGGGAGAGTCCCCTATGAGGAATAGTGACGTGAGGCAAACATGAGTCCAGGGCATCATCACATTTGATAGCAGACGAAGCATACAAACACACGTGGCATATGTAACGTACAACCAGCCATGTCCTCTCTGAGGACTGCTGTGTCATCAGCTGTGGGATAGTGCTGTTCCACATGATGAAGGCATCATGGACTGAGCCTGGGTACCATGCACATACTTGGTAAATGGAGCCAAACAGACTACTTGGGGATTTATGGAGTGGAAGTTCTTCCTGTTCCAATAGACCTGTTCATTGCCATTTAGGGGAACCAAGTCTACGTGGTTACCATCAATGGCTCCCACTACATGTGGGATGTGTGTCAAATCATAGAACTCTACCTTCACATGGGCCACCAAAGATTTTTGAAACTTAGCTGGACAACTTGACAACTTTTTCCTTTAATTAGGACAAATACACATGTTTTGACAATGCCAGTACTGAAGATTATGCACTAGAAATGTTTCCCACATTGTAATGCATAAAAAATTAACTTTTCCGATCATCAAAAGGCTTTAAAATGGCAACTCTCTGACCTACTCCACGGGACAACAGGAAACAACAGTGACTGCCAGCGAAGCCGTCATGGTGGTAGGTGGATGCTACCTTGGCAGACCTTGCCATTGCAATATATTGCTGCCTGTGGCAGTCTTGGGCCAAGGGCAGTGTCTGCCGGCGGTGACAGTCGTATATGTGGTGGGTGTGACCACCATCTCCTGATTAATCTCTCACTTGACTCCTGACACTGCTGCCAGTAAGACCTTCACAGCCAGAGCTGCTGTGTACTGGCTCTGGGAGCAATCATGCCCCATTCTACAGGTGATAGGGCCCCTGCCTTCTCACCAGAAGAGTTTGAGAAGCGTATAGAGGAGGTCCTACCCCTCTATGGACAGCCCTATGGTGCCCCGGAGGAGCAGGTAAGAGCACCATGTGCACATATGTTCTGTAGCTCTAATAAGCTTTGGTTTAGGTAGCTTAGGCTTATCTGCAATATGTCAGTGAGCTGTGACAGATAAGCTCATAACAACTCTGACCATTTGTGTTACATATCCTTGACAGGTATAATGATCACACTGCTCTGTAGGCTCCTTAATCCAGCTCTGATGCCTACTGTTCATGCTCCTAGTTTATTGGGCATTGAACTTATGTAAAAAGTGTGTTGTGAACTGATGTTCCATGATATTTGACCCAATGTTTTGAACATGATGTGGGACATGTCAAACGCAAAGCTAGGTATATCTTTCTTTGACATAATGTTTGTGTGCACACATGTTATGGAAGTGTAGTTCAAGATTTTTGGACTGTCACAAAACCCCCATTTCCTGGGGTAGGTGGGTGCATATGCATGGGTGCACACATGTAGAGGATTGCCTGTTACCTGTGGGGACCATATGTAGCTTGTGATCATCAGGGGTTGTGGATGTGTGGGTGCAGTGTTTGCTATTCAGTGTAGATGTCACTTGCCATTTTGTGTGATATGTTATATCATGTTCTTAGTCAAAGTCATGTGGATTGCTCATGTCACACAAAACACACTGCTCTAGTGCCTGGTCAATGCAGGGGCTGAGCTGGTGGTTGTGATGGGTAACCTTGTTGGAAGTATTAGCAGTAATATCCACTTATCCAATGTCTGCTATGTGCCATAGGTGGACAGGATGGTCAAGACAGGTTGTCATTGGCTTGTTGGACTGACTTGTAGTTAACTCTGCCTGTTCTTGTGTAGGTCTTGTGGACATGAATTTCTTTCTTGTCTTTGGCATCCATGCAGGTCAATGCCCATCAGAAGAAGGGGATTTGGTGTGCCATTGCCAAGAAGGTGTGGACCCTGGGGGTCCACAGCCAGTGGAGTGCTCATTGTCGGAAGAGGTGGGAGAATCTGAGACGCTGGGGCTGGAAGATCTCAGAGGCGCAGCTGGCACTGTCCTCCCAATGAGGATGGGGTGCCCGTCAGTCCAAGAGCTCCATAATGGCCCGCATTTTGGTAGTCCCCTACGCTGAGTTGTATGGGGGTTGGAAGGCAGCACAGCAGCCACAAGGGGGTAAATACAGACCTAACTGATGTTTGTCCCTTTGCCAGGTGATTGAGTGAGGGACCGAATGCTAGCTCTGACAATGTGGGACGTATCATGTGTCACAGATCTTCTGTGCTCATATTAGTGTACATTGGTCATGTATTGGCAACAGGTGTGCACATTCATTTTAATTTGAGACATGGTACTCAACTATTGGGATCCCTAAGTACTATAGAACATAACAAAGCACATATGACTGTGCTTTGTGTTCCAGTAATCTGCTTTTAATACCCTGGTGGGTGTTGGGTCCCACCAACAGATTACTCCTCCCTCATGTCACAGTAAAAAGGTGTGTAGGTTCAAGCTCTCTGTGATCTGCTATATATTGGGGGTATCTCTATGTATGGTTTTAAGTCAGGCAAGGGCAAGTCATCTCTAGTGTTTTGAGTTTCTGATGTGTCACAGCATTGTGTGATGCAGTGGTGTTCATCAAACATGTCACATGACATACACAGTTAACATATTCACACCTGTTGCAAGGTAATTCCTCTTGGTAAGCGAGAAATGTACATTGACATGTGTGATGTCCATCAGAGTTGACAATATACATGTATGCATGTTGGATACCAGTGTGCATATACTACATTTCCACTGCAGCAAATATTTTGGTATCAGATGTAAAAATGTGATTGCCATACTGCTGTCCTGATAGCAGAAACGTGTCACATATTATGCCCACAGTATTCTTTTGTATGATACATGGCAATGGTTGTCCACTCTCAGTTATGGTCCTGCCAGTACTGTGTCAACATCATGTGTATTCTGAAAATAAAAATCATGCCTCACTGTTGGGATTTATCATGTGTACGTATTGTAGCTATGAAGGATATGAGACATGACACCAGGGTGTTTGGTAACTTCGTGTTTGATGATAAACTTATTTGGTGCAGTTGTGGTATATAACACCTGTGTGTAGGATGGTAAGTGTGACCCAACTGTTAGTTTGCATCATGGTTGGTGTACCAGCTATGTTAGAATCACTTATACATTGCCTCTGGAAATCCTCCACAGACAGATGCCATGCTTGCCATGTCTGATATGTGGGTAGTAATGTTGCTTCTCATTTAGGGACAAATTAGCTTACTCATGTTAGTGTTTGCAAGGTCTGTTTTCCTCCTTCCTGCACAGTACAGTAGTATATTTGATACATACACAAAATAGTAAATTTCTAAATGTGTGTGTGACATTGATGTGAGCTTGCTTGGTCCTTACATGACTAATATTGTTTGTCTTTTGGAGACATTTATCCTAGACATTTTGGACCTGAGTCCATTGTTACTCCTTGCTACATCACAAATGGTGCATGTGTGTGTGACATGTGTTCTACGTCCTTGACTAAGATTTGGCAGGTGTGATATGTTGACATGTCATATGTTAGTATGTGTCCATAGTAATGTGGTTGAATCTATGGGCCAGATGTAGCAAAGCGTTTGCGAGTCGCAAATGGCGAAAAACGCCGTTTGCGAGGCGCAAAAGCCTCACCGGTATGCAGAAATGTATTTTGCGAGTCGGATCCGACTCGCAAAATGCATTTCCGACTCGCAAATAGGAAGGGGTGTTCCCTTCCTATTTGCGACTCGCAATGCAGTTCAATTCCATTTGCGACCGCAAAAGCGGTCGCAAATGGAATCGCAGTTACCATCCACTTAAAGTGGATGGTAACCCAGTCGCAAACGGGTCCCTTTGTGACTGGAAAACAAATATTTTTTCCGAGCAGGCAGTGGTCCAATGGACCACTACCTGCCCTGAAAAAATCCGAAACTAAAAGTTTCGTTTTTTTTTTCAAAGTGCATCTCGTTTTCCTTTAAGGAAAACGGGCCGCACTTTGAACAAAAAAACTGCTTTATTAAAAAGCAGTCACGGACATGGTGATCTGCAGTCTCCAGCAGGCCACCATCCCCGTGAGTGCCCATACTCGCAATGGGGTCGCAAACTGCGACCCACCTCATTAATATTAATGAGGTGGGTCTTTGCGACCCCATTGCGAGTTGCAGAAGGTGTCTGAGACACCTTTCTGCATACCAAATTGCGACTTGCAATTTGCGAGTCGCAGGGACTCGCAAATTTCAAGTCGCAATTAGATTTTTTGCTACATCTGGCCCATAGTCACTTGATGAAGGTATGCCTTCTTTGTACCAGGGTTTCCTGCCTTTACTTGCCAACATATGTTACTGGCAGGTACATGAGATCAGGGTAAGATATTTGTGTCGTAAGGATTGGGTCTGTGTATTTGGTGAGCTACCTTCCAATGTGAATCCATTGCTTGTCGACTGCTTGAATAATCTGTTCTGATTATGGCACCTGTATTGGATAGAATAGTCACCTAGTCATGGTATGGTCAGTGCGATTGGTCAACTTTATTCCTGGTATAGTTTTCTGTTAGCTTGCTTTGCTAGTGTGTTATTGTCATAAAATTTAGGGAGATGCATTGTATTGTGTTGTTACATGATGTAGGCACTTTGCTGGCACTTTCTGCGGGGGATCAGTCAACATGATGGTATGTGATTTCTTTCTGATTTGTGATGTTATTTTCAGCATCAGTACGGGCAGGCAAACAAGATGGGGCACAGTCAAGTGGGGAAGATTCTGGCCACAGGACCTCAGGTCACCACATCACAGACACCGAGGGGCCCAGTGGCCTGGAGGGCAGGGTGAGTGCCACGGGGGAGACCAGATCTGCAACATATTCATCTGAGTCCTCCTCTAATGATCACTCCCTAGTAGTGGCTGACCCATCAGGGACCACTCCAGTACCATCTCTGTCTTTCACCCCCCCTGTAGCTCCCCACCCAGTGGGCTGTGCCAGCTCTTCCAAGAGGGTGGGCATCTCCTTTGCCACAGGCACCACTGGCCCATCCTCTGTTCCCCCTGCTGCTCTCAGTGAGGAGGCTATCGACCTCCTGAGAATCATGTCTGTGGGTCAGTCCACCATTGTGAATGCCATCCAGAGACTGGCAATGCTGGCCCCAACAAAGCGATGTGTTCCTGGAGGGCATTCATGGTGCAATGGCTGGCCTTTCAGGCTCTGGCTTCCAGACTGATGGCCGCCACTTACCCCTTGTCTACAGTCCCTCCTCCACCTTCCTTTTCCCAGTCCAGTTCCCCTTCTTCCCTGACCCAGCCAAAGCACACAAACAGACTGGCATGCATCCACCGCAACAGGTAAGAGAAGTGCACACAAACATGAGCACCATCAGACACACCACCGGCACGGACACAAACAACATCCACCTGTAGACGCAGCAACAGTAATGACTTGCCCTGACACAACCCCACCACCCCCAACATCATAGACACAACATCTGGCACAACCGCAGACACCACCCCAGCACATCCTCAGACATCCACCCCAGTAACCACACCTGCAGACACCACAGATACACCTACATTCAGCTCATTCAGCATACCTGCAGTCACCACCCCAACAGACAGCTACCCACCCACCATGGCATCCCCCAGCACATCCACACCCCCTCAGCCCAAGACACATAGGCTCTCATTACAACCTTGGTGGGCAGCGGAGGCCGCCCTCAAGGTTTAACCGCCGAGCGGCCGCCAATGTGGCCACAATCCTGCCGGCCACATTATGAGATCCCTGCTGGGCCAGCGGGGATGTTGGCCGTAACATGGGAACCGGCTCCAAATGGAGCCGACGGTGCTGCGGCGGAGGTGCGACAGGTGCAGCTGCACCCGTTGCGCTTTTAGACAGTGAAAAGCAGGGTGGGGCTGTGCCTGGCCAAGTGCATGGGCAGTGCAGGGGGCCCCAGGGTCGCCGCGACTCCCCTTCCCGCCAGCCTTTCCATGGCGGTCTCTCCCGCCATGGAAAGGCTGGCAGGAAGGGGACTCGTAATCCCCTGGGCAGCGCTGCAAGCACTCCCGGTGCGGTCGTAATGAGGCAGATTGTACCGCCAGCCTGTTGGTCTTTGACCGCCAGGGTTGTAATGAGGCCCATAATGCCCTCACTCATCTACCCAACAGACAGACACCAGGCACAAGCACACTGCCTACAAATATGCACCTCAGACATCTACACCTAAACATCAGACAACCACCCCCTCACCCTTCACACTCAAACCCCCTCCTGATGACCATCTCTGTGTGTCTAAAAAAGTCTTCCTTTCTAACCCTGATCTTTTCCCTACTTGTCCCCACGTGACACCACCAAAAGAGCTGTTTCCCTCTCCAAGGAAATTACTTCCACCTCCAACACCTCCCCTACCCCTGCCACCACCCATGCCCCTCCTCCTGCCAAGGTCCAGCCCTCCCAAAAAGGTTCCCCTTCTCCCAAACCAAGGCTAAAAGCCACCGCTCACTAGCCCAAGCCCAACCTCCCCTCTCCCCCAACACCCCAATACTCCCTGAGGTGCCTGCCTGCCCCCTTGATGCCCTTACCTGTGGAGGGTACATGGCAGTCACAAGTCAAGATAGGCCACCATTTTGTGCCTTTGGTGACAAAGATAAACTTCACAGGATCGCCAAACTCATCATGAGGGCCATAGTCTATGATTGATCATCCTTTGCAGGCCGGGGGGAATAAACATTCCTTCTCTTTTAGAAGACTCGCCCATTGTGCTGATACCAATTTGTAAGCTGACAAGAATTCCTACATTGTATGCCTCCCTCTCTACTGAAGGCTGATGTCCGGAGGTTCTCATAATCTGCTGATTTTAAAATCCCCCACCATTATGATTTCATGGGTTCAGTGATCCAAATAAGAGTTTCAAGACTGCCCACCAATTCTTGTATTTTCTTCAGCTTTTAGTTTTTTGCGGCATTGATGTAGCAGTAGCAGTTAATCAGGATCACATCCATGTTCTTACTACTTAGTTTCAGGCCTCTGATGGAGACTGCTTGGGTCACACTATTGTTGATGGCCAGTTTGGCAAACTCTAGGTCAGCTGTATGCTGAAAGTTGATAGACCCTGTTGGACCTGGGCCTTTTTGCAGGGTCATCCCCAATCTTTATGCCTCCTTCCTCCTCCATGTTTGTTGGCTTTAGGACTCTGGGCACTTTATCACTGCTAACCAGTGCTAAAGTGTATATGCTCTCTGTGTAAATTGTATTGATGATTGGTTTATCCATGATTGGCATACTTGATTTACTAGTAAGTTCATAGTAAAGTGCACTAGAGGTACCCACGGCCTGTAAATCAAATGCTACTAGTGGGCCTGCAGCACTGGTTGTGCCACCCACATGAGTAGCCCTGTAAATACGGCTCAAACCTGCCACTGCAGTGTATGTGTGCAGTTTTAACCTGCCAATTCGACCTGGCAAGTATACCCACTTGCCAGGCCCAAACCTTCCCTTTTTAAACAAGTAAGGCACCCCTAAGGTAGGCCCTAGGTAGCCCCATGGGCAGGGTGCAGTGTATGTTCAAGGTGGGACATGTACTGATGTGTTTTACATGTCCTAACAGTGAAATACGGCTAAATTTGTTTTTCACTGTTGCAAGGCCTATCTCTCTCTGAGGGTAACATGGGAGCTGCCTTTAAATAATTTTAAGTACAGTTCCCTTGGGGGAGCAGATAGAAATTTGGAGTTTGGTGTCTCTGAACTCACAATTTAAAAATGCATCTTTTAGTGAAGTTGGTTTTTGGATTGTTAGTTTGAAAATGCCACTTTTCAAAGGTGGGCATTTTCTTGCTTAAACCACTCTGTGACTCTGCTTTTTGTGGATTTCCTGGCTAGGTCAAACTGACAGTTGGGCTGTTTGTGAATCCCCTCTAGACAGTGAGACAGAGGGAGCTGGGGAGTAGCCTGCATATCCTGATGGGCCATCTGTGCTAGATTGGAGGGCTGAGTGGTCACTTATACCTGAATGGGCTGTGCCTGCCCTCTCACAATGCAGTTTTGAACCCCCTGGTGTGTGTCTTGGGCCTGGCCTGGGCAATGCAGGATCTTGTGAACAACAGAGACTTTCCTTTCAGGTTTGCCTACTTCAAAGGCAGAAAGGGGGATAAGTAGTGGGCCCCAAACCCCATACTTCAGATTTCTTCAGGATCACTTCTGGATTCAAGAGAAACCTCTGCCAAGGAGAAGAGCTGAAGAGCTGAGAAGTGCTGCCCCTGCCTGTGACTGTGCTTTGTTGGGCTATCCTGCAGTTGCCGCTTCTGCCTGTGAAAGGAGACAAAGACTGGACCTTGTTGTGCATTCCTGCGAAGAATCTCCAAGGGCTTGAACTGAGCTTGCCTCTTGTTTTGAAGTCTCATGTCCATAAAAGATTTTATCTGCCAGTACCTGTACTCCCCTGCCGAGACTCCTGCCCTGCCAAGTCATGCCCTATCCAGCCCATGGGCGCTTGAAAGGTGAACTTGGCAGAACAAGAGCTGAAAATCCACGCGCAAATTTTCGACGTGCTGCCATCTTTGCAGCTGAAATCGACGCTCCACCTGCATCGCCCTGGGAGATCGATGCATCGCAGCTGGAGAAATGATACGCAACACTTGCTTGTAGCTGCCGATAATGACGCACACCGCACACAGCGTGGTTTTCTGACACCGTGCAACCAGATTTTCCAAGCATCGTCCCTGGGCATCAAAGTCATCCCTACTCTGCGCAGATCTGAGGTGGTCCGTCCAGAAATCGACACATTCCTCTCTTGTGAGGGAGAAAAACGATGCATCGCCGATCCGACCGAAGAAGAAACTACGCACGGCCTCACTTGGGAGTAAGGAATCGACCCGTCGCTGACTTTTTCGACGTACACTCCCCTGTGCGCCTTTATTTTTGACGCAAACCACATACTTTATTTAAAATCAACTTTTCCATTGTTTTATGGAGTAAGGCCCCATTAATTCTGAAAATTCATATCTTGACTTGTGTATGTTAGATTTTTGTCATTTTGGTCTTGTTTGATTTATATACCTATTTTTCTAAACTGGTGTGGTGTCCATTTTGTAGTGTTTTCACTGTATTACTGTGTGTGTTGGTACAAATACCTTACCTTACACACTTCTTTTGGGATAAGCCTGCCTGCTTTTGCCAAGCTTCCAAGGAGGTGAGTGGAGGTTAACCAGGTGTGTTTCTCCTTTGCCCTGACTAGAGTGAGGGTCCTTGCTAGGACAGGGGATAAATTGACTACCAACCAAAGACCTTATTTCTAATAGGCCCCCAGCTGAGTGACCGTACATACTTGTTCTTAGTGCAAGGGTGAAGATCTTGTGAAAGCCTGGCAATATCGAATGGGTGAGCTCTCAAGCTTCCTGAAGCCATAGGATGTAAATTTCTACCACGTAAGCCAGCGCTTCCCTGCTTGCTCTAACCCTAATGAGGCCTGCTATGTTCCAAGAGAATATTAATAGCTATTTGTTTTGTCTTGAGGTCAAATGTATGGGACCTCTCTTGAGGCTAGGGGTGCCTATGCCAATGCCCAATCAATGGCATAGGATTCAGCGAGTTCCGCTGGAACAAGGGGCGAGAAAGAATGTTTAATAACATCTTCCCCAGTTGGGCAGGTACGGACAAATTAAGGTGGCCAATCTTGTTCGGCCAACAAAACATCATATATATTTACCACGTGATCCCAAAAGATTGCATCTATTATGCGTTCAATGTCTCCTTCTAACTGTAGCGCTACTTTATACACCCTATCAGGCATGGAGACTCGCATGTCCGCAGTTTCCACCTGTAGAAAGTCATCAGTTGCTTTCACCTCCAGATGCTCTAGAAGACTCCGCTGAACTATTGTGACCTCTGCCGCGCTATCTAGCAGTGCTAGTGCCCACTTCCTGTTCTTCAAGAGGACCTTCTTCTTGAGTGGCATGTCATACTGCAACTACTGCCACCTTTTTCTTTTTAAATTGTTTTTTTGGGGGGGGAAGTTTCTCTTCCTTTTTAACCGAAACCTCTGATGAACGTTGTGATTCCTGTCTCGGATTCACGTACTCTGTTCTTTGCTCTGATCGTTCACCTCTCTCACTGTGTTTTCTGATGAGTCTTGAAAGGAAGGAGATTGGCGTGTATCAGTATATTAATATCTATCAGGCGTTTTAATGTTATCTCTATTTCTGATGTTCTATCTATCCGTACGCGGAGATTCTCCCCTTTCTTTTTTAGGTGTTTGTTGTTTTTTTTTTCCCAGTGATTCTTGAAAACCTCAGAGGCTTGCTTGGAAAAATCTTTATTAGATTTGCCCTGAAATTGTGGTTTAGTTGGTCTGGCCCGTAGACTACATCGACCAATACTGAATAGGTCTCTGCAATAAT
Organism: Pleurodeles waltl; assembly: GCF_031143425.1. Taxonomy (NCBI): domain Eukaryota; kingdom Metazoa; phylum Chordata; class Amphibia; order Caudata; family Salamandridae; genus Pleurodeles; species Pleurodeles waltl. The sequence continues at coordinate 488,901,414 of NC_090436.1, forward strand.
CTTTGGCAGCTCGCATTCTTGATCCTGTTGAGGAACATCCAGGAGCTGCTTGCACACTGCAAGTACAACTTCTTCCCTTAATGTTACTTAAAATAATTGAGGAAACTGTGGCAAAATTGCCCATTAATTGCATCCCGAAGTCCAGGGCTGGAGCAGCCCCGTATTCGTCTTGAATTTGTTTCAAAATTTCTGGCAAATTGGCAAGTTTCGGTGTACCGTGTGCAGTAGTATAGAGCGCGGCAAACACCGTGCCCCATGTATTACAATTATCAACTGTGGGGACCATCCCAAATGGCAAGCACATCATTAAAATTCTATATTTATCCTGGAGTCCAGAATGGGGGAATACTGCTTCCAGCACATTTATTGTTTGGGCTAACCAAAACGGGGTTTCCTCTCATTTGGCGGGTGCTTTACCCATGATCGAATGTACAGTTACAGGGTTAATACCTGGCGTCACTGCATGTGGTTGCACTGGAGCAACACGTGCTGGGTTTGTATTCAATGTTTGTATTACAAACTGTACTAATCGTCTGTATGTCGCTGTTAGTTCCTTATATAAGCAACAAATACATAACGGCCAGGTAGGACCATCATTACTCAGAGGACCTAACCTAACTGGTAATATCGTGTGGGGTAGGGCGCCATCAAGCCAATTATTATGTTCTTGATAAGATAAAAGTATTTCCAAATATGCATATGCCCTGTATTGTCCAGGTACGTTTGCAAGTATATAGTGATGAAATGTGTTTTTGTTCCCATCAACTGCTGGAAATGTGACCCAAGAATAGAAAAGTTCTGCTCTATAAGCTGCATGGGCATCCACCACAAATGTGACTGGACGCCCCCTTGGCCGTTAGGCCATTTCCTAATAAATGTGCAGTCAGCGGTTGTCTCATATTGACTGCTATTGCTACCTGTTGCGGATTCGCCGTATTAGATAGTAAATTTGTTCAGAGAAGGCACGCCAAGTAGGGATTTTCCTTTTAGAGTTCAAGCTTGAACAACCTCCAGCATCAGATAGGATTCCCTACTTAGCTGAGGTGGAAATCCTCAATACCAAGGACGTCTCTGTATATAGAGTACTGAGGTGTCTTTGTATACAATGGGACGGAGATACAGAGGAGGGCCTGAAAATTAGAGCCTGACCAAACGTTAGCGGCGCCAGGTAGCGTAGGCTCTTATTATTCTAAAGAGACTACTGGATTTTGAGCGGCAGAATCGCCCGTGGTGTGTGAGACTAAGTCTGACCCACTGCAGGTGACATCTGTCGCTCCAATCCGGGTTTTGCTCCGGCTAACTAGCAGTGCCTCATCTCTACCCAAGTGCAGGGATGACGGGGATGCCGAGCGCATGACATGATTGGTTTCTCAGGGAAGCTGTGGTCACTCAGGTCTCATCCGTTTCGCTCATTTACATTAGTCTCATACATACAATGACAAACCGAGGCAGTGTATGTTTCAATAAAGATTTTAATGAAGCGACTGCATCTTAGATAGCAAAGCGTGAGGTGCAATTACCAGGACGATACAGCATGACAAGAATAAAATTGTGACAAGAAGAGTGAAGCATAAGAATAATGCTATCATATTGTCACTGCAGTCTATAGACTAATTTCTGCCTAGACTATAATAGAGCACAGCGTGTTAAGCTCTAATTCACCCTTCCGGTTGCCCTGGGAAGACATCATCCCCCATACCTGAGCAAAGGCCTGAAGTCTGCTTTAGCATCTGTAGCGAAGCATTCAGCAATCAGCATACAGTTGTGGTTCTCTGGCTGGAATCTCTTTCTAACTTGTAAGGGACAGGGAAGCGTTTTTATAATAAAACAGCTGATGTTCTGAGAAAATGTCCCTACGTAAGGATGTGTGTTTTCTACGAATGTCGGAGACTAAACTTATACCATATTCACCGGCAACCTATCTTGCTGCAGCCTTGGAAGAAGTACAGAGTGAGCAAGAATTTCTTGTTTGAGAACAAAGTGCTGGCCTAGGCAAAAACAGTTAGATAGATAGAAAATAAAACAAGACCGTAAAAGTGGCTATTGTAACAATAATAAAATGAAGCCAAATAAAATATATTAGGTTAAAGTGCACAGCAGCAGGCCTGGTATGCTAAATTAACATGCATGGAGCTATAGCTAAAATGGCTACATAACAGCACAACAAACCCCAAACTCCCCCCCCAGATGCAATGTTTAGCCTTTTCCATGGCTGGATGAATCTCCCTCTGGTTGTGCATGCAAACAATAGTTAATCCTCCTAAGCCATCTGGGTCTGAGCTCCAGCCTCAGTTTTCCCCAGTTGTTCTCTTTAACAAACTAGTCTAAGTTCCCTGGAATATGATGATAGAAGGACATACAGGTATTTTGCTCGGGATGGAATGTGAAAGTCAATGCCCCATTCTATAAAAGTCAATCTTTCGGCCCAGGCCACATCTCTCTGGGCCATTCTGTTCCATGAAGACATGGTTAAGGACGGATTAAGAATGGGTTAAGAACAGGTGGATCAAACTTTACCCACTCAAGGCCCTCTCATGTTATATGACAATGCTTAAATATAACTAAACAAGCGTAGTAGATTTCTTCTAATTGGAGTATTCCTTCAAGCCTTTTGGGGAGTATCGAGGAAGGAAGAGTGGTTTGGGCCAGGTCCGTTCATCCATCTCGCTTGCATGGTGAGCAGCAGGGTTCTGGGCTTCGATATGCACAGTGGCAGACTCCCCACTGGACAGCCCTGAATGAGCTATAGCATCAATGTGAATGGGGCTTTTACACATGCTCTGTTGTGGGATGCCATTAGGAGCCTCACTACTACAAGAGTGCAGTTGCAGTACAGGGATATCTGAGGGCTGGAATGCTCTCACATTGTCTTTTGATGGACGTAGTACATTGTTTCTATCATGTGGAGGGCATGACACTGATCCCAGCTGGTATCCTTCTGACACCACTTCAGCAGGATTCCTTTCACTTTGTGTACCTTGGTCCGATACTGCTCTTTGAGTTCCAGAACTCCCAGCTGGTGGAGCTGCATCACCCCCAATTGTGGCGGGTAGGGGCACTTTGGCTGCTGTTGGATCTACCATGAAAACCAAGGATGGTGCAGTACTGGGTGCTGAAGGCTCAACAACCAGAACTGACTGGGGCAGGAACATCGGAAAGAGTTTACTTTGGTCTGTGCCCTCCTGATCTCCTGAAGTTTTAAGAGGTTTATGCATTTTTTTAGGTTCTTTGTAATTGCCATTGCTTCCTGGATTGCTTTTTTAGCATTATTTTGCATTCCTAGATAGACTAACTATTGATAATTGAGGGGCAATTACTGGTGTGTTGCCAGAGACCACGTTTGGACCCTCTATGTGTGATGAATCATTAAAGGGTGAATTAGACCTTCCCCGCTTAGTGTCACACTGACTTTATTTCGATGTTGTGGCTGGTAAATCCGTTCTATTTGGGGTCACGGTGGCATGGTGAGGGTTTTACTGGACTCAGCCACTTGTAAAGTATTGATGCTGATGATTTTGGGTTAAAAGCTTCGAAGGTGGCACAGGATGCTATCACTGCCTGCAACTCTGATCTCCATACATTGGCTTTAAATGTGTCAACTAGTGCTCCCAGTGTCTCAGGTAGGGAGCTTAGCTTATCAATGACTGGCAAGCATGGGCATGGGTTTTCCATCTCGAGCACTTGTAGTTGGATTTCCAGGCAGTTTAGTTTGGAGCCAGTTTCTAGGAGATTGTTTGCCAATGACTGTAACAAATTTTTACCAGACTTACGGAATGGGTTTTGAAGAACCAGATTTTATCCCCACTACAGGCTGGATTTCGTTCAAAAACAAATACTATGGACCAAGTCTTTAGGTTGTCACTATTATTCTGGAAGTATGTCACCTTAGCCAGACAGAAATTATATGTGGCATTTGTAGACTTGAGATCCGCTTTTGATCTTGTGCCAAAAGAGAAACTGTGGGGAGTTCTGAACAAAATTGGAACCCCAGAGAACTTAGTACATTTAATCCAAAGATTGCATAAGAATACTTATGCACAAGTAAGATGGGGTAACCAGGGGGAACTGACTGACAGAATAGATATCAGGAGAGGGATAGAACAGGGTTGTGTCCTTGCTCCGACTCTTTTCATCCTGTTCATCAATGAGGTAGTGCAAGTTGTTACTAATTGCCAAAATGATGCGCCCTCTTTGAATAACACAAAAATCCAGATTCTGCTGATTGTCTTTTGATCTCCCGAACACCGATGGGCCTACAGGTATTAAAGGATAGTTTTAGCTTGTTTTGTAATGATTTTGGGTTGGAGCTTAATCACACTAAAACTAAAGTTATGACCTTGGGTCGTGGTCCCACCAAAGGATATACTATGCTTCACAAAGGGACTCCATTGAGTAAGGTTTGCTCCATTGATTACCTGGGGGTCAGAATCAGTAAGGATCTGCAGTGGGGGGCCCAGATCAATAAAAGTTCAGCCCTTCTGGCACATAGATCTGGGGCAATTCTGTGCTTCCATAAGTCGACTAGCGAGAGAGTAGTCACTCCAGCAGTAAAATTTTATCGGGCAAAGGCTCAGAGGGCTGTGGTCTACGGGGCACAAGTCTGGGGATACTCAAATGCTGGTAAACTTTCAATAGGAGAAAATAATTTTGTAAGATCACTCTGGGCTTGTCCACGTAATACTTCTTTGTTACCAATGTTCTGGGACCTCGGACTTGCACGTATCTCAGACATTCTAGCCTTAAGACTGCTGCTTTTCTGGGTATGTATTTGGACTACTCCTGAGCTACTCACATATAAGGAATCCATCCAAGATATTTTAGACAGACCAAACGTGCTTACCATTCCTTGGTTTAAACACATATCAAAATGGTTCCACATTCTGGGTCTTAGTAACTACTGGAGCCATCCTTACAATTTAAGGAAAGAGCAGAAGAAGTATTTAAAAACAGCTTATTGGGCGTATGTCAGGGGAAACTACTTGCTACATTTGTCTCATGACAGATTGACTTCTCAATTTCTTGACACTAAGGGCCTCATTCTCACCCTGGCGGTAATTACCGCCAGGGCGGAGGTCGGCGGTAGCACCGCCAACAGGCTGGCGGTGCTCCGCCGGGCATTCTGACCGCGGCGGTACAGCCGCGGCCAGAAGCGGAAAGCAGGCGGGCTACCGCTGACTTTCCGCTGCCCGTCTGAATCCTCCATGGCGGCGGAGCGCGCTCCGCCGCCATGGGGATTCAGACACCCCCTACCGCCATCCTGTTCATGGCGGCTCTCCCGCCATGAACAGGATAATCCCGCAAGAGGGCCCTAAAAAGTATTTCAGTGTCTGCCCAGCAGACACTGAAATACGCGACGGGTGCAGTTGCTCAATTCTGAGCCGGCATCCTAGTGGGAAGGTTGATTTGCCCTGGGCTGGCGGCCGGCCTTTTGGCGGCCGCCGCCAGCCCAGGGCAAATGTCAGAATCCCCACCACGGTCTTTCGATCGCGGTGCGGTGTTCTGACGGCGGTACCTTGGCGGACGGCCTCCGCCGTCCGCCAAGGTCAGAATGACCGCCTAAGTGGCATCCGTGTTTTGAACTGTTAATGGATCTTATTACTGATCCTTTAAGCAAGAGTTTGTATATTCAGTTCAGATACGGATGCCTACCTCTTAAATCTTTTGGCAATAGGCGGGATTATGCTCCGAGAATTGATTTATGCCCAAGCTGTAGCACTTCTCCTGAAACCATTGTGCATTTTATGTTCATATGCCCAGCGTATAGGAGAGCTCGTCAGAGGTGGCTACGTCCAGTTTGTAAGAACATGGGGATCAGATGTTGTTTAGATGCCTTAAGGATTATGATGATGGACACATCCTGTCCCCTGTTCTGTGCAATTAGCAAGTTTCTTGCGGCGGCATGGCACATACGAATTCGCCAGTTAAAACATTATTCTTGATTATTACGAGGCCCTATGATTAGGGTGTTATTTTGCTGGATGATATTTTGCCTACCTTGAGGAACAAGGCTTAGGTAGTTATGCATTGTGTGAAGAGAAATACCTTCTTGATTTTAGTATTTATGTTTTTATACCTTTATGTATTTTTGAATGTAAGATATTTATGATTTTACATTTTATTCATTGTATTGTGTGATTTATGCTTTGATGGTTTAAATTAACCGAATAAAGCGATGTGTTGATGATGATGATGAATGTAACAAGTCTAGTTGTAACTCCATTTTGTTTGACTACCAAAAAAGAGTTCTCATATTGGTGTCCTGCAAGGCTTTAATTTCTGCCAGCTCCTGTACGTTCAAAATGGGTGATTACACAGGAGCTGGGCCACAGCCTTTTCTTCTAAATCCCCTTACTTCTAGCAGAGTTCGGCTGAGAGTTTCATTTATCTGTGCTTCTATGTTGCTGAGGAATCGATCCAACAAATACCCTAATTTCTGGTCTTTAAAACTCTCCCTTCTTGGTGTGTCATGAAAGCCTTTTAAATTTGGTGAAGATCCACTGATATGCAGAGTTTAAGGCTAAGGGGCTCAATCCCTCTGGGGACCACTCAAGCTTCTAATTAACTTGTGCAACTACCGTCATCTGATTTGGGTTCAGTTTAAGTCCTGCATTGGTCATTGTAGCATATGCATAGGCCCATTTAACCTATTGTGCCTGTTGATAGATGGTATCTTTGAGTAATTGTGTTGGAGCGGCTCTAAATGACTCAGTTGACTCTGTTGAGGGGACCCTTTCTTTCAAACTGGGGCAGGATTGAGATCTCTGGATTCTAGAGTCCCCAAATGTTTCTACTTCATGAGTTAGGAGTTGCGTTATGTTGAGAGGACTGCTGGCTGAACTGCTGGATAATCTTCCTGAGGCTTCTGCACTGGGGGACCCTTATTCTGGTCTACGAGCCCCTCAAATATTGCCTCAGCATCTCTTCCACGGCTTTACAAAAGAACCACCTCATTGAATAAGTAGCAGAGGAAGATTCCTAGATCTCCTGGGGCTGGGGTGGGCAGCTTTACCTGCTTGTCTACATCTGGCTGGAGATCTCAGGGCTGGGAGATGAAAGATGGCCTCCATAAAGTGGTTGTAAACTCAGTGTGTCCTTCTGCTCTCTTCTGCGGGTCGGATATTTCAGTTTCAGCATCCTTTCTCCTTAGATTGGCTTCTATATTCAGGATTCTGGTTGATTGGCCTCCATACCTGTTGATTACACAGTACGGATGGGCACGAGCATGCAGAAGGAGTTCTTAGCCAGGTCTGTTTAAAGTTCTAATTGCTTTGGCCCAGTAGCTTTACTGCGCCGCCTCTCCTCCTGCATAATGCTTTGCAATGGAGGGGCTCAAGCACACAGTGGGAGCCCTTATGCCAGGACTCTTCAATTGGGCACTAAGACTCTAGTGCTGATAGCATTGATATAGGTGTCATTGGAGCAAAAGTGCTGCGGGGGGAGCTTGTCCAGGCTAAGGTAGGAACTCAAGATTGTGCCTCACCATGGGCTTAGACTTTGGGGTCTACAAAACCGCTATCCTCATAGCTTCCTGGCTGTCTGATGCCTGGTGCCTGCTGCTACAGTACTTTACTGCTCATTGTGCCAGGGCTAAACACCTATCACAAGACGCAGGGTGAGGGCGCAGGTGTAGATGGTGCAGGAGGTCTTGAATACAAGGGCAGCACTTAAATTTGTGTTTTGTTTTGCCACTTTCAGCTTCGGAGCCAGAGCTCTGGTGCTGAGGAGCTATGACGATGTTTTAAAATCCAATGACCTCCTCCCACGGCACACCAACTTACTTCCTCCAGCCTGGGCCCCTTGGCTTCTCGCCCCGCTGCTATTGTCTCACTGCCCTGCTGCCTTGCTGCTTTGCTCCTGATGTGGCCCGCTGCCTGATACTGCGCTCCCCCTCCTTCCCGGTCCTCTTACGTCTCCTCCTGCTTCTGCATCTTCTACATCTTCTGCATAATTTTTGGTAACTTTTGACAGCAGAATACTCTAAAATAAGTAATTAATAAAATATAGGTATAAAAGACATGAAAATACCACGGGTCTGGTAAAATTTTGATTAACCATAGTGCTTTATTCATGTTTATTATTGATCATAGTCTGCCTAACATTAATCAGTAGCATTATACAGGAGGCCATCCTATAGTTCACACCTAATCTCCTTTAACCCCACAGCTGAGAGTGCCTGCACCTGTGAAGTCCACATAGTGGACCCAGGCAAGATGTCATTTAACAACTGCCTGTCGATAGTCCTTCCAGCATCAGTATATGTTAAGCTGGAGGACCATCCCCAGACCTTCAAAATCAAATGTCACATTAATGTTAGAGGAGATGCAGGCATGTGTTGGAGATATTCTTTAATCTTTGGTAAAGGTACCTGGGCTGTCGTTGATTGATTGTTAGGGAAGGAGAAAATGACCACAGGGAAGGAAGGATCTACCTAATCATGTTCTATAATGTAAAGAACAAGAGGATACATTTTTGACCACAAGAATATCTTTAAAAATATGATTCTACTGCTGCCCACAATGATAACAAAAAGCCTGGGAATTTTTGTTTGATTCCCATAGAGATCTCCATCACACTGGTTTTACCTATTAAAATACTTCACTTGACCTTCTCCCAGCCAGCAGAGTGTTGGCTGGAAAAGAAAAGGGTGGGGGAACCTTTTTACTACTACATTGCAAATTTGCTGACTTCTTGTCAGAGGCCTGTCTAAGGATGTGACTCTGGCTTTGCTTTGAACCTCTGAGAGAAGGATGCTGCTCAAGGCTTAGGGGCACTTGTCTATTGCTGATACCTTAGTTTCCTACCAATGAAGCATGCCATCTGTTGGGTAACATATGTCCTGTGACTGGAGAGTGCATAAGGTCTTGAAAACAAAGTAAACTGAGGCTGCCTAGAATAAAAAGTAGGGAATTTACCATAATGTAAAACGGTCTTTTATAGTAAAGTGCGAAGAGAAAAATAACACAGAAGTAAACATTGCTCCATCTATTCCAAAAATAATCAAATTAAAAATAGAGATGATATTTACAGAATAATTTCTTATGCATACCTTGTTAATATCGCATTTGAATGAAGACTTAAATAGGAGCATTAGGCACCAGCAACACTAAAGTCTCAGAGGTGCACAAAGAGATGCTCTTTTACTGGTGTACAACCTAGCCAGTTTTAAAAAGGGGTGGCCTTGATACAATGGCAGCAATTCACTTATTCTTTGACTGGTTTGCTGCTGCATTACACAGCATCACACTTTCAAATGCATATGGGCCTCATTTTAGATGGCTGGAAAAAAGTCATCCTTTTTCCATGATGCTTCTAGTGTTTATTGCTTATGAGACCTAACAGATTTTATTTCCTATTGCAGGTAATCTTTTTTTAGGAAATTTACATATAGCCTTCTTATGCTTAGTTGCAGTCCATAACAAAATGGCATCAGTATTCATGACTGGCTTGATGACAATGTCATGCCTTTGGATAGGAGAATACACAATAGACCACAATAGGCCCATATGAAAAAAAAACTTAGGTCTCAAGGTCTTCCAGGCCACATATGAGTGGGCTTTGCAACAATCTCTGTTTTTGGGTTTGGGGAGCATGTTAGATTGTTCGAGCCAAATCCCACAAGAAAGCTTCACAGATCGGGATTTGAGATTGAGATTTTTTTTTATTCTTAATGTCATACAGTAGAGCTTGGAGAGTGGGAGAGCACATGACAAGCAAGCCGAGGCCTAACCATTTTAGAATTTTGTGGAGAAACTGACTAAGAGACAATCTTTACCTGAAGTTATATCCATGGAACTGGGTCACAATAATACTACAAATAATGGGATGGGGAGCCTTTGAACTTTAGTCTTTTTTGCTCAGGGCTTGTTATTGTTTTAATCTGTCCTGCTTAAAACCACGGTCATTATGGAAATGGTTGGAAAAGAAGTCATACTTGTATACATCTGTGAAAACATCATGCCTTCGTAATAGAGAAGGATGGAAAATGTTATCTCCAGTTCAGTTCTCAATATCTGAAACAAGGCATTTGCACTGAGAGCTAGTGACAGTACAGTCTTGCTGACACCCCCAGTTTACAGGGTACAGGTCATGTCAATAAAGTCTTCTTGGGCTTATGGAAGGCACGTTTTTTGACTTGTCACAAAGTTTGAGGCTACCATGTGATGCTTGATTCCATGTTTCTGACCTCAGGACCCTCATTGACCACAACTTCTGACCTTGCCCCGTTGAATATCTTCAGCTTCTAGAAACGTTTTGAAATCTGAAGGTAAAACATTTGACCCAAACAAACAAAGACATTTAGCCCAGCAGTGGTCCATCACATATCTATCTACCTATGTACTGCATGGCTGCACCCTATTGAATACAATTTATTTTCTATTCTTATTGTTGCGTTACTGTCTACACAAATTGTCATGATATTTTACTGATTCAAGTTTTCTCTTTTTATCAAATTTGAAATAGAGTTAGTATAGTCTTTAATTCTTGTTGCTGTTTTAGTTGTTACACTTATGCCACATTTCTCTACTAGGTGAAACTACATGGCTGGAGCCAAGCATCTGCTGGTTCATTATGAATCTGCAGTAGCTATGTATGTGGAGGATGTGGCTGCAATAGCATTACAGGAAAGTAATAGTGGCTAATTCACAAAGTTAGTTTGCATGTGCATATTTACTCACCTATAGATCTGCTCCTAAACCTAGGTGTAATTTTCTATTTTTGCTATTCACCCTTACTAGGTGGAGAGTTACATGTATTTGTAGGTGTAAGAGTTTTCAACCCCTACAATGTGGAGACGCATATGCCTGTATTTATAAGTGTACAGTTACTATTTGTAGCTTTTCACAAGTTGGTGGAGATCTTCAGCACTGTGGAGATCTCCCTGTACGAAAATATAGAGTTTGTTTCACTATCAAAAAAGTGTAATTAATTTAATGTAAAATAGAAATTTAAAATAACTTTAAATACATAACATTAACCTAGGGCTACTTGAAGAAAAACATACAACATGCTGTTTCCTAAAATTTACTTTGTTTTCATGTGCAAATTAATTTAGATGTTTTGTTTTTTAATTTAATTTTTTGAACAATACATTTAAATTAGAATAGCCCATCATCCCTTACATTGCTATATGCGTTTGATTTGTAAGAAACATCTTATACGTTATGTTTTTAAATAATCACAGATTATTAGACTATTTTATAAAGCTAACAGTCCTAGTGAATATATAAACCCATATTTACTAAAGCATTGCACCAGTGCAAATCGGCGCAATGCAACAGGAAGTGATGGAAAGTCTTGCAAGAGTATTTGATATCCAGCAAAAAAACTGTTTTACATTTGAAAGGTGCTTTTTCCCAGCATACCTCTGCCAAACCCTGACTGGGGAACATCAGGGTTTGATGCAAATCCTATTTTACTAAGGTAGCCACACTGAGCTCTGTGTCAAAAACTAACATCTTCTTGAAGCAGGCATTAACAATTGTCACAAGGAGAAATGTGTTAATTTCACAAAGAAACACATTGCACAGTATACATTCAATGCAGGGGATCCTCATGAGTTTGACTAGGGACAGTAATATTTACTGGAAAGGTATGCTTTCAGTACAAATGTTGTGCTTGACAGCACAAACTCACCTCTTCACCTTGGTGAGAGGTTGTTCATTTTGCAAAGCTACCTTGTTTGAGCACCAACAGTAGAGAGAACATCAGCAACAGGTCATTCTCAGTAGGTAGGGCTCTGTACTCTTTCCCCCTTGCACAACAGAGCACAGTAAATTTTGTTGCAATGCTGCTTTGCATGAAACATTTGTGAACATGGCTCCCAGTGTCCCTGTTTCTCCCTCTTGTCCCATTTTCCCTTTACCAGGGCTATTGCAAACTAGCATAGCGATTCTTAAACAGTGAACAGTTTTTTAAGAGAGTAAGAATGGCATTGCTGCTGTTGGATCTGAACTGCCAGGTTACTGTAAGTCTGATAGAATTGTGGCTGCAAAATAAACTTTAAGAACATATAAGATATCTGTAAAGTGGAGGACTATCAATTGCCCCTTTTGATGTCCTGCTTTCAATCATTGGTTTTCTGATGGTACTCTGCCTCCTTCCTTTTTATATCTACTTTGGACAGAATGTCATTTCTTTACAGTGCAGGGTCTGTTCAAAGCTTGAGTTTAGTGGTTCATAATTCAGAGGGTTGTATTGAACACTGGCTTTGAGGCTGTTCTCTTGCATGAGAAAGTAAAGGGCAGGTCACAAGATTATGAGAAATGGTTGGTCACGTAGTTTATGATAATGAAGTGGGAGAATGTAAATATTATCCGGTAACTCTTTTCATTGCACGATTTAGACCTGGCATGTCTTCATCAGCCATTTCCTGAATATGGTAATGTTGATGGGATCCTTTTAACAGATATTCACCTCAAGGACAAGGATGCCCCATGTGCTGCAAAACTCATTGGTGTGGTGCTGTTAGATAAACAATACATATACCCACAATAGCAAGATTGTATTTTAATTATAGTAGATTTATCGCTGGTGAGCACAGCAAGTCAGTGATGCTCACATGCATTCATCCTGAGTTGTGATTACATTATATATGTTATTACAGGTGAGATTACAACGGTATACTGGTGTACCACATAGGCTTGAATTTCACCATCAGACAGTTACAGTAATTGGTGCAGACAGTCTATCTATTACAGGAAATAGTACTAATTTGTTTCCCTTTTGTTGCCATAACATCCTATTGTGCATGTTTCCTTTTCCCCCTTTCAACTTCTTTTCATTTATTTTTTGTCTGTGAAACAAACAGTTACCAAGCACAGAAAGCTTGCCCATAGGCTTCTCAGAAAACTATCACATATAATCCTGGGCTCCAAATATTCTTTTACATTGGGTAGATGCCTTAGCTACACAAGCAAAATTCTTGAAGCTATTGTTTCAAATACATTTTCTTGATATATAGTCTCCATTAGGAAGATATATCACAAGTCTTGACAGTACTCTCAAGAGGCTGCACTAGACAGAGGATACATGTCAGCATTGGCAGGCCCCGGTGTAACTGCAGACATCTCCAGCAAATCTGAAGGTTGGCTATGACTTCAGTTGCCACAGAAGTGAGACATGAATGGGAATAGTCATCCCTTCTATTCTCTCAGTCCCATTGCTGTGCTTTTCTTTCTCCCAGTCCTTATTTGGGTTTTAGGTGCAGAAAAAATCTAAAACAATATCCGGGGACCTCTACTGTCAGATTCTGGTGATCTACCTATGTTTTTCATAGGCAAGCTCAAGAAACAACACTCACTTGTGCTAATAAGGCCATTGGTGAGGATGTCAAGAGGAGGAGAATCTCCCAATAGTGGTGTTTCTGCCTGTCCCCTGAGATAAAAGGAACAAAAAAAGTGATGGTATGGCCTAATTATTGTTATAAGGGGGCAACACTGGTCTGTTTGTTGTTTCCTGAGTGTGGCGCCCCCTTCTGGTGTGTTTGATTACTGTTATAGGGAGACCTGCACAGGGCTTGTATAGTCTCTCCTTTACCCTGTCCATGTCATTGATTCCCATTCAAGCATCCCTTCAGCATGTGGCAGATCATTAGAGAATTAGGTGATAGGCTGCTGATGGTGTTGGAAGTACATGTTTCTCTCTACATTTCAGAATGTTTACTGACATGGATGAAGATGATATTTTAGAACTTATAGAAGATGTAACCACACTTCATAATAATGAGTGTGCACTCAGTTGAGCTTTTGGGGCACCTACCATAACCTTTATGAGAAATTCATGAGAGAACACAGTTTTTTCTCTCAAACATTGTCCATCAAATCCTAGCCGAGTACCAGTATTTTTCACAGGATAAAATTACCTGAGAACACACCAGAATTCCTAAAATGAGTACACCACCATCAGCCAATGGTTGCTATTGTGACTAAAATGTGTTACTGCTTCTTTTGTGGACCTCGAAACTGGCATTCACTACAATGCATTATGTCCAGAGTCTTGGAATGGCTGCCACAGCCAGATGGCCATGTTGTGGCCAGCCAATCAAGGGGGGATGGCCGATTGGGACTTCCTCGCATCACCTGCGTGTCAGGGTGTGCTCACCCTGTCCCCTTCCACAGCTTGCTCTGAAGGAGATTTGATATCTAAAATAAAAAATTAATTGTTAAGTATTTCACTTTTTAAGTTTTACTTCACTAAATAAAACATACCTTGTAACAATCTCTGTACTTTTGACTCTCTGTATGTCATGAACCACATACCTTGATAGAAGGTATAACATAACTGGTCCTTCAACTGCAGCATAAAGAACATACATTACTATTGAACTGTCCCTTTTACTAATAGGAGATCACTTTCGTAACCTTGCCAATACCTTTAAACCAAATTGTGACTATTGAAAACATAAACAAGTTTATGTAAATAGGATGCTTGGTGCTCCTTTCATTGAGAAAAATGATGCAACTGAGGGGAGGAATTACTTTCAAAATAAAATGCCCCACCTTAGTCAAAGGATGAACAGAGTAGCAGCATAAGTGTGACTCCTAAGTAGCCTCACAATGAAGTCCATTGCTACTGCCTGCCGTGGTCTTGAAAGAACAAGCACTGGTCTGATACGACCCCTGGGTTTCACACTTTGCTTGTGCATGAGCAGCACGTCTGCCTATATTTCTTTAAATCTGCAAACAATGTTGGCCATCAAAACCTTCTAACTGCTGATATTGGTTTAGTTATTCCAGGATGCCCAAACGTCTTAGAGTCATGAAGCCAGCTTATAGCTTGCTGTCTTAGTTCCATTGAGGGCAAATATAAAACTTTCCCTTCACATAAAAACCCATCTATTTCACTTCTGTCTTCCTTGTCTCTAAGCCAAAACCTTTTGTAATTGGACAGTAGCACTGTACACCCCTTGATCAAAAATACCTTATCATAATTATGTGGATTATTCTGAGTTTTAACTGACATGATAAAGGGAGCTCACACTGTCATTCGTGCTTTCAGATTCTGTCTAGGCAACAATTTATACCATTGCAAGGATCAGGGTTATAATTATTAACGGAATCATCCTAATTAAATAAAAACAAGGACAACCTCAGCTGTCTATGAGTCAACACCTTAGATTGCTAAAAAAACTGTAAATTTATATCGGATGGGTATACCACTACTGTATGTGTGGCTAATAGTAATAATACCTCCATTCCTCGAAGGATCTCTTCATTGCCAAAATGTGTTTGTCTTCACTGATGTCATTTAATTCTGCTGGACAAAATCACTGAAAAAATAGGCTATTGAACACAGCCGCTCAGTGGTTGAATTTCTCTGCAACAAACCTTCCCTCTTTGCATGATATGATGCATTTGTCTTAACAATAAAAGAAGCTCCACTTTGGGATGCAGTGCTCAGGAAAAACATTTCTCAAAAAGCTGAAAGTTTGATCATCTGAAGCTTGGTAATTAGTCTAATTATTTTAGACAATTGATTAATGAATTTGCTATAAAAGTTGGGAAAACCTAAGACACATTGTACAGTGTCTACAGAAGTAGATGTAGGCCATTGGGTTGTTGCTGATTCTTGTCATTCATTTTCATTCAGATTAGGCTTATTATGTACCGTGTACAGGAGTGGTATGAAATACACAGTTATTAAGTTTGGCAAAATAGATATGGAAACACAATACAAAATTCATCCAAAAGTCCTTTAAGTACAGACTGAAAAGCAGCTGGGGCATTGCAGAGTCCGAAGCACACACCATGATATTCAAATAGCCCAAACGTAGAGCCAAACAGTGTTATTCATCCATCAGTCTCTCAGACCCGATTAAAACGATATGCTCCTCTGAGCTTTAACTAGGTAAAAATGGTTGCCTTTTCCATCTGATCTAAGGCAGCGAATAACACTGGTCAGGGATACTTATTTTTTAACTTTAATCTTATGGATTACCATATATAAAACACCTGTGTTCAATTCACCCCCTTTCTTCACAAAAAACCTAGGAGAGGAGGATAGCAATTGTAATGGTCTGATTAATCCATTAGCTAAGTTCCTACCTGCATGTTGTCAATGAGATTCTGCTTCCGATTCTGTAAGTGACTAGACACAAGGGGCCTCATTATGAGGCTGACGGTCATCAGACTGCCAGCCTCACTGTGGTGGTCTTACTGCCACGGACCCGGCGGTAAATGCCTCCACATCACGAGTTGTGGGGTTTGTCAGAAGCCAAACCTCCACAGCGCCGCCTGGCCTGCCATTGCGGTCATACCGCTGCAGCTGGCGGTGAGCACCTACAATCCGGCGGCAGGCCTCAGCCTGCCAGTCGGATTACAAGGCTGCAGACCGACTGGCTTTCCTGGCAGAAATGCACCCGGTGACAGGAATCCCCATCCCAGTCACTGGCACATGCACTCCCACATGTCCACACAGATGCAGACACCTCCCCACCGTCCATACACTTACAAACACCCCCCACCCCTTCATGGACGCATGCATTCACATACACACCCCTCAGCATATGCATGCATTCACACAGACAGCCCCACTCACTCGCATACATGCAGACACACTCCCCCACTCACTCGCATACATGCAGCCACACACCCCCACTCACTCGCATGCATGCAGACACACACCCCCATTCACACGCACATATACGCACACAAACATTCACATTCAATCACATACACGCACCCCCTCCTCTCCTCATACTGGCACTCATATTACACCCCCCTTTGCATAGTTCCACTCATGCACTCACACACACAGACACCCCTTCTGCACAGCATACATGCACCCACAAACACCCCCTCATCCGTACACATCCATTTACACACCCGCACTCACACATACACACCCTCCACATCTGCACACTTGCACACAGACACCCCCACTCACTCGCTCATAGACACGCACTCATACACCCCAATTGGCACACACACACGCACACACCACGCACATGCACCCAAAACTCCCCGTCCCCCCACCACCTTCAGACTCTCATTTACCTTCTCCTTTGAGATGGTAGTCGAGGAGGGGAGGGGTCCTGGTGGTCTTGCATCGCCAGCACCACCACGCCAAGCCGAATTATAGCTCATGATACGGCGGGCGCAGTCTTGCTGCCGTGGCTTTGCTGGCGCCACAACTGCCTCTTCGAAGTCGGATTTACACCCAGAAATGGATGCAAGTCCTTCAATGTCTCCTAATATGGCAGTCAGCAGACCGCCAGCACAGGCAGACTGTTGGCTGCAGAGGCTTTGGCGGTCTTTCAAAAAGACCACCAAAGTCAAAATTTGGGCCTAGGTATAGATATGCCTGGTTTCTTAATTTTGGAATGGAGATAATATACTTACCTTTCTCCAAGCAAGCAAATTATAAAATCCTTCATAAAAAGAGAGCAAGTTAGTTTTACCACTTACGTTGTTGAAGGGAGACTGTGAACTTGTTCACCTGACAGAGAACAGTAATTTAATTTTCAGATCAAAAGATAAGTTTATTAAGGAATTATCTTTTTATACTCCAAAATTAATCAAGGACATAATCCTAAATACAATCTCTCCAGCACTGGAAAAAATGTACCAAAAATAACATCTATTTCCAAAGAGGTAATTTGTTCTAAAAGGTTCACTGTCTCTTCCAGGTGAAAAATATTATATTTTAAAAACAGTGGCTCCAGATAAAGTCTGCCACCAGAAATAAAAAAAACAATCTAGCAAAACATGGCTGTTGTCCTCTATAACATTTAGTTCTCAGGTACACAGGCCACAATTTGGCTTACCAATACAGAAAAGTGCCTGGACAGATTTAGACCATTCCTTAAACACATCATTTCTGGCCTCAATATTTAAACAGGAAAGCTTGATAAATGGGGAGATGTTTTTGGATTTCCGAATTGATCTTTAAAATAGCAAACTGAAGGCTATTATTCAAATTGTCACCATCCTTTTCCATGGGTAATTGTGTCACTATTGTACAAAAATAAGGGACAGATAAACTAAGATTACACTCTGCAGTTCACAATTAGGAAATCACAAACTGCGATGTACAATAGTGTCTCAGACACTGTTTGCAATTCCTAAATGAGTCGTAAAGGACCTGCCCCATCAATATTCATGAGGCAGGTCACAATTTGCACTGCTTTGGGAATGGCCACATATTTGCAAATTCCCATTTGCAAATGGGTTACCACCTCTTCCATGGAATCAGTAAAATAAGAATATTTTGCGAACTCATTCCGGTCGCAAAACATTCATACATACCAGCGTGATTTGTTATTAGGAAGGGACGCCCTAAACATGCTCTTTCCTAATACCGAATCACATTTGCCTTTGGTACATCACAAAAATTTATTTTTACGGCTGCAAACGGCCCAGTGGGACGTTTGCGACTGGAAAAGTTATTTGTACATCTGGCCCTTACTTTTTAGTATGCTTGAGGATATAGCATTTTTGAAGCAGCCAAGGATCAGTTCATCATACAGCAACAGTAAACAATGGTTAAATAGGTTAGCACATTCTAACTCCCCAAGCCTCAAGGCATTGTGACAGATGTTAGAAACAGTGTTCATTTCAGTGAGTGTAAAAAATGTTTTTACATGGAGCTTTTCGCTTACAAATCCCAGGCATTCAAACCCAATTTTGGTGCAGTACTTTGAAGCTTTGTTCTTAGAGAAAGATTAAATCATTTTCAAATATCCTCAAGAATAGCCTAATTTCACTACAACTCCAACACCAATAATTCAGCGTAATATAAAGCCTGAGGTTTTTTTTCCTCTAAACGTTCCTAAAAAATGGATCAAAGCACATCCCTCATAGCAAGCATCAAAATGTAAAAGGCCATTGACTTATTTCAAATGTTGGACCTGGTGTTCTCTGAAGAGTCACCCCAAAACTCTTTGCCTTCACTCTTCCTGATTTACTGAATTCATTGTTGTTGGCTTTGTGCACTTTACCACTGCTAATGCTCCTGCTCTTTCCATAGAGCATAGTAAAGTTGGCCCACAGCTGATTGGCACTTATAATTTACTTGTAAGTCCTTAGTATACAGTACAACATGTAACCAGGGCCTGTAAATTAAATGGTGTGAGTGAGTCTGCAGCACTCCTTGTGCCACCTAGTAAGGTACTACCTTAAAACGTGCATCAGGCCTGCCATTGCAGCCTGTAGTGCAGTTTTAAACTGCCATTTTGACCTGGCAATATAAACCTTTAATATCACTGATTACTTTGAAGACGAGGCTGTTAATTGCTATCAACCTTTAGCAGAACCCATACGTTTTTGTTAGAAGCTGCAGCATGTTTATTTTTTCTCCTTGTCTCCTGTTTTTGTTTCCAGTTTCCACTGAAGAAGGGGCACTCTGGTCCCGAAATGCATTGGGTGTTCTATAATATTTACAGCTTGAAAAGAACACAAGAATGAATTGTTATGTACTTTAGATTTTTCATCAATAATGGAACACAGACTTTTATAATTGTGTATATTGTATGCCAGTCCTTTGGACTTGGTAATTATGGTTTTGAGAAATACACATTTTGCACAAAATATTGTTTCAAAATAAGTGGCTGTTTAAATTGTGGACATTTTGCTTTAAGCTGTGCTCACTGTTCCTGAGTCACTGATGTGGCTTGGTTGTTTTTTAAAATAAACCCTTTGCCAGGTCTAAACCTTCTTTTTAAATTACAGATGTCACCCCTTAGGCCTTAAGGGGCCACTATTTTTTGTATGCCCCTAAGTGGGACTGGTATGCCCAGAACCACAGGAACCAAACTATACCTAGCTGATGAGCCCTACCTGAGGTGAAACCGGCACTGTGTTGCTTGTGTTCCAGTTCAGTGAGGACCTGGCCTGGCATTTTGGGCTAAACTGTTCTCAATGGAGCAGGGTCAAGACAGATTTGCTGACTGGCTCCAAACTGAGCTGGCATGGTGTGCAAAATAACAGTGGTTTGGGATGTAGCTCGAGTAATTACCGGTGGCTGGGATCAATTCAAACATTCCAACCATCACTTTTTTATCCTTTAGTGTATCTTCTAGAAGTATTTAAAAAGTAGGACTTGTGTGTTTAAGTTTTGCATGCCCTGGTAGTGAAAATCTTCTAACGGCACTTTTCCCTACTGTAATGCCCATCTCCCCCATTGGCTATCACTGGGTTACCTTTGTACATTTAATAAGTGCAAACCCAGGATTGGTTGCAGATAGAGATATACTGTTTAGATTCAAATGAATTGTAATTTAAAATATTTTTTACTGGTAAAATCTGATTTTAAGCTATAATTATTTATTTTAGAAAGTTGACATTTTCTTGTCTTAAGCACTTGTGCTTTCTGCCAGTATCCTGGGTTACATGATTGTGAATGGCTCTGATGCTGGGGTTTGTGTATTCCCTACAAACAGTTACGCAAAGGGGACTTGGTGTTAGCAGTATGCACCATCCTGCCACAATGGCTAGGGCAGAGCTGTACCCTGCCCCACTTGCACTTCGAAGGACTTGCCTCCAGCACACACAAAGAAAGCTGACATCATCCTTTTGTCAACCCATACTTCTTGGAGCTTTAACAAGGAAAGGGAAGAACTTTCCAGAACCAGATGAGGGGGTAGGATAGGGTGTCCCTCTACACACAAAGACTGGCATAAGGTATATATTTTGGACCTCCAAAGCCACTAATCGGTACACTTCTGGATCTGTGGGCATTACAGAAGAAGAACTGCCTTGCTCCTCATAAGACCGTCCTGTTGCTTGAGGCCTGCCTTACTTATCATAGGACTATCTTGCTGCTATCTAAGCACTACCCTGCAGCTTGAAGACTGCCTTAACCCCCAGAGGGGTGCCCTGCTCCTCGAGGACTGCCATGTTCTCTAAGAAAGAAGACTAAACCTGCTTCCTTCATCACAGGCTAACCTAAGTGACTCAGAGGGTCAGTTGGCTGAGCAACTGTCTAAGCTACAGGAACACAGCAAGTTCCACAGAGCTCCCTGTAACTGCCCAATCTACTTGCTGCACTGGACCCACCTGGGTTTGCAACTGGTTCAGCCTGAGCCATGCTGGCCCCTTCTGGACTGAGTTCCTGATGCCCAGGAGGTGCCTCCCTGGGTCCTGGACCCTTGGCTGGCATCTGTTGAGCTCTTCCTGCAAAGAAAGGTGAAAGGTGACACCCAAATTGCTATTTGCCCTACAGCTATGAGCATCAGCCATTCTCTCCCTGCTTCTTGTGGCCTCCTCCACTGCAAAACTAACTATTTGCACCAGACTTTGAGAAGGTAACTCTTTCAGTGAGACTCACCTGGTCCTTGTAACTAAGCTTTGCTTCATCGTGGTTTTCCTGAACTTGAGACTTTCTCCCAGTCTCATACAACTTAGATGACGCTTTGTGCTTTTTGGTGCTATAGTTACTTAAATATTCAAAATATCTCCAGTTCTACTGATTTCTGCCATTCTGCCCTCATTTTATTTATTAAATTGAATCCATTGGTGTGGGATTTTCCTTGTGTTGTGTTTTTGTTTTATTACTGTTTATGGGCTGCATACATAGTTTCCCCAGCTTTAAGTTAAGCCTGACTGGTTTTGTGCCAAGCTACCACAGGTTAACCACAGGTTACTTCAGTGACTTTTGTGGTTCACCAAGACATGGATTGTGATTGTTGCCTCAGTGGGTCTTCCAGCCCCTTAACCTAAAAACCTGATTTCTTACATTAAAACATTAATGTGAACCTTTGCAAGTGACTATCTTGTTAAATTAGAGATCATCACACCGAGCTAAATATGGATGTGAACTTGCTAGAATTTCACCTCCTCTAACCACCATGAGAATTTTAATATCTTAGGGGAAAAATTATGGTCTTGGTTCTGTCCACATGGGTGTTAATGTGTCCACTTCACAGTAATTGCCAGGATCATCACGTTTAAGGTGTAGACCATTAGATATAAAAACCATGATTATGAGGTTGTTAATTTAAAAAGGGCAGGAGTGTGTATTAGATGCTATTGTAGGGGAGAAGAAGTGGGTTGCTAAGAGCAAAGAAGGCTGGTCAGCCAAATAATCAGAGTTTATAGCTAACGTGCAGCCCTGCTGAACATCATTGTTCAGAGGGATGCATTGAGATAATCTACCCTCCTGGCCATCCTTTACTTGAGCCCAATTGTCATTGTGCAGCACCTTCAACATAAATATTAACCTGAGGGGACTGCTCCAACATTGTTCGATTAATACAGTGGTATACTGCTTAAAAAACACGAAAGCAGCAGCAAAGTTGTCTTGTCATTTGAGTAGCTGTTTATGTCAAAAACCTAAAGGCAAAAGAGTGATCAACAGTAGAATGATTCTGTTCAAAACAAACGTGTCCCTACAGAATAATTTTGTTTCCCTTTGCCTAAGTGGATAGTGCAGTTTTGATGGTTGAGGTGGCATCTATACGTGAGATAAAACCATCATTTTCATGAGTTCCTTGATCTCCTTTTTATGAATCAGTTTTATTATAACTGCTTTCCAATTTTCTGGGATCTCCCCCAGAGAGACTACTTGCTTAACAATATGGAAGAGAACTGCAGCCCAGCAACTTAAGTTTTACCTCAAAAGCTGTGCTAGCACAATATCTGGGTCTGCGGCATGAGGCACTTTCAATGACTTCAAGACATTCATAATGGAGTTAGATTCCATGAAGGTAAGGGTATCTTCATCAACAACACAGTACAAACATGAAAGTCCTTATGATTTCTAAATTATCCTCTACAGATCTCAGAGGCCTATGGCCCATGAGTTTTCAGGCAACACACGTTCGAGAGTTAGTGGTTTGGTATTACATTTTTATTCCAATTCACCAATTTCTACAATGGCTGGGTATTTAATGAGCAAATTACTTCAATGAGCAATCCCAAATCTTTCTTAAAGACATGTATATCCTCAAGCTAGTAGTAGCAGTAAAAAAAAAAAAATTTAGACTGGGTTTGCTAAACTGTAGGATATCATACCTTATATGAGGCAATAAAACACATAAAATTGCTTATCCTTAAGAAGCCCTCTACATTTTGCTCACTGAATATGAGACTTCAATGCTGTGTCTGAGTAGCATTTCTGTCATAACTGCAATTCTGTTATGAGCCTTTTACACTGCTTAGAGGCTTGCCAAAGGGTTTGATTTATTGTTTGGTCGAGGATGTTATGTCTGCCACCCTGATGGGCTCCTACTTGCCAAATTTAGAGATCACAGCTGCCGGAACAGTGATCTCTGTCCCTTCAGATGAACTGCTGTCACGGTCATTCCTCTGGAGGTACTCCTAGTTTGGTGGACAGCTGCAATCTGTTAGGCTAGAGATGGTTGAAGACCTGGTCAAAGTGGACAGTGGCCCAGGGCTCTGCTTTTCAAGGACCCCGTTGTAACGTGGCGCGACAGTCGAAATTCTTGCCATAACAATGTTTCTCATACAAATCAGCTTCTTTCTATAATTTAACAGCCAGGATTTTCAACCGAAACGTACGGCCATATTTATTAAAGACTGGAACGTGGGGAAAGTAATACAATTTAATGCACAGCCAAACTCTACCAAGAGTATTTACATTCTAGCAAAATGTATTTTGTCCTGGAAAGGTACCCTCTTCTTAGAGCAAATAGCTCTTTTCATGCTGAAAAGATGCCCTCTTCCCTGGGCAAATAGCACTTTGTGTTGTTTTGCGCTACTTTGTGTCTGTTAAAAGAGCATTACTTTGGTATCATTTTTACAGATTAGCACAAGCACCCATCATTTTCGATGTGATGTAAAGCTCATTCTACTACAATCGCCAGATAGGGCCCTGGTCGATAAATAATGCCTCCTTGAAGTTTCCACATATTACATGTGTGCTAAACTGTTCAGCACATATACAATGTTAGAAATGTTTAAGGGTTTGTCTAAACATAGGAGTTTTTACTTGAAGAGCGGGCTTCCAGGACAAATTCTATGTACTGGAAG
This sequence comes from Pleurodeles waltl, assembly GCF_031143425.1. Taxonomy (NCBI): domain Eukaryota; kingdom Metazoa; phylum Chordata; class Amphibia; order Caudata; family Salamandridae; genus Pleurodeles; species Pleurodeles waltl. The sequence goes on from NC_090436.1 coordinate 488,925,341, forward strand.
TTCACTACTCACTAATACAACAAATAATCCCCTAGTCTCAGGACTGATTATCGCCTGGAATGAAATATAGCCTGGGTGCTCAGTGGGTTCCAATCCAACAGACTCCTTATCTCAAGTTGCTACTTTGACTCAGTTTGCGCTTTACCAGGGGATGTAGGATTTATAAAACTATGCCATATTTTGCAAAGGTGCAAACGCAAATAACATTTAACAAATGGAATGGTAAATTCTCAGGCTCTTTTATTTTTGCTGTTTCAGCATGACTGCAGGTAGTTAAAGTGGATATATTGGTGATTACAAATATTCGGCAACTAAAGCTTCAATTTCAAACCTTAGGTGCATATGTCTTACTTTAATGTTATGCATGAGTTTGCTAAATATTTAACACATTACCCATCCTACAATGGAAGTAGCAAGCTAATTAGACACTGAATTCCATGTAAAATGCTGTTACAGTAAAAAATATAGATGCACGCTCAAAAATAAATGCCCTTATTAATGCTTGTTCAGGCTTTGTTTTGGCACTAATGGCTGTCAGACATCAAGCATCTTGAACTTTTGGCTGTTTTTATATGCTCCCATTTCTGAAGATTTAACATATAATTTCAAATTTTTTGACATCACGAAGGATTGGATGAACTGAAAAGAGGTAAAACATTCAAAGCTGCTCCAAACTAGGGGCTCAGAGATACATCTTGCACAGGGCTCCACAACTCTTTATGATGTCAGTGGCACCAGTTCACCAAACATTTATGTTTTTTTAGAAGCAAACTCCAAAAGTAGGAGTTTGTTTTTGAAAAACCAAAAAACTAAAAATCCCACACCCAGTGCGTTTTCCTGAAAGGGAGTGGAGCCATTTTCTTGTTTTTGGTGTCTGTGATCTCCAAGAATATCCTGGCTGTGATGGACAGAAATAAAGACATCAGGTGGTCCATTCTAAATAGGGCAGGCAATCTGATGTTCTGACTCCTATGGTCTCCACTATATTGAACTCCACTGGATACATTTTTAGACTCAATTTATAACAGTGGCAGATGTTAGTTCTGTCAGCCTTATAGTGGTCTTACCCCAAACATTTTGCCTTACTACTCCACATTTTTCTGATCTTGTTTTTGTTGGCCTTGCAGCTCTGTGCACTTTACCACTGCTAAACAGAGCTAAAGTGCATGTGCTCACTCCTTAAACCATGGTAACATTGACTTATCTCCATTTGGCATAGTTAATTTACTTGGAAGTACCTAGTAAGGTAGTACTATGTGTATCCAGGGTCTGTAAATTAAATACTACCAGTAGGCCAACAGCACAGATTGTGCCACCCACTTAAATAGTCCTTTAAACATGTGTCAGGCCGTGATTGAAGCCTGTATGGGAAGTTTTAATCTGTCATTTCGACCTGGAAAAAGAAAATCTTTTTGCCAGGCCCAATGATTCATTTTTAATGTGTATAAGTCACCCCTAGGGTAGGTCCTAAACAGCCCACAGAACATCTTGTAAGGTATTTTAAGGGTAGGACATGGACTTTTAAGTTTTATATGTCCTGAAAGTAAAAAACCCTACAATCCGTTTTCACTGTTGCAAGGCCAACCTCTCCCACCGGTTAACATTGGAGTTACCTTATTACATTTAATAAGCTGTAACTTCCAAATGGGAACAGGTAAATAGATCATGTTGTTGACAGTTAGACTTTGTGTATTACTCCTAGACAACCACACACAATAGAGAGCTTAGATGTGCATGGATGGGACATCACAGGCAGGATGGGGGGCAAAGTTAGGTACAGCCCAACTTACACCTGAAAAGGCTGTGTCCTGTCTTCTCACAATGGACTACATAGCTCCTGTAGTTAGTTTGCAGCCAGGACAGGGTAGGCAGGAAAACTTTGTACTTCAAAAGGAAACCCCCAGAAGCTTCTCCCACTTCAAGGATGTAGTGGGTTTAAATATTTGACCTCAGACACCAGCAGTCCACGAAGGACTGCTGTGCTGTTGAAAGGGCTGCCACTCTCCTGGAGTGCTGCCCTAAAGAACTGCTGCCTGCTCTGCTGACCTGCTGCCCTCTTGACAGGGTGAGAAGGACTGGACCTGTAACCTGAATTCAGGACTACCTGAGTGACTCCAAGGGCTAGTCTCTTCTAACCAGCACCTGCTCTATTCAGCTGTGAGTCCCATCCTGCCAGGTGATATCGTCCCAATCCTGGACCCTTGGAAGTGGGCCTGAAGGTGTTCTGCCAGCCCATATGTAGATCTAGCACAACTGATGCATCATCTCTTCTGCTGCGATGATTCTTCCAGTGCAAGGACTCTGCACCAACCTTGCACCAACCTTGCAGCCTGCATTGAAACCACCACTGCACGACGCATCCCTGATTCAGGCCTTTACTTTGCAAACCTCTCACCTATGGCAGCTTGACATCAATGCAAGAATTCGTATTGCATGCCCCACATACTCTTTGGAACTAGCCAGTACCCGACGCAACCTCAATGCCGGACTTTGCATCTCAAGTTTTTCTTGTTGATGGCCTCCTTGATGATGATGCAGGACCTTACATCATAGCCTTGCACCTCCCCGGAACCGATCCGACGCCTCGGCTGCACAATGAATCTTCAATGCAGAAACCTCGCTAAGCTCCACAACCAGGATTTAAGATACTGTTGTTCAGCGGGCTTAACTGGGTCCCAGGAGCTGTCCTGCGCTCCATTGCAGTCAGCCTGAACTTGTGACTTTGTCCTGGTCCAGCATGACCAGATATCCATAGTTGGCACTTTGTGCTTTGTAGTGCTATTTTCACTTAAATCTTTAAAATTGCATATCTTTGGTTCTACTGACTGGATTTCTGTTATTTTGGTCTTATTTTATTTATTAAAATGTATTCTACTGTTTTAACTGGGACGGGGTCCATTTGTTGTAGTATTTTCATGTTATTACTGTATGAGGTGTTGCAAAAATACTTTACACGTTGCCCCTGAATTAAGCCTGACTGCTCTTTGATAAGCTACCAGAGAGTTGAGCACAGGTTAATTTAGGGGTTGCTTCTCACTTCACCCTAATAGAGTTTGTGGTTTCTGGTTGAGTAGGGTTTCATCTCCCTCAAGTAGCAACCCAATTTGTTACACTAGTATTTTAAAACTGATATGATTCTTAGATTATTACAACATTTAAATCAAGATGTATCTTTATGAAAACCACAAATTTTCTCTTTGGTTTATGCTCTTGAATACTCCAAGGATGAGCAAGCACATCAAAATGTATGTCTGGTTGTGGCCTTGCATATCACACATTGAAGCTCATTTCTCCCAAATATATATCTTGTCCTTTTGTGCTCATTTACTATGAGTTACATATCTCTTCTTTCCTTTATCAGATTCACATTGCTATCCACAGTTCCTTCAAGATTTCTGGATGTGGAGAAGCTGCAGAGTGTACCCGATCATCAAGAATCTGCTGGTACGTATTCTGGGGCTATTAGTGAGGGGATCCTCTGTTGTTTCTGACTCGACCAGTACCATTATCTCTGAAGGAGCTATCTTCATGTTCCATCCTGAGAAGAACACATAGGGTTTTTCTAATTGCCAGGGACTTGGTCTGAAGTGACATTGGCTGTGGTTAGTCTACTATGTTTCAGGAACTGAACAGACGTAACATTTAAAGTCACAAAGGCTTCTCACCTTGAATCCCAGTTTTCCTTTTACTACTATTTTAGCCTGCTTATCCAAGGTATGCCAGTGGTCAAATGTTTGCCCGTAATAATCAAAGCACAGCTGAGACAGTAGGGGCCAGATGTACGAAAGGATTTTACACATTCTGTGTCTATGGGAAAAGGCTTTTGTACATATGGCCCTAGGTTTCTATAGTGGTCTCATTCTAAACTATGCTTGGTTCACTGACTGTTGCCTCAACCAGTGGGCTCTAGTTAGACTGTTAACCATCAATATTTTTTGCCATCATTGGGGGGTGGGGCAGATGGGACACGCACGCACACATACACTCTAACTTACACTCATTCATTTACACACACCAGCACCCACACATCCATTTACAAAGCTCATTACCAAATATTCAAACACACATGCACACATGCACCAAACATTAATTAAAAAACACACACACTTAACTGCAGTTCAGCCTCAGAGGTCACAGAAAGGTTGGAACTGCTGTCTTCCCCCATTGGTTGTCCTTTAGTCAACTAATGAGGGAAGGCAACAGTCCCAACCTCGTCACAAAGTGGGATGGAGTCAATGAGACTGCTAACACCACCCTACTCTGTGACGAGGTGTCACTGATTGACACTCAGCCCTGGATGCTTAAAACTGGAGATGTGACCTTCTCAGCACAGCAAAGTTCAGCTCAGTCAGCCTGCAGCCTACGCAAATAGCGCATGTCTACCTCCTGGCTGCCTAACCTGAAAAAGAGGAGTGTCTGTCAGGCTGATCTTTGCTCTGCCTGACAGGCACTCCTCTTGAGGGACAAAAGGTGAGGGGCCATGGCCCCTCAGCCCCAAAGGATGGGCCACAGGTGGGCTTCACTCACTTTTTAATCAGTCATACTGGCATCTTAACCACACATGCTCAAATCCATTGCGTTGTCCTTAAAAGACTGGATATTGTGTTTGTGCATGGTATTTTCTTTGATGAGTGAAATCTGAGTTTGTAAGTCATCACCTACTAATAGTATAACTTAGGTATCCAGTTGAGTGACACAATATTTAAAGGCACTGAGATATCAGAGGTCCATGACAGTATGATCCATGCACACAGCCTATAAACCACTTATGATCCTGGAAGCAGAAAGAGACCCCACAACTACTAATAGACAAAAGACACTTTGCGCATCGAGCCTATAGTTGCTGCAATAGTTGCTTTTTGTTAGATTCAGTGATTAAAATAATTAGGGGGTCATTACAACATTGGCGGTAAAAGCCGCTTACCGCTGTGCAGAAGACCACCAATAAACCGCCGCGGCCGTGGAATTCCACCACAGCTATTATGACCCACATCTTGGAATCCGCCGAAATTCAGACACCCACACAAGTCCGCCACACCAAAGGTCAGTGATAAACTGGCGATAACAAAACCTTCACCTCCACGCCAACAGAAACACGCCCATGCTATTACGACCCACGAATCCACGCAGCGGTCTTTCAACCGCGGTATTCCATTGGCGGTACACACCGCCGCGCTCAAAATACACACACATCTCCAAAACACCGCCACATTGGACAATTTCAAATACACACACCTGAGACACATACAAACACCACTCCCACACACCCAATTCAATATAAAACACACACCCACATCACCCACAAAGCCCTACGACCAAAAATCTGAGACGAAGGCCAGAGAGATAGCACAGATTAGACAATCCCACCACACAGAGGCACACAAAACCATCAACCACACTACTTCCACGCACAAAACACCACACACCACCACACATCACCACACTCATCAACACATACACTGCCCCACACATCACCCACACCACCCCATGTCACGCCAAAGACACCCCCGCTGTTCCGAGGAGGAGCTCCGGGTCATGGTGGAGGAAATCCTACGGGTAGAGCCACAGCTATTTGGCTCACAGGTGCAGCACACATCCATAGCCAGGAAGATGGAGCTATGGCGCAGAATAGTCGACAGGGTCAACGCTGTGGGACAGCATCCAAGAAATCGGGAGGACATCAGGAAGAGGTGGACCGACCTACGGGGGAAGGTGCGTTCCCTGGTCTCCAGGCACAACATTGCGGTTCAGCGGACTGGCGCGGACCCCCACCTCCTCCCCCACAACTGACAACATGGGAGGAACAAGTCTTGACCATCATGCATCCAGAGGGCCTCGGAGGAGTCGGTGGAGGAATGGACACTGGTAAGTCAAATCTTAACTATCATATCCCCCACCCTACCTGCATGCTATCACACACCCCCACCCTCACCCCCTCCCCTATCACTCCAAATCTTCACTAATGTATGCATAACACAAACCACCCAGACCAACACCAAGCCCTGCATGACACAACTAAGCATGGACACCCAGCACTAAAGCATGCTCACTGCACATACCCAGAACACCCCCCCCAACCATCATCACATAAGCCCCCACACAGGAATGCTTGCACTGGGGTACACGGTGAGCCACCAATTGCACACCATGACACACACACATGCAATAATCATGCCCTTATGCCCCTGCAGGATCACGACGGACCGTCACCACCTCGGAGGGTCCAGACAACTCCACTCCACCCACAGAAGAGGCCCACAGCGACGATAGCAGCTCTGCCCTACTGGATCCTGATGACCAGCCCGGACCATCGTGGGCCTCGGGACAGTCGGTTCCCCTTGCACAGGCACAGCCCAACACTGACCTTCCACCCTCTGGTAACAGCAGCACAGCACCCACCCAGCGGGTCCAAACCTCCGTACCCAGTACAGGTCAATCAGCGGTGTGTCCACCACTACAGGGAACCAAGGAAAACCCACCACCCCAACAACAACAGGGACCTGGGGGCAGTGGTAGTGGGCACACGGTCCAGGGGACGGAGGCACAGGAACACAGGGGAACTGGGAGGGCTGCTGTGCGACAGGGGGCAGACAGGCCAAGGGAACCCACTCTCCACGAGGCCCTCTCCTCCATCATGGGAGCATACCACCACTCCCAGGAGACGATGGCGACGGTCCTGGTCAAGTTTCAGGAGACCCAGCACCTGCAGGAGGACCAGTATTTGGGGTTCAGGGAGGAGCTCAGGACCATCAGCTCTGCCTTGGGCACCATCGTAGGGGTGCTGAAGGACATACAGCAGACCTTGAGGGACCCCGTGGCACTCCAAGCGGCCCCTGACACTAGCCAGGACGAAGAACTGCCCACCACCTCCGCCGGCGCTGGTGGACAGGACGCCCCGCCACAGGACCACCACACCAGCACCCCACCCCCTGCAGACAGACAACCACCACGCAAGCGGGCCCTGAGATCCAGGAACAGAACAGAGCAAGATGGCAAGACCCCACCAGGAAATGAGACCACCCTGATTGTCCTCCCACTGTCCCACTTTGTTACCCTGTCCATACTTAAACTGCCCCAGCTCCACTTCCTATGCCCAGATGGGTAGTGTACCTGTGAGACTATTAGACTGGACTCTGCCATGGACATTCCTCCACCATCACCCATCACCCTTTTACAACCCCCCCTCCAAGTGGGCACTTCAATAAACACCCTTGAACCACAAAACAATCTGGAGTCAGTCTATGATTTGGTAATATGTATTATCAATGACAGTGTATAAAAGCGTTTATACTTGTAAAGGCAACATACCTATGTCACACATCACAAGTCCTTGAAGGATGCATGCAGATGACACACGTTGGTAACCACACCTGTGAAACCGTAATGGAAAGGAACAACTCAGTTACCAAAAAATGCTATGAAATTACACACAGGATAGAGGAATACGTGTGACAGTGAATGTAATGGTAGAAATGTAAATGTTCTCACATGTGTGTCACTGGAAATATTGCTGTATGACTGACTCCATGTTGTCGTTGTCTTCTTCCTCAGCTTCCTCCTCATCACTGTCCACAGGCTCCACAGCTGCCACAACACCGTCATCTGGACCATCCTCCTGCAGAAAAGGCACCTGGCGTCGCAATGCAAGATTGTGAAGCATCGAGCAGGCGATGATGATCTGGCACACCTTCTTCGGTGAGTAGAATAGGTAACCACCTGTCATATGGAGGCACCTGAACCTGGCCTTAAGGAGGCCGAAGGTGCGTTCGATCACCCTCCTAGTCCGCCCATGGGCCTCATTGAAGCGTTCCTCTGCCCTGGTCCTGGGATTCCTCACTGGGGTCAATAGCCAGGACAGGTTGGGGTAACCAGAGTCCTCTAATAGCCACACACGGTGCCTCTGGAGTTGACCCATCATATCAGGGATGCTGCTATTCCGCAGGATGTAGGCGTTATGCACTGAGCCAGGGAACATTAACCTGGGAGATGTACTGGTCTGCCAATCAGACCATCTGTACATTCATAGAATGATAACTCTTCCTGTTCCTGTACACCTGTTCACTCCTGTGGGGGGGGACCAGAGCTACATGGGTTCCATCAATAGCACCTATGATGTTGGGGATATGTCCAAGGGCATAGAAGTCACCTTTCACTGTAGCCAAATCTTCAACCTCAGGGAAAATGAAGTATCTCCTTACGTGTTTCAGCAGGGCAGACAATACTCTGGACAGCACGTTGGAAAACATAGGCTGGGACATCCCTGATGCCATGGCCACTGTTGTCTGAAAAGACCCACTTGCAAGGAAATGGAGCACTGACAGCACCTGCACGTGACATCAGGTCTGGCTCCAACTGGATACATAGTTCCTGGATTGTGGCACGGTCAAACCGGTAGGTGACGATGACTTGTCGCTCCTCCATTGTCAACAGGTCCACCAGCGGTCGGTACACCGGAGGATTCCGCCATCTTCTCAAATGTCCCAGCTGACGGTGCCTAGGAAGGACAACAGCGACGACCGAGTCAAATTTTAGCAAGGTATGTACCCACAGTTACACAGAAGACGACACCAAACACAAAACCCTTCCTGCATGTGTGTTGAGTGTAGGCCTATCTATATGTGACGCAGAAGTAAATGAACCCATGTGGGCCCCTGAAATGGCGGCTGCCTGACCTCTACACTGGGACAATGGGATTGTGGGGTAACTGCGTTGGCGTTGCACACCGTCGCGGTAGGCGATCGTAGACCGCGGCGCAATGCTGCATTGGTTACCATCGGACCCTATGGGTCCCAGGAGCCAATAAACAAGTGCGCCGGACATCACCGCCGCGGACATCACCGCCATTTTCTATCTGTTCAATCACTAGATACCTGACCTTCGACAGGAGAGGACCTACACTGCAAGTGCTGCTGTGACCTCGGTCTGGAAGCGACGATGGCTGCTGCGTCTGGGGAAAGGGCCCCTGCCTTCACTGCTCAGGAGTTGGAAAAACTAGTAGACGGGGTCCTCCCTCAGTACACGCTACTCTACGGTCCTCCAGACCAACAGGTAAGTACACAGGGAGCATGTTGTATGGGCTAGGCCTGGGTGGAGAGGGCTGGTTGTAAGAGGGAAGGGGCAGAGTTCAGGGAACATGATTGCATGTGCCAAATGGCCAGGGTAGGGAGGGGGGACACTTACATCTACGGTGCAGTTGGTAATGGCTTCTCTTCTTCCCTTGTGCCTGTCATGTAGGTCAGCGCGAGCCAGAAGAAGGACATTTGGCGTGCCATCGCCAAGGACGTCCGGACCCTGGGGGCCCACCAGAGACGGGGCACCCACTGCCGGAAGAGATGGGAGGACATTCACCGCTGCAGCAAGAAGACGGCGGAGGCTCAGCTGGGGATGGCCTCCCAACGTGGGAGGGGTGCCCGTCGCACCATGACCCCCCTGATGTTCCGGATCCTGGTGGTGGACTACCCTGAGTTGGATGGGCGCTTGAGGGCATCACAGCACACACAAGGGGGTGAGTACTACCTCATTCTGTGGAGTTTGCGCAGAGTGGAGGGGTCTGGGTGGGGGAGGAGGGCTGTGGGTGTACCTAGGCCAGGCAGAAATACGTAGACTAGGCCCCTCTGTAATGCAGGCCATGTGGCACTCTACCCCACCGCAGTATAGTGCCAAGTACAGGTATAGATGCCCCTGTGACATCCATGTGTGCAGATATCCACCATAGCCATGTAGGCCACATCCCAGGAATTGCATCTGCAGAGGCCAGGAGCACGGCGTAGTGCAGGGGGCAGCTGTGTCTGTATTGTCCACCAACGGTAGCGGTATGCCATGCACTCAACCTGTTCTTCTTCTGTCTTCCACCCCCTTTTTGTGCTTTCCCTGTTCTTATGCACATCAGCATCATCAGGCGGAGGTACAGTGGCACCGGAGCACGAGGGAGCTGCATCCCACATGGCCATGGAGGGCCACACCACTGACTCAGAATGCACCAGTGGGACGGAGGGCTAGGGGAGCTTCACGTCGGCCACCGGATCACCAAGCAGCGACATGGACTCGTCCGCCGATGGGAGCTCCCTTGTGGTGGCGGCACCATTTGTGCCCCCCACTTCTACAGGTACAGCCGCCACCTCCCCTACCAGCACCACCCTCCCAGCAGCCCCTCAGCGTTCGCCCCGTGCCCACTCACACAGGAGGGTGGGCATCACCTTCGCCCCAGGCACCTCAGGCCCTGCCCCAGTCACCCCTGCTGCCCTCAGTGAGGAGGCTATTGACCTCCTAAGGTCACTCACTGTTGGGCAGTCTACCATTGTGAATGCCATCCAGGGTGTTGAAAGAGAGTTGCAACACGGTAATGCATTCCTGGAGGGCATTCATTCTGGTCAGGCTGTCCTTCAGCGAACCCTGCAATCTCTGGCCTCAGCACTGATGGCAGCCATTGTCCCTATGTCTAGCCTCCCCCCTCCAACCTCCTCCACCCAGACCCAATCCCCTGTACCCCAGCCCATCCCAAGCACACCTACAGACCAGCATGCACACACGTCAACACCCAAGGGAAGCTCTGGCAAACATAGGCATCACACAACCCACAGGCACTCAAACAAGCATCACACGCAAGCAGACACACCAACACACACTGCCTCCACTGTGTCCCCCTCCTCGTCGTCTGCCTCCTCCCTCCCAGTGTCGTCTACACTCTCACCTGCATGCACTACATCTACAGGCACCAGGAATCGCACCAGGACACCCAGCACCACAAGCCGCTCACCTGCACTCACCACCTCCACTCACATATACACGTCCCCTGTGTCCTCTCCCAGTGTGTCTGAGACGCCCCCACCCAAAGTACACAAACGCCGGCAACCACACACCCAACATCCATCCACCTCACGACAGCCTCCAGTACCTGCACCTGCACCCAAAACACCTAAAGTGACACCTCCTACAACCACCTCCTCTTCCTCCACTCCCAGACCCCCTCCAACTACCCATCCCAGTATTCGTCAGAAACTGTCCCTCTGTAAAATTGACCTTTTTGCCCCCACCCCCCCCCTCCAATTCATCAGTCCCGTCCTAGCGCCTCAGCCAAAAAGCCACCAGTACCAGTGGTGCCTGTTCAAGGTGTGTGGAGTGCACCGGCCACCAGGGCAGGCAGTGTGACCCGGAGCCAAAGCACTGGCAGCCCACCTCCAGTAAAGGCTCTGAAATTGGAAAGTGGCCGATGGGACTGTGTGAAGACTCCTGGAGGCAAAACAACTCACAGGGGTTCCAGGGGAATTGCAGAGGCAGCTGTGACTCCTCCAAAGGTGGGTAAGGGCCAGAGGAAGTCTGCACAGCCTGGTGTGAGCATCACGGCGGAGAAGGGCGGCATCCTTCCCAGCGGTCGGGACGCCACCGCCAGCACTGTCGTGACTGGTCCGGAGACCACCGCCACCGCCGGAGTCATAGCCCAGGAGGGCCCAAGTATCGTCACTGGTCAGGAGACCACCGCCACTGCAGAGTCATAGCCCAGGAGGGCCCAAGTATCGTCACTGGTCAGGAGACCACCGCCACCGCCAGAGTCATAGCCCAGGAGGGTCCAAGTATCGTCACTGGTCAGGAGACCACCGCCACCGCCAGAGTCATAGCCCAGGAGGGCCCAAGTATCGTCACTGGTCAGGAGACCACCGCCACCGCCAGAGTCATAGCCCAGGAGGGCCCAAGTATCGTCACTGGTCAGGAGACCACCGCCGGAGTCATAGCCCAGGAGGGCCCAAGTATCGTCACTGGTCAGGAGACCACCGCCACCGCCAGAGTCATAGCCCAGGAGGGCCCAAGTATCGTCACTGGTCAGGAGACCACCGCTGGAGTCATAGCCCAGGAGGGCCCAAGTATCGTCACTGGTCAGGAGACCACCGCCACCGCCAGATCATAGCCCAGGAGGGCCCAAGTATCGTCACTGGTCAGGAGACCACCGCCAGAGTCATAGCCTAGGAGGGCCCAAGTATCGTCACTGGTCAGGAGACCACCGCCACCGCCAGAGTCATAGCCCAGGAGGGCCCAAGTATCGTCACTGGTCAGGAGACCACCGCCGGAGTCATAGCCCAGGAGGGCCCAAGTATTGTCACTGGTCAGGAGACCACCGCCACCGCCAGAGTCATAGCCCAGGAGGGCCCAAGTATCGTCACTGGTCAGGAGACCACCGCCGGAGTCATAGCCCAGGAGGGCCCAAGTATCGTCACTGGTCAGGAGACCACCGCCAGAGTCATAGCCCAGGAGGACCCAAGTATTGTCACTGGTCAGGAGACCACCGCCAGAGTCATAGCGCAGGAGGGCCCAAGTATCGTCACTGGTCAGGAGACCACCGCCGGAGTCAGTGCCCAGGAGGGCCCCGGCTGCCACAGCCCCGCTGGGTAATGAGGGAACGTCATGCCACACACCAATGCCCAGTCCAGAGAACGTCATGCCACACACCAATGCCCAGTCCAGAGAATGTCATGCCACACACCAATGCCCAGTCCAGGGACCGCCATGGCAAAGCACTGCTGAACAGTCCAGGGACCGCCATGGCAAAGCACCGCTGAACAGTCCAAGGACTGCCATGGCAAAGCACCGCTGAACAGTCCAGGGACCGCCATGGCAAAGCACCGCTGAACAGTTCAGGGACCGCCATGGCAAAGCATCGCTGAACAGGGCATGCACCGGTGAAGAATGAAAAGGCCGCCACATCACGCATCGTTATCCCATGTGCAGCTGGGACAGTGACGGGACAGGAACTGTCACGGGGAGTCTAATCCAGTCTGGGCACCAGTCCCCCTACAGAACCAGTGAAGGCTGTTATTGACTTGAGAGACTGTGGCTTTGCACTCCCCAGGATGGTCCAGTGGGCAACCCACCCACTGTAGAGACTTGAGAGACTGTGGCTTTGCACTCCCCAGGATGTAACAGTGGGCAAGCCACCCACTGTAGAGACTTTAGAGACTGTGGCTTTGCACTCCCCAGGATGGTACAGTGGGCAACCCACCTACTGTAGAGACTTGAGAGACTGTGGCTTTGCACTCCCCAGGATGTAACAGTGGGCAACCCACCCACTGTAGAGACTTGAGAGACTGTGGCTTTGCACTCCCCAGGATATATCAATGGGCATGGAGCCCCGTCATGGATCTGGCTTTGCACTCATCCGGCTGAGGTGCCCCCCCTTCCCTTCCCCCTGAGGTGCCTGTAGTTTTCTATCTGATGCCCGGCAGTGTTCACTCCGTTTGTGGACAGGTATCTTTTGTGGGCCTCGCCCATGCATTTTTGGACTAATGGTGCACGGACATTGATATGTGCATATCTGCACTACTTCTCGTCATGTATATACTTTTGATTGGTTTAATGATATATCTGTATATTTTTGAGACATGTATATTGCTACATTACAATGTTTGAACTGATTTTGTTTTGTCTTTGCATTCTTCTGGGGGGGTTGTGGGTTGTTCATGAGATTTTTGTGAATGCATTGGTGTGTGTGAAGTACTATGCGAGGGTGGGGGTGAGGGTGGGGGTGTTGCGTGTGTGTGTCCTTAACTTTTGCCTCCCCTATGTCGTAGGTGCAGTACTCACCGTTGTCTTCGCCGGCGCCTGCGTTGCTCTTCGTAGATGAGTAGGAATACAAGGGGCGGTAGGATTTGGAGTCCTCCTTCCTCGTGGGATGTGTTCAGGTGAGCATTTTCCCATTGCAGATACTGTTTCCGCCTTGTTTTTATCCACGGTGAATCCGCCCCGGAAAAGGTGGCGGATTGGCGGGTTGTGATACTATGGGCGGTACATTGTCTTCCGCCTGTCTGTTGGCGGTGACCGCCGCGCTGCTTGTCTGTACCGCCGTGGCGGGCAGTGTGTTAAAGTGGCTGTCTTTGTTGGCGGTTTCCGCCAGGGTCATAATTCCCTTTTTTTGTCCGCCGGCCTGTTTGCGGTATTACCGCACCTTTAACACCGTCCGCCAGGGTTGTAATGACCACCTAAGTGATATGTAATTGGAACACATAATGTGATGGCACAAAGGCCCTCATTCCGACCCTGGCGGTTTGAAACCGCCAGGGTGGAGGGTAGAGGAAGCACCGCCAACAGGCAGGCGGTGCTTCCCGGGCCATTCTGACCGTGGCGGTAAAGCCGCGGTCAGAAAAGGGGAACCGGCGGTTTCCTGCCGGTTTACCCCTGGCCCAGGGAATCCTCCATGGCGGCGCTGCTTGCTTGCAGCACCGCCATGGGGATTCCGACCCCCTTCCCGCCAGCCTGTTTCTGGCGGTTTACACCGCCAGAACCAGGCTGGCGGGAACGAGTGTCGTGGGGCCCCTGGGGGCCCCTGCACTATCCATGCCACTGGCATGGGCAGTGCAGGGGGCCCCTAACAGGGCCACACAAAGATTTTCAGTGTCTGCTTTGCAGACACTGAAAATCGCGACGGGTGCCACTGCACCTGTCGCACCCCTGCAAATCCGCCGGCTCCATTCGGAGCCGGCTTCCTCTTTGCAGGGGCTTTCCCGCTTGGCCGGCGGGCGATCTTTTGGAGATCGCCCGCCGGCCCAGCGGGAAAGTTAGAATGACTGCGGTCTTTTGTCGGAATGACCCCCAAAGTATTATCTTTTTGGTAGACGATTAAAGTATAAGAAAAGTATTATATTTTCATAACATAAGGCACAAGGTACATCAAGCAACAGTTATGCATTTCAGTTCTTTGTGAAATATTTTATCCACTCTGTCAAACTGTGCTTGCATTAGGTGGCATTCACTTTCATTTGATGTCAACTGCAGTTGGCCTGTGGATCCGCAGAGGAGAAGACAGGATTTTAAAATTATACCCTGGAATCTTTAAACTACTGGTTACCTAAACCGCTGCTAATGCTGACCTTTAAGCTCTGGATTTGTACGGTGAGAAACATTGTTTTTTTAACCTATTGCTTAAGCAGTGGCTCTGCACGTCATAGGATCTCCTCTGCCCCTCCTCCACCAACTCATGGATGAGAACAGCCACTTGAAGTCCTCTCACCAGCCCAATATAAAAAAACTTCATCCCCACACCATGCGTGTGTCAAACAGCTGAAAGAGCCACAGATAGCAATAGAGAGATGCAAGCTGTGGAGCGGTTTGATGAGAAGAAACATTAAACCAACTCGAAGCTCAGAGGTGGTAGTGATGAAAAAGGCAAAGACATCTTTGAAGAATATAGTATTTAAATATAAAGGGCTCCAATCACTTTTTGTAAAGGAATAGATGGGAATTTGGCATAGCCCAGGAGAAACGTAGTTCTCTGTAGGGGAGTAAGAACCAGAGAGGATTTTTTAATGGACAAGTAGAAGTCAGAAGTGAAACTCCATGCTGTCTCGAGGTGTGTCCTCTTTCAATTTCCTTCCATTTCACATTTGTCACAGTTCGCTGAACTGCTTGCATTCATAATAATTATACTACCTTCCATTCTACTTAAGGAGGCAACAAAGTGAAACGTGCATCCTTTGGTTCTGTTGTTCCAATTATTCCCTCTCATTGTCTTCTTAAATACCTTACAAAAGAGCTCACATTTTATAGATGTTCCTTTGTTATTCTTCTATGGAGCATTTCTCTGTAATTAAGAGTTCTAACTGAACTTATCTGCGTATAATGTTTTTAATTCGATGAAACTAATTTCACACTTTTACAAAATGTAAAAGATTCTCTGGAGTTAGACATTGCAATATCTGCAGAACGGCAATTATTGGGCTGATTCAGATTTCATGAAAAAGGTTATTTTTGAACCACTTGAGAAAGTTAGAGGTGATAGTTTTTCCCACGAAGTGATGACAACTAGTTAGTTTGCAGAAACTGCGAGGATCGGCAGGGACAGTGGAGAGAATTCCCGATGATTGTTTCACAAATACAGGTGCTAAATATGCGTTGCTGCGTAGTTGCCGGGCGATCTGAAAACAATTTCGTGAGACCAACAAGTGAGTGGAGATCTTCGCAATAAATATGGCGAATTGACTGAATTAATGAACCCACTGGTTAACACGTTAAAGGAGGAAAGACGGTCGGGACACAAAAATGTTTCTCCAAAGAGAACATAGCAGCGAAAAACGTATTTCTTTTTACAAGATTTGTTCTCAAACAAAACTAGATTACATGTCGGGACGGTTCTGGGATTCTGTGCCCAATTAGATAAAACATCTGTATATATTCTGAGGCAGTTATGCACCAACACAATAAGAGGATTCAGAAAAATCCTGCTACATGCATGTAGATTATCTTCAGGTTCTTAATCGCCTATATAGAAATGTTTAGCATTCTCATGCCTAGTTCTGAGTGTAGCGTTTAGAACATTAGAGAAAAGTAATAATTATCTTTGTTTCCCTTTCCACGGAAAATTATTCTATACTTCCTTCACCTCTCAGCCCCAGTCTAAAATGGGTCACTGCATAATTGTATCTGATGCATTTTTTGACATGCAGATAGGTATGGGAAATATTTTACAAGGGTCTGTAAATGTCCACAAACATACCACTATACTAGAGCCCTCTTAACTTACACTGTTTTTCATGACCCCTCCTCTGCCCTTCCCCTGAAAACACACTTTGCTTTGCATGTAGGTGCCACTTACAAATTCATCCAGAAGTTGTCTATACTTTGCATTACTTCGACATATATGCATATATACATTCTGGACGCACAATTGCTTTTGTGAATCAATTAATTTCGTAAGTGAAAATGACAACTTTTTCTTTGCATGTGTCACATTTATGGACGGCACTGTAAACCAGGCATTCTTTATGGATAGTCAAAAGACTATTAATATGATTTTCATAACGCATCGGAAAATCACTGATCTTGGCAGAAACTACATATACTTAAAGAAGATGTACAATTGCTCATTAACCTCGCCTATTTAATTAATTATTTCCATATTCCTTTTCTTCTTCCTAATCCTTACTTATGTCAGGCGAGCCTCCCAAGAGACAGGTGGTTCTCCAAGTTGAAAGCTGGAAAGAAGGTCATCGGTGACCATTTCATCAGTGACCTTCTCTTCCTATTGAACTAACCCTACACTGCTCCACTAGCCAGCAGTGAGATAATGTTTTTTAAGCCCTACCTCTGCGAGCCATGTTACTTAACAAATTTAAAAGGAATTTCCTGACCCTAACAGCCTGCTGGACAAATAGTTTATTAAAATATATATAGAATCCGGCTGTTGGGTACATATTAGAGCTAGTCTACATTGAGTAAAATTTAAATTTACAAACAATGGTTTTAAAAACTAGATCCTTTGATTTTTATATTCTTGCAGAAAAACATTAAGTGCAACATGGTTTGTTTGGCCTTTCATTGTAGTGTTGCCATTTTTAATATAGCTTCATGCATGTTAGTTTAACATACTAGGCCACTGTGCACTTTGCCCTAGATATATTTTATTCAACTTTGCACTGTTATTTTACAATAACCAGTTTTTACGGTCTTGTTTTAATTTCTTCTATCACACTGTTTAGCTTAGTTCAGCACTGTGTTCTCAAATAATGCATTCTTGATCGTCATGTGCTTCAGTCAAGGCTACAGTCTGGTACATTGCCGATAAATGTGGTAGAAGTTTAGTCTACAGTATTCGTTGAATATACACATCCTTACGTGGAGACATTTTCTTAGAACATCTGCGTGTTAGTTATAAAAACACTTCCAAGTCCTAGTACACGTCAAGAGGGAGATTCCAGCCAGGGACCTACAACTAGATGCTGAATGCCCGTTGCAGATGCTGATACAGATTACAGGCCTTTGCTCAGGTATGAGGGTTGATGTCCTCCCGGGGGAACCTGAAAGGCAAGCTTAGAGCTTCACAGGCTGTGCTCGAAATATAACTCAGAGAGAAAATAATCTAGCAGCACTATGATAGCCTTATTCTTGTGCTTAACTCTCATCGTTACTATTTTAATCTTACTGTGTTGCATAGTTCTGGTTATTGCAGCTCACGCTTTGCTATCTAAAATGCAGTTGTTTTATTAAACCAATCTTTAAAACTTAAACTGCCTTTGTCATTTATATATGAGACCATACTGTGTATGAGAGAACCGGTTGTGACCTGAGTGACCACGACTTCCCTGAGAAGTATGAAGATGTCATGCGCTCGGCTGCCCAATTGTCTCTTTCATTTGGGAGAGATGAGGTACTGCTAGTTAGCCGGAGCAAAACCCGGATTTAGAGTGACAAGTGTCATTACAACACTTCCGTGAAGATAACTCTTCTAAAAGTGCTGCCGCCACAGGAATTAAGGATGTGCCAGTAACACCTACCAACTGGATTCCCAGAGTTGGGGATCTTGTGCGTGAAAAGGTTGCAGTGAAAAAATAATTTGCCCTTCTTATCGAGCACCAGTCCCTGTGTTGAGGATACACGGTACCAGAACTGTTATTCTACCACCGTTGCCAGGTGCCAAAGAAAATAGCTTTGTTTCCATTGACAATGTCAAACTGCAACATGTGGCCGATTCTACACAGCCAACCAAGAGGAACGTCCAGTAGTTCCCGAATCCCTCTCACTACTGGGGAAGAATTTCCACTTCAAGTTGTTTATACCAACACTGAACAAATAATTGGCAGACCAAGGGTAGAGAAACATTGTTTAGAGCATGTCTCATCCCCGTTCAAATGATCTTTTTAAATGAAACGGTACAATAGACAAGTTGTTTAGGCTTAGCAACAATTAGAGAATTTAACATGCCCAGTATACTTGCCCCTTCAAAATTTAATAAGTGGCAAAAGTACACGAATGCAACCTTTAGTAAGCTTAATGAGTGGGTCAAGAATGGTACGTTTAATGCTTCACTGACACGTCCAGGCGGGTGGATATTGTGCCAATAGATACCAACGGGTGTCATCAACGTTTTGTCGCCTCCTCAGGGGTTTCCGAACGAGTAGGTCAGACCCTCACTATATATCACCAGAACATGCTGAAATAATTACAACATATAGTGTAGGAAAATTGTGCCAACAGTGGCTAAAATCATCCTCACTAGATGCGGTTAAGACACATCTCAGTCTCCTGTCTAACAACACTGACTTACAAGATTTTTTGTCAGGCCCAAAGATACCACGTAGGAAGCGTTTCTTGTATGAGGTATACAATGAAATATGGAAACTTTCCCAAGAAGAGGCTGCAGCCCGGATAAGACAGATAGATCAGGAAAATCTTAAAAAGGCATTAGCTGTTATGGATAATGGGATTAACACCTTGTCCGGCCGGATATATACAATTAACAACATTGTTTCTTCTGCTATAGACATTATACGATCTGATATGTCTTCTTTATGTCATGAACAGAGTCAGACCAGGTCCATTATGCAGTTGGGTTGGATACTCCAGACATTGAAGGTGGGTCGCGTTCCGTGGCAGCACATCAGTGCCAGGGAAATATTTTTTTCCTTTAATTTGACGCAACAACAACAACTAATGGCTAAAAAGGAGGCGACTTATGTCATGCTTACCATTGAAAAGATAGAAAGATTGCCTTTTACCGTGGCCGAGATTCCTTCAACAGAGTGGTTGATACACGGGGTTATTAATTTGCCTATTTCTACATTACAATTCACTTCTTGTTTGAAACATGTTCCGGTAGGCAGATATGAAAAGTTGGGAGATAGTTACATCCATGAGGTGTGGGAGCTTCCCTTCTCATACAAATGCCTCAACGGCATGAAAGAAGTCTTTCTTAGCGGTAGTGAATGGGAGACTTCAGTCAGCCATTCAATGATTTGTAAGCAGCTGTCCTTGCATGGGGCGTGTAATGCCTCGGTTGTGGACTTGGCTTGCTATCTGAAGGGAGTTCCAGTCCCCTTGATTAAACGCACATTCCAGGTGCTTTCAAACGGCAGCTACGTCCTCCTCAATAGTGAAGACTGTTGTGGCATGCGGGCCGGAATAGTTTACGTTGTTTCGGCCTCTGAGGTCGTTACATGCTGCGGGAACTTGTTGTTTCCCCCCACTAAATTTAGGGAGGTAGAAGATATCTGGCTTCACATTGCTACTTCCAAGGTGAATTTTGACAAGTTATGTAGACTGAAGGGTTTATTGCTTCAGAAGCATGTGGCCCTTACATCTGCATGCGAGACCTATGCACTTCAGGTGGCAAGGTCATCAGCAGAAATACAGTCCCTGTTAAATACAAACTTTCCGAGACACTTTGGTGAACTCGTGGGACGTATATTTAATGCATCCAGCACAGCTGGATTAGCACATTTTTTCAAAGCTGTTGGTATTGGTTTTATTCACACCTTTTCCTCTATATTCGGTTTAATACCTTCGGCTATTCATTCAATTTTCGGAAGCATTTTTTGGGGATTTCCGATAACTTTGGCTTTATGAGACAGCAGTTTGCTGTTGCTGTTATTTTTCCGCAATGGCTGTCCTGCCTCAACAAGGACAAATGAAGGAGCGCCCATCAGCGCAGCTGTGTCGTGAATGCATGATGCAGCACTTTGGAGCAACACTCCTGGAAGAGTTGGGGTGTGACTGGTCTCTGTCATTTAGACCGGTTTTGGATTGTGTGCAGCCCGTGTTTCGGTGCCGTTGGTGCTCTTTTAAACATGCACTGGAAGTTTGTCTCTCACAGCAACGCCCCTTAGTGATTGAAGCTGATCTGTTAATGTTCTCGTTGAGGGTTCATTACCAGACATGCGCGCTGAGGCTGCGTTTGCTCCGAGAAGCTAATTACGAGCTACCCTTCCTGGAGGAAGTTACCATTCACTCGTTCATAGGCACTGCACGGGATGCCGCCTTGGTTGACACTGGGGCTATGGAACACACCTGCTCCTTGGTAGTTTTTGGCATGGATTTACCGTTTTTGTCATCTGCCGAGGTGGAGAATATCCTGCTTTCCATGACTGATGCTTGATTTGGGACTGTTCTAAATTGACATTTTCCTTTGAATTCGGCTTTAGGCCTCATGCTCATTTTTAAAATTGCCAGATAGTATGCTTGTGTGTCCTCTTGACTTGTTAGAATTAAGTAGGGTTTTAAATATATTTTAGTTTGGGCATTTTAGCTTAGGCTTAAACCACTTTCTACCGACAAGGGGAGGGTGTAGTGTTGCCATTTTTAATATAGCTTCATGCACGTTAGTTTAACATACTAGGCCGCTGTGCACTTTGCCCTAGATATATTTTATTCATCTTCACACTGATATTTTACAATAACCAGTTTTTACGGTCTTGTTTTAATTTCTTCTATCACACTGTTTAGCTTAGTTCAGCACTGTGTTCTCAAATAATGCATTCTTGATCGCCCTGTGCTTCAGTCAAGGCTACAGTCTGGTACATTTCCGGTAAACGTGGTGTGAAGTTTAGTGTAAGGAAATGGCTCCCTGTTGCAATTACCCCACACTTTTTGCCTGATACTGATGCTGACTTGACTGAGAAGTGTGCTGGCACCCTGCTAACCAGGCCCCAGCACCAGTGTTCTTTCACCTGAAATCTACCATTGTTTCCACAATTGGCACACCCCTGCCACACAGATAAGTCCCTTGTAAAAGGTACCAGTGGTACCAAGGGCCCTGTGACCAGGTAAGGTCCCTAAGGGCTGTAGCATATGTTGTGCCACCCTAAGAGACCCCTCAACTAACACATGCACACTGCCATTGCAGATTGTGTGTGTTGGTGGGGAGAAAAAGGCAAAGTCGACATGGCATCCCCCTCAGTATGCCATGCACACAAAATGCTGCTTGTGGCATAGGTAAGTCACCCCTCTAGCAGGCCTTACAGCCCTAAGGCAGGGTGCACTATACCACAGGTGAGGGCATAGCTGCGTGAGCAATATGCCCCTTCAGTGTCTGTCTATTCTTATACATTGTAAATACAGTGTGGCCATATTAAGTATATGGTCTGGGAGTTTGTCAAACACGAACTCCACAGCTCCATAATGGCTACACTGAATACTGGGTAGTTTGGTATCAAACGTCTTAGAATAATAAACCCACACTGATGCCAGTGTTGGATTTATTAAAAAATGCACACAGAGGGCATCTTAGAGATGCCCCCTGTATTTTACCCAATTGTTCAGTGCAAGACTGACTGGTCTATGCCAGCCTGCTGCTGAGAGACGAGTTTCTGACCCCATGTGGTGAGGGCCTTTGTGCTCTCTGAGGACAGAAACAAAAGCCTGCTCTGGATGGAGGTGCTTCACACCTCCCCCCTGCAGGAACTGTAACACCTAGCAGTGAGCCTCAAAGGCTCAGGCTTCGTGTTACAATGCCCCAGGGCACTCCAGCTAGTGGAGATGCCCGCCCCCTGGACACAGCCCCCACTTTTGGCGGCAAGTCCAGGGGAGATAATGAGAAAAACAAAGAGGAGTCACCCACCAGTCAGGACAGCCCCTAAGGTGTGCTGAGCTGAGGTGACCCCTGCCTTTAGAAATCCTCCATCTTGATTTTGGAGGATTCCCCCAATAGGAATAGGGATGTGCCCCCCTCCCCTCAGGGAGGAGGCACAAAGAGGGTGTAGCCACCCTCAAGGACGGTGGCCATTGGCTACTGCCCTCCCAGACCTAAACACCCCCCTAAATTCAGTATTTAGGGGCTCCCCAGAACTTAGGAAACCAGATTCCTACAACCTGAAGATGAAGAAGGACTGCTGACCTGAAGCCCTGCAGAGAAGACGGAGACACCAACTGCTTTGGCCCCAGCCCTACTGGCCTGTCTCCCCAGTTCAAGAAAAACTGCAACAGCGACGCACCCCCCAGGGTCCAGCGACCTCTGAATCCTCAGAGGACTACCCTGCATCTAAAATGACCAAGAAGCTCCTGAGGACAGCGGCCCTGTTCACCAAGACTGCAACTTTGCAACAAAGAAGCAACTTTTAAAGACCACACGTTTCCCGCCAGAAGTGTGTGACTTTCCACTCAGCCCCCGACGCCCCCGGCTCGACCTGTGGAAAACTAACGCTACAGGGAGGACTCCCCGGCGACTGCGAGCCCGTGAGTAGCCAGAGTTGACCCCCCTGCGCCCCCACAGCAACACCTGCAGAGGGAATCCAGAGGCTCCCCCTGACCGCGACTGCCTGCTACAAAGAACCCGACGCCTGGGAAACACACTGCACCCGCAGCCCCCAGGACCTGAAGGATCTGAACTCCAGTACAGGAGTGACCCACAGGCGGCCCTCTTCCTAGCCCAGGTGGTGGCTACCCCGAGCAGCCCCCCCCCTTGCATGCCTGCATCGCTGAAGAGACCCCCGGGTCTCCCCATTGAATCCTATTACAAACCTGACGCCTGTTTGTACTCTGCACCCGGCCGCCCCTGTGCAGCTGAGGGTGTACTTTCGGTGCCTGCTTGTGTCGCCCCCGGTGCCTTACAAAACCCCCCTGGTCTGCCCTCTGAAGTCACTGGTACTTACCTGCTGGCAGACTGGAACCGGGGCACCCCTATTTCCATTGAAGCCTAGGTGTTTTGGGCACCACTTTGACCTCTGCACCTGACCGGCCCTGGGCTGCTGGTGTGGTAACTTTGGGGTTGCTTTGAACCCCCAACGGTGGGCTACCTTGGACCCAACTTTGAACCCTGTAAGTGTTTTACTTACCTGTGAACTTAACATTTACTTACCTCCCCCAGGAACTGTTGATTTTTGCAGTGTCCACTTTTAAAATAGCTTATTGCCATTTTTGCCAAGACTGCACATGCTATTGTGATAATTCAAAGTTCCTAAGATACCTGAGTGAAATACATTTCATTTAAAGTATTGTTTGTAAATCTTGAACCTGTGATTCTTAAAATAAACTAAGGAAATATTTATTTCTATATAAAAACCTATTGGCCTGGAATTGTCTTTGAGTATGTGTTCCTCATTTATTGCCTGTGTGTGTACAACAAATGCTTAACACTACCCTCTGATAAGCCTACTGCTCGACCACACTACTACAAAATAGAGCATTAGAATTATCTCTTTTTGCCACTATCTTACCTCTAAAGGGAACCCTTGGACTCTGTGCATGCTATTTCTTACTTTGAAATAGTACATACAGAGCCAACTTCCTACATTGGTGGATCAGCGGTGGGGTACAAAACTTTGCATTTGCTGGACTACTCAGCCAATACCTAATCACACGACAAAATTCCCAAAATTGTCATTAGAAACTGATTTTTGAAATTTGAGCTATTTTTCTAAATTTTAAAAGTCCTGCTAGGGCCTTGTGTTAGTCCCTGTTAGCATTTCTTTTAGAGTTTAAAAGTTTTGTAAAGTTTGGATTAAGTTCTAGAGATTCTGCAAAATCAAAAAGATAAAAACTGGATCAAACCCTACCAAAGCACAGCTCCAGGAGCTCTCAGCAGAGTTTGCTAGAGACAACCCCTCTGAAGATACCTTTACAGAGGGGGAAACTAGTGATGTGGGGGAGAATTTCGACCCTCCAGTCCTAGTTAGGGAGACCAGGGTTTCTCCAACCCTGACTCCACAAATAATAGTCAGAGATGTTGCTTCTCTCACAGGAGAGTCCAACAACTCTGAAAGCATTGAGGGCAGCCTCAATGAAGATGACCTCCTGTTAGCCAGGATGGTTAAAAGATTGGCTTTGGAGAAACAGCTCCTAGCCATAGAAAGGGAAAGAAAAGAGATGGGTTTAGCTCCCATCAGTGGTGGCAGCATCATAAATAGGGTCAGAGAGAATACTGACATCCTAAAAATCCCCAAAGGGATTGTAACAAAATAAGAAGATAGTGATGACATCACCAAATGGTTCACAGCTTTTGAGAGGGCTTGTGCAACCAGAAAAGTAAAGAGATCTCACTGGGGAGCTCTCCTTTGGGAAATGTTCACTGGAAAGTGTAGGGATAGACTCCTCACACTCTCTGGTAAAGATGCAGAATCATATGACCTCATGAAGGCTACCCTGATTGAGGGCTTTGGATTCTCCACTGAGGACTACAGGATTAGGTTCAGGGGGGCTCAAAAATCCTCGAGCCAGACCTGGGTTGATTTTCTAGACTACTCAGTGAAAACACTGGATGGTTGGGTAACTGGAAATGAAGTACATGACTATGTTGGGCTTTATAATTTGTTTATGAAAGAACACATTTTAAGTAACTGCTTCAATGAAACGTTGCATCAGTATCTGGTAGATCTAGGTCCAATTTCTCCCCAAGAATTGGGAAAAAAGGCAGACCACTGGGTCAAGACTAGGGTAACCAAAACTTCCACTGGGGGTGACCAAAAGAAAAGGGTTACAAAGACTCCCCAGGAGAAAGCGGGTGACACTAGAAACAAAGAAAAAGGGTCCTCTGTAGGCCCCCAAAAACCAGACCAGGTGGGTGGGCCCCAAGACACAACCCAAAACAAAGGTGGGTACCAGGGTAAGAACTGGGATGCCACTAAGGCATGGTGCCAAAACTGTAGACAGACAGGGCACCACACCAAGGACACTTCTTGTCCCAAAAACAAACCCCCTAGCAAAATCCCAGGGGTGACTAGTGTAGCCATTGGGGATGACTCCTCAGATGAGGAGGTCTTCTTAGCCTTCAACTGGAAAAAGGGCCCAACAGGTGAGTTGGAAAATGTCAGAGGGAAGTAGACACTTCCACCACCTACTGGTGAATGGAATCCCAGCCACTGCCCTGATAGACACTTGTGCCAGTCACACTATTGTCCATGACAGGCTGGTGTTCTCAAAACAGTACATACCAGGTGAGACTGCCAGAGTAAGAGTTAGCCCAGACAGGGTCACTGGTAGGCCTGTGGCTTTTGCGCCCATAGAAGTGGGTGGGACTTTTAGCTGGAGAAGGGTGGTAGTCAGTAGAGGCCTCCCCCTTGATTGTCTCCTTGGTAATTACTACCCAGAGGTTAGTCAAAGCCCAAGAGAGGAACTGGTCCAGTGCCAGCCCTCTCCCAAGGATTCTGGAGGTGCTACCCCGGCAGTAACTGCAAGTAGGCCCCAGAAGAAAAAGAAAAGAAAACAGTGTAGGAAAGGTGGACAACCTTTAGCCAAGGTTCCAGCAAGTCAAGGAGATTCTGCTCCAGTAGGGGAGAACTCCAAAGTGGCACTGGTAAAGTCCAACCTGACCCACAAGAAGTCCTGGCTAGTCAGGCAACTGTTAAACCTGAGTGGGTGGCTCCTGAGTTAACAGAAGAAAGAGTGGAACAAGGGTGTTTACTACAAGATGTAGTAACCCCCCACTCTTACACAGCAGACAGGCACCCTGAACCCAAAGAAGCCTGTAACTTAGCTCCTTCCCTTGTAGGTGAAGAGCTAAAGGTGTGGTTCTGGGCACTGACAGCTGTCAGTGGCCTCTGCTGGGTGTTAGCCTTTATGGCTGCACTATCCTTGGCATGGTGCTCTGACCCCATGCCAAATAGCAAGTTAGGCCCCCTGACCCTGTTGGTCATGGTGGGGTTACTCCAGCTCTGGGTAACCTCTTTGGGTAAGCTAGGGGTGACCCTGGCTAAGATAAGATTAGCAGATGTGGATACCTCTAGCCCCAAAATAGAGAGAATGGGTGAAGACATTAAAAGCACAGACAAGAGGCAATTCAGACTAGGTCCTATCACTGTGGAAGTGGGTCAGTTCCCCAGAGGGAATGACCTGAACAGGAGGATGTAAGGCAGAGTAGGCCCTGCAACAAACCAGCCTATTTCCTCTACTCTTCCTTGCCTGACAGACTAGGAAGACTCTCCCAGCTTTGGCTGAGTCTCCTGGCCTGTGGGCTGGGGGGGGGGCTTGTGTAAGGAAATGTACAATTGCTCATTAACCTCGCCTATTTAATTAATTATTTCCATATTCCTTTTCCTCGTCCTAATCCTTACTTATGTTAGGCGAGCCTCCCCCAGAGACAGGTGGTTCTCCAAGTTGAAAGCTGGAAAGAAGGTCATCGGTGATCATTTCATCAGTGACCTTCTCTTCCTATTGAACTAACCCTGCACTCCTCCTATAATGCTAACCTGCTCTTCCAACTACACAAATCATCTGTCTGTAATGGAGATAGCCCTTCATGCAGGTAAGTTGTCTTTAATTTATTAACGTTTGCATATTTTTTTGTCTGTTCTGTGTTGCTAAGGCAAATAAATATAGCCACTTCTTGGTGCAATTTGCAACGAGGCAAGGTGAAGTAAGATGCCCCTTCTGCGCTTTGCTTTAGTGGGTTACTTCGTTTTGAAGTATAAAGCAAAAGACCGCTTCAGAGGTCTGCTTTAGCCGGTTGTATTTGATTCACTAGCCAGACAGCAAAGATAATGTTTTTTAAGCCCTACCTCTGCGAGCCATGTTACTTAACAAATTTTTAAAAGGAATTTCCTGACCCTAACAGCCTGCTGGACAAATATTTGATAAAAATGTATATAGAATCCGGCTGTTGGGTACATATTAGAAGTTGTCTACATTGAGTAAAATTTAAATTTACAAACAATGGTTTTAAAAACTAGATCCTTTGATTTTTATATTCTTGCAGAAAAACATTAAGTGCAACATGGTTTGTTTGGCCTTTCATTGTAGTGTTGCCATTTTTAATATAGCTTCATGCACGTTAGTTTAACATACTAGGCCACTGTGCACTTTGCCCTAGATATATTTTATTCAACTTCACTGTTATTTTACAATAACCAGTTTTTACTGTCTTGTTTTAATTTCTTCTATCACACTGTTTAGCTTAGTTCAGTACTGTGTTCTCAAATAATGCATTCTTGATCGCTCTGTGCTTCAGTCAAGGCTACAGTCTGGTACATTGCCGGTAAACGTGGTAGAAGTTTAGTCTCCAGTATTCGTAGAAAATACACATCCTTACGTATGGACAGTTTCTTAGAACATCTACGTGTTAGTTATAAAAACAGTTCCTCGTCCTAGTGCACGTCAAGAGGGAGATTCCAGCCAGGGACCTGCAACTAGATGCTGAATGCCCCATTGCAGATGCTGATACAGATTACAGACCTTTGCTCAGGTATGAGGGTTGATGTCCTCCCGGGGGAACCTGAAAGGCAGGCTTAGAGCTTCACATGCTGTGCTCGAAATATAACTTAGAGAGAAAATAATCTAGCTGCACTATGATAGCCTTATTCTTGTGCTTCATTCTCATTGTTACTATTTTAATCTTACTGTGTTGTATAGTTCTGGTTATTGCAGCTCACGCTTTGCTATCTAAAATGCAGTTGTTTTATTAAACCAATCTTTAAAACTTAAACTGCCTTTGTCATTTATATATGAGACCGTACTGTGTATGAGAGAACCGGTTGTGACCTGAGTGACCACGACTTCCCTGAGAAGTACTAAGATGTCATGCGCTCGGCTGCCCAATTGTCTCTTCCATTTTGGAGAGATGAGGCACTGCTAGTTAGCCGGAGCAAAACCCGGATTTAGAGTGACAAGTGTCATCCACCATGGGTCAGACTCAGCCCCCCACACTGTGAAAGATCTTGACGCTCAAAATCCAGTAGTCTCATTAGGATAATGAGAGCCTACATGAGATCATCACATGGGCAATATATAAAACCAGTTATCCCTTGGCCCATCTTTAGACAAGCGACCATCAAATTGTTTAAACAAAAGCTTGGAATGACGAATTGATGATGTTGGTTTGATATCACCATAGGATGTGTAAGTTTTTTCTGCTCTCTCTAGGCGCTCTCCTAATTTTCAGCATTTCAATTTGTATTTAGAATAAAAATCCATAGAATGTGTGCGTCAAAAGTCACAGAATCATGTAAAATAGCATACTTATTTTTAATATTCTGCAACTACAGAATATTCAGAACATCATCCAGAGTGTTCTAGTAAATTATGCCTCTGGTGTGGTCCATCCAGGATGCCATTAAAGCAGTGTCTGAACTTTTAAACCATCTTCTATGTAGACCAAGCCTAGTTCTTTATGTCAGATATAAGAGGACTTGCTCTATGGAACTATAGGAATGGATTATCAACCTTTTGTATGTCTCCACTATCTATATCACCCCAGAGACATGTGCCATAACTGGCAGCAGAGATGTATTTGCTTTTGTAAATTATGCAGATCTCCTTAATGGGTTTGGATCACAATTTGGAGGCAAATCTGAAGTCTGCCTCTATTGATTTATTAAACTGCTGGTTTCTCATATTTCTTAATTGGACCAAATTATTGATATAATCAATTTGTATCCTTGAATATGAGAATGTGTGCTTGCTACTAATCTGGATACCCTTCATACTATGAAAATGTGCATTAGATACTTCTCTACCACACATCATTGTGAAAGACCTGCTTAAGTTTATGTTAGGATCTAATTGCTCAATGAACATTCAAAACCAATCAAATGTTTTTATACACCATTGTCCTTTCTGGCCATCAGAACGGAATCATCCAAAGAAAAAGGATGGGTTTAGGGTGGAGACCTACCTTGGCAAATTAAACCACCTTTCCACTACAAACCTTTCAAGTCCATTAATAAATACATAGGGTAAATAAAAAGGGACAAGGCCACATCCTTGTATAACTCCCCTTTTGAACTTAGTCGAGTCTGTGCACTCCTTTGGGCCCGGTATGGGACTTAGCATTTGCAGTCTGATACAACTGGCTCAAGAGATGTTATAATTGCTTCTGCCACACATAATGATCTCATTATAAGCCACAATTAATCATGATTCTCACAATGGAGT
Organism: Pleurodeles waltl; assembly: GCF_031143425.1. Classification (NCBI taxonomy): domain Eukaryota; kingdom Metazoa; phylum Chordata; class Amphibia; order Caudata; family Salamandridae; genus Pleurodeles; species Pleurodeles waltl. Next base: position 488,954,894 of record NC_090436.1, read on the forward strand.
GACCTGCTAAGGTCCACGAATCCCAAACAGAGGAAACCATTGTTGGCCCTGGTATATTTGCCAGTGAAAAAGCTCAAATTTATTCATTGCTCAACTGTGCCTAAGCTTTTTCTAAACCCAAATTGTATATCAGGCGCAATCAAATTTCCTCTGCCCATAATTTCAGTCACTTTAATATTATCCTTCCTAGCATGTTGACTGAAGAGTTTAGCAAGAACATAGGTTGATAAAATTTTGGGTCAGATCTGTTTCCCTTTTTGAAGATTGGGATAATTACTGATTGTGAACACATTGATGGAAAATCCCTATACCCTACGGTCACTAACACAACTAAAATGATGATCATAGGTTAACATTATTCTTATAAATATCCATTGATACATCACCTGGGCTTGGTACCTTGCCAAGGCAGCTCATTTTTGGAATGGAGTAGACATTGATCACCTTATATGTGATTATTTGTCATGCTTGAATGTACATCACTGTTTGTTAATACACCAGTTATCTCTTGAATGGGTCAAAATAGTGGAAAAGTGCTTTAACCAATCCAAAGTTGAGTTTAGCATATCAGTCTCATTTCTTAATCTGCACTTCTTTCTCTTGGTATTCAGTGAAGGGCTTCTTTTAAGTGATTGTGTGCTTGTCTACAAGTCTGGTAAAACAAGTCTTGATGATTATCCTTATTGGATGCGTTAGTATTTGTTAACGATAAATGAGGATTATTCAGCTGACACCAATATATTAACAATTATGCTGGTAAGTCTTCCAGTAAAAGTGGGAAAAGGATCAGGTGATGAACACAATATAACATTGGAAAAAATAAAATTATATTTAATAAGAAGTTTATTTAGCACATCCCCATATTGTAGATTGTAAAAAGTATTTATATAGCGCTTACTACCATGATGAGGCATTGAAGCACTTTGCGATGAGTAGCACCATTCTCCGGAACCCAGTTTTAGAGGTAAGAAATTAATAGCCAGGAGGTTGTTGAACATCTCTGAGGCACACCTGCACATATGTGGGCTTAATGTTGGATGCTTTGATGAAGCTGTTAGAATACTTCCACTAGCATTTTTATCAAGTCCCGCTTAGAATGCCCATCAAGGTGGCAAAGGTGGAGAAATGTATGCAAGTAAGAGTTTTTCAAGTGGGTGAAAGAGTTAAATGAGCCATTACTACTTTCCATGCACAATATTTTCCTCAAAGACTCCAATATCTAATGGAACTCCAAATATAACTCTTTGCCTTTTCCTTTACAAAACAACTTTCATCTTCATGAGTTGGTCTAAAACTGGTCCTTCAACACATTGAACTCACAATTGCACCACAAAAGAGGTACCTTTATGAAGTTACAAATATGATCATTTAGCTATTGATTTCAAGTGTGTATTTGAATATTAAACTCAATAGTCCAGCATAAACCCTACAGGTGAATTCATTGTTTCCAAACATATCCATATTTACTTCTTACTTTGACTTGCTTTACCACAAAGCTATCCATGCTGATGGTGCTTTCTGAAATAGGCAGCTATGAAAAATGGTGATGCTGTTTCTATTGGCAAATCCTGATGTTCATATTAAAAACCACAACAAAAGGAGTCAACTACCAATCTGTTTGTTTACCCACTTGTATCTTAGGCACAGCTTTTGGTATTGGATTGTGTAATTTATGTTGTTTATAAAGGTAATGCCTCCTTTTTGACATGTCTTTCCGGCGCCTCATCCTTTGGCATGGTGGACTATGTCACGTGTCTATCTATCCTCTCCTACTGCACAGGTATGGCTGTGGATGATATGAGTGTATCCTTCTCCTTCCTGGTGGGAAGAGCTCAATTCTTTCCAACTGATATAACCAAGACATATACTCTCTGATTAGTAAAGTGCTACTGATATCTAAGGTATCCCTTTAATGTTAAGACTCAGCTATTATATCTATGAAATCTATATGATGTTGCAAAACATAGCATAATCTCTCAGATTGAGTGGAAAAATATCTCTGTTTATTTTCACAGTACAAACATATTGTCTCTCATAAAATGCTGAAATAAAAATGTCTGGTACTATTAGAATTGTTCTAAAACTCACACCACTCTACTGCAATCTCCCTGAAAGATATCAGGTAAATGCATCTCTGTGAAAACAAGAGTTCCATAAGTATAATATTTTAGATGAATCATTACAGTCATGGCACAATCCAATAGGAATTGTCCCCACATATCCTCAGATATCTGGGTTTGATTGTTAAGAATGTAGATCAGCTTTTTATGCTCCACTACACTAATAATTTCTGAATCCAGTCATTATATACGAGGAGGTAGTTTGACCTATATTTTTTATAGAAGAAAGCTTTTGACAACTTGCAAACAAGTATCAAGGCAATGGCTGCAGTTACGATTCAGACCAATTGCTTCTGGCAGTTCATGGATCACTGCTAATGCCTCTCTGGGATGACATGCAATGTGCCTTGTGAAGCGATAGATTTCTATATTGACCCCTAGTATTTTCCTTGAGAGGTGTGTGGTATGTAGGATACAGTTGTAGCTTGGATACCAGCTGCACACTCACGGGATGAGATTCGATAATGTGGATTTGGCAGTTGGCTATAACTGAGTGAGCTGAAGTTGTCCTGTTCCCCAAATAAACCTCAACTTACAAATCCTGTGTTGGAACAATTACAGCAATTTGGCGACAAATTGGCTGAATCTGTTGGCACTAGGGAACAGGAGAATCTAAGCTTTGATTACAGGAATAAACAACGCCGAATTATGTGAACACACAAGTAACTTTGAAGTTTATCTTTGAGCATATCTGGCGCAAGCTTGGTTGGTGTTGTTTGCCGTGATTTGGAGGCACTGCTGTGCGTGGTGCAGGGGGCTGAGCCAGTGTTAGGGTGGATTTTCAGAGGAGGAGAGCACAAGGACACCTTTGAGCACAGAGTCTGTGCTCTCGAGAAAGGGAGCACAAGGACACTCTCGTGCAAAGAGTTAACACACACTACGTGTGCGGGATACATTTCTTGACTTTCACATACATGTCATTGCAGTAGGACGTGGACGTATGTAGCAACGTGCCGCCATTTTCTTGTGTGTGATAAGTACTGTGCGTCTGTGATGCGCACACATTGCTGACATTTCACAAGGCCCATTAGTGATGCGCTCACTGTTTGCAGTTACTTTACTATGCACACACATTGCTGACATCTTGGGGGACTCAACAGTGATGCGCACACCATCTGCATTTAATGCACTCTTTTAAGGTATGTCTGTTATGCGCACACATACGGATTACAAGAAACACATGGAAAGGCAATTGAAATTGAAGTAAGTGTATCACTGATACACACACCTCGGTAATACTGCATTCTACACTTGGTACATTGGTAATGCGCATAAGTAATGCGTGCACTGTTTGAAGTACTCATCTTCACATGTATACCATTTTTTTTATCGTTCTCTAATTCTAGAAATATATTTTCACAAAATGACTCCGCCGAATACTGGATTGATGCCTCCGGTACCATTTCTTCCAAGGGCTGGAGAACCTATGATGAAGTGGCCAAATTGGAAAGACTACTTCCTTAAATACATCTCAGCAATTGAAGAAGAAAATGAGGAAGAATTTTCTGCAAAAAGGAGGAAGAGAATTTTACTGCATAACCTAGGTCCATAAGGTCAAAGAGTTTACAATCTTTTAGAAAAGAAAACAAGATTGGGGGTGGAACTGATGAATTTAATGATTTTGAAGAAGCTATTGAAGATTTAGATGCTTACTACAGGCCCACCGTTAGACAGATTCAACGCAAACAACATAAGATGGAATCTATTGAAGATTATGTAGCTGAATTGAAAAAAATTGCACTTACATGTAAATTTGATACTCTACATGATGACTTAATTAGACATAAGATAGTCATGCACTACAATAATAGTAGTACTCAAGAGAGGTTATGGGTATGTGGAGAAGCACCATTAAATGAAATAGTAGCAATAATGAAGAAAGGGAAATCATCTAAAAGGTGTGCCACTGCAGTACTCAAAGGTACAGGTGAAATTGAATCGGTTTGCAAATTAACAAAGAACAAGAGGAGTAAAGCAGAAAAATGGAAAGAAGGGAGGAAAGAAGTCAGATGGAAGGGGGCATGAATATGAAGACAAATGCCCTGTATGCTTCAGGTGTGGAAACAAAGGTCATATAGCAAGAGCCAAAACTTATCCTGCCATCAGAATTAAATGTTCATTCTGTGGCATTATGGGTCATTTTGTTAAAGTTTGTAGGAAGAAAAAAAGTAAAGGGGTCGCTGTCAAGTGTGTAATGGAGGATGAAGAACTTGAGAAGGAGTGTGAATCACAATGCGTTGATAGTATATTAAGTATTGATGATGTAATACTAGATTGGGTTGTACTATGAGGAAGAAACCTGTATGTAATGTGACCATTGAGGGAGTCGAATTACAAATTGTGGCAGACTTGGGTTCACCCTACACTATTATTCAATGTTCAGTGTGGGAAGACAAATTCACTGAGATATTTAATGGAAATTTGAAACCCATGAATGTACACCCTGTTACATTCATAGGTGAAGACATCCCTATGCTAGGGTACAGAGAAGTCAATATTGGGTTCACAGGCAGAGAGATACAAGGGAATTTATCTATAACTGAGAGAGGTCCATCTGTATTAGGGTGGATGGACCAAGGTAATTTGGGAATTACACTGGATCCTAATAGTAAGGATCAGGTAATGATGTCGGGTAACCCTATAATTTCTATGGAAGAAGAGTTTAATAGGTGTTTTCCTTCTGTGTTTTCAGGTAACGTGGGAAAGTTGGAAGGTACTTGAACTAGGTGTGAAGCCCATTAATCATAAAGCAAGGGACACACCATTGAGCATCAAAGACAAAGTTGTGGAACGTTTGGATGATTTGGAAGACAGGGGTATAATTGAACCAGTAGACAGTGCAGAGTGGCTAGCTCCAGTGCTGATAGCTCGCAAATCTAATGAAAGTATAAGGTTATATGTTGACCTCAGAGATTTGAATAGAAACATTGTAGTGGATAGTTTTCCTATTCCTAGAATTGATGAGCTTCTGTCTCAGGCTAAAGGTTGTAAATGGTTCCCTACCATTGACCTAACTTCTGCTTATCACCAAATTATGTTACATCCCTCTAGTAGAGATTTGACGTTGTTTATCACCCCTTTTGGTTGCTACAGGGTTGTGCAAATGCCATTTGGCTTAGCACCGGCCGCTGCGGTCTTCCAGAGACTTATGCATAGGTTATTCAAAAACATCAAGGGGGTAACATCTTTTCAGGATGATATTTTGAGGACGGGTGAAGACAACAGGAGCATGATTTAAGGTTAGAAAGTGTACTGAAAAGGGGGGCTGACAAAGGGCTTACAGCAAAAATAGGTAAATGCAAATTAGCGTTAAAATCAGTGTCATATTTGGGACATGAGGTAGGAGAAGACGGTATAGAACCTAAGAAGAACCTTATAGAAACCATCAGTAAGTCTTCGTCCCCAATTTCCAAAGATGAGATTAAATAATTTCTTGGCCTAGCAGAGTTTTATTCTAAAGTTGTGAAGAATTTTGCAATGAAAACGCACGGGTTATGACAATTATTGAAAGCCAAGCAAGTGTTCAAGTAGGATGATGAACTGCAAAAAGATTTCGAAAATATCAAAAATGACATCTGTACAGCAAATCATTTGCAAGGGTTTGAATTAGGAGCACATAGCATAGTAACCACTGATGCTAGGGTAAGGGAGCTGTCTTAACACACATTTCATAAACTGGAAAGGAGCATAGCTATTGCATAAGCGTCTAGGTCCTTGTATCCTACAGTGGAGACATTTTCAGTAATTGAGAGAGAGATGTTGGCAGTAGTGCGGGCTCTAGAGAAGTTCAGGCAATATTGTGGCGTACTACATTTGTGATACGCACGGATCATAAGCCTCTAATTAAGCTGCTTACATCTAGTGGGATGGTGAAAGCTATGCCACTCATAGCTAGGATGATACTTAGGTCACTAGATTTTGTTTATGACGTAGAGTACTTACCGGGAAATATGAACAAGGTAGCGGATTATTTGAGTCGAATAAGCAAATTTAAAAAACACTTGGGATGAGTATAGTGTGGCAATGCTTAATAAAGGGGATGGAATTATTTCTGAGGGAGATTGGGTGACCAGCTCCATGAAAGATGAGAATTTGGTCACCATCAGGTCATACATTGTTGAAGGATGGGCTGAGAAGAGTAAGTTATGAGAGGAATGTAAAAACCTGTGGGAGATTAGAGAGGAATTGTCTCTTAGTGATACGGGTCACATTCTTAGAGGTGAGAGAGTATTACCATACGAGGGGTTGAGAGAGAAAATTATGCATATTTGTCATGAGGGACACTTAGGTATTGTGAAACAAAAAAAAAAGGTGAAATCATCATATTGGTGGCCTGGTATTGATAAGGATGCAGAGAGGATTGCACAAGATTGTGAATTCTGTTGTAATTCCAATAAAGCACAATCTATGTTTCGTCCACCATTAGGAGACATGAGATGTCCGGATAATCTCTGGGGGGACCTCAGTGTAGATATCTTAGGACCCATTCTTAATTCATGGGATATGCCCAAGCATGTGTTTGTGGTTATAGATAATTACTCTAAATGGCTAGAATTTGAAATTTCACAAAGCAATGAAGCGAATGTCTTGATTTCATTTTTGGAGAAAGTATTTTTGCGTGAAGGTATACCTAAATCAATTTTAAGTGATAATGGGACACAATTTGTAGCCAGAAAATGTGTTGATTTTCTTGCTAGGAATGGGGTTGAAGGTAAACAGACACCTAACTACCATCCAGCGGGGAATGGAGTTTTGGAGAGGTTCAATAGAGTCATAATGGGAAGTGTACAAGGTGCCATCAGTGCAGGTAAAGACTGGGCGAAGGAGATGACTAAAACCATATGGGTTTATAGAATTACACCCACAGTGACTGGGTATAGTCCCTTCCGTATACTGAGAGGAAGAGAACCTTTAAAAAAAGATAATAAGGCGTGGAGGAACTTGAAGCTGTGTGGCAGATGGTCTCCTTCGTTAGTAAGGAAGCGCTTACAGGGAATGCAAGCTACGTACAAAGAATATCATGATAAAAAAACGTGGTGTGAAAAATGTGCATCTGGAACCAGGTGACTGGGTCAGATTGAAACTAGGGTGTAAAGTGAGAAAAGATTATAGTAAATTTTCAAAACCTCTGCAAGTGAAGGAAGTATATTGAAGATCTGTGTTGTTGAGTGATAAACATGTATGGCATTTCAGCAGAATGTCAAGATGCAACAAAATATTTAATTGAGAAAATTATAAGACAAACCGTGTCCTAACGCATGAGTGGATATGGGATGAAGGTGAAGATACATCAAGTACCACGCATATGAAAAACTTATGAATTACAAGGTGGAGTGAGGTGATAAACAATAGTAACCAGGTCATTGTGGGTGCTGATGATGCCAGTTCGGAAGTTAATATTCCGAGAGCTGATAGCAGTTGTAAATCTACTCGGATTGGCAGATCAGGTAAATTACCTAGTAAGTTTGGTGATTATGGGGGTCATTACGACCCTGGCGGAAGGCGGAGAAGCGGCGGTAAGACCGCCAACAGGCTGGCGGTCTTTTTTTTTGTATTAGTAACCGCCATGGTCATCCGCCGCTTCTCCGTTCCGCCCGCCAGGCTGGAGACCTGGGTCTCCAGTGCGGCGGCCGTCACTATACCGCCGCCAGTGTTTTGACCCAGCTTACCGCCGTGGATTTCCTGCAGTAGGAACTGCCATGAAATCCATGGCGGTAAGCACTATCAGGGCCAGGGAATTCCTTCCCTGGCACTGATAGGGGTCTCCCCCACCCCCCACCCCGACTCCCTCCCCTACACCCCCCACCACCCCTGCCACCCACCAAAGGTGGCAGGGCCCCCCTCCCCACCCCGACCCCCAACATCACAAAACTCACACACACACGACACGCACGCAGACACCACCAACACACACACACACTGACATACATGCCTACATCCACACACTCAGTCAGACACGCACACCTATATGCAAACATAAACGCACACATCCATACAGACATACATACAGACATACACGCACTCATTCCCAAAACACGCAACACCCCGCAAGCATACACGCACTCACACACCCCCTCTACATACACAAGCGCACACCCCCTTGCACCCACACAACCCCCCCCACCCCACTTCCCTAACGGACGTTCGACTTACCTGTTCCGATGATCCTCCGGGAGGGGACGAGAGCCATGGGGGCTTCTCCGCCGACACCACACCGCCAACAGAACACCCCCGTGCCGAATCACAGAACGTGATTTGCTGGGCGGTGTTCTGTTGGCGTGGCGGTGGAGCAACCTCCATTTCCCCGCCGCCCGCCAGTATGGATGTTGGCGGCTCTCCGTCCGTAAAAGGACGGAGGGCAGCCAACAGTCATAATACGCCAAGCGGCAAACCGCCACTACTGGCGGTCTTCCACCCGGCGGTCCCTCGGCGGTGTTGTAAAAAGACCGCCAAGGTTGTAATGACCACCTATGTATTGAACTAATAAATAGTGATGTTTATAAGTTTTCTTCACAATGTGGTACCAAGGTCATGATAGTGTAAATAACTTTTAATATGATTGTATTTCTTCATATGTTATTTTTGATCTTGTTTTGTTAAAGAGAGAAGATGTAGTATCTAGGGCACAGTTGTATCTTGGATACCAGCTGCATGCTCACGGGGATGAGATTAGAGAATGTTGATTTGGCAGTTGGCTATATTTTTGTGAGCTGTGGGTGTACATTCCTGTTCCCCAAATAAAGCTCAACTTACAGATCCTGTGTTGGAACAATTACTACCAGGTGGATACTCATAGGATGTGGATTATATCACAGTCATTTGGATTAAACCGCCAGGATTTAGAAGTTGGGCATAGGCCTGCTTTATTCAATTGGGAAGGTGTCTAGAGCCAGCTGTAAACAATATTTAAAAAGAAAACGTCATGTCCCTATCATTAAGCTTCAACAATTTCAGCATGTCGTCTGTGCAAAAGTGCTTCTGCAGTAAGTTTTGCTAGATTAATTGCAAAAAAGCCTTTGTTGGGAAGACGTGGCTAAAACAAATAAGTGTGCGAGGAGGCTACTCCCTTAAAATCACCCCACTTTTTTTGGTGTGATATTATCAGTGTCACAGATTTGATAGACTCTCATACTGTTCATCAGACAATGCAACTATTGGATGTCCTCCATTTCTGATTGTCTAGAATGCTACATTCATCTTGGAGTTCAAGAAATTATTTGAATGTGCAGTTTGAAAGCACATGTTTCAATAGGAATTTTGCTTTAGATTTCCGGCTGCAGGGTTTTTGGTGAGGAGTGGCAATTTTTTATTATGTACAATCCCCAGATCTTCTCCACATGTATTCAGCAGAGCTCTTTCTATGCAGATACAGACCCATATCTCTGAGTTAGATGTTATGTTATTGGGTATTTGTTAATCCCACATAAAACAAAACGGTTTCTTAACGGTAGACAGAAAGAAGTAGCTGCAATTAAAATGTAGCCTTAGGCTCGTCTAAAAAGCCATGTTTTCACATTTCTCCTAAAACCCCCATAGTTCTCGGTTGATCTCATCTCAGAGGGGGAAGGTGTACCACAAGTGAGGAGCCGTTACCGAAAACCTAGCTCGGCCCAGCCTCTTCCTTTGACATCTAGGAACAGTGAGTAGATTGACAAAATATATCAAATGCAAATGATGATGTGTGACTCCATGTAGGGTAGGTACAACTCTCCATGTGTGGTGGTACATTAAATTGTCCTATTTTTAGTCTAGGTTTACTGGTGTCCCTAATGAAGTCCATAGTATAAGTTGTAAGGCACAGTTATGACACAGGAAATCATTCCAAACACATAAAAAAACCTAGGTGCCACCACCCTTTTTACAGTTTGAACGCTTCCACATAAACATAGGTAAACAGTTTTCCATGTTATTATGTTGTTGTTAGTCCACTGAATCAATGCTGCAAGACTGTCCCCTCCCATGCGGGGGCTGGCTTCAGTAAAGTTCTCAAGAATTTCATGTTCTTAGACTCCCATTGTGAAGGGATAGGGTGAAATCTTCCATCTTTAGGTGTGCAATTGGATAGTTGTGCATATTCAGTTTGTTCTATTGATTTTGTATTTAGAGGTTGAGGAAAATTGAGTCAGCAACCAGCAGGTTGGGTGTAGATAATTGTGTTTTTGACAAGGTTAGGAGACAATAATCCACATATGTGAACAGTTTTAATGGCTGTGCAGTTATAAAGATTCCTTGCATGTTGCCTAATAGTGATAACCAGATGATCAAAGGCCACAGGATATTAAAGAGGTTGACTCTGGTCAAGGGATTTCCATATAACCATTCCCCTTTATCAACAAGGTTGTTCCCAGCCAGAGCTTACTTAGTGTTCTGAATAAACATTCCCAATCCACTTCCATTCTATGGCTCCAATACCTCCTCTTGACAGTTCTAAATTTGCATAGAAGGTGGTGGAGAGCGCAAAGGTAAACTTAGGATGTTTTACCTGGAACAAGGAACAGCTGTGATTAGTGGATCAGCACTGGGGTTACGCTCCTCAGTTTTGTTGCCAGTACCTAAGCCAGTATTTTAATTTCTGGATTCTGCAAAGTTAAATGGCTATAATTGGCACAAGGTAACGGATCGTTACCTTGCTTCGGTAATAAACTGATGATTGTCTTGTTGAATTCCAGCCATGTGGGTACACTTTCTTCTGCTTCCTTGAATACATTTCACAGTAACTGTGTTATTAGGTGTATGTTGATCTTGTACATTTCTACAGGTAGACCATTACTGCCTAGGTTCTATGAGACTGTCAGAGATGTAATTGCTTACTTTATATCTCCTTTAGTTATGTCCCCTCTGTGGTTTTCTCACAGTTTCACAAATAGTGATAGGAGTTATACTTCGGCATAGAATTGCCCTTATTTTGGAGATATAGGGGGTCATTTCGACCCTGGCGGCCGGCGGTATGTTGACGGTAACACCGCCAACAGGCTGGCGGTGTTCCGCCAGCAATTATGACCGTGGCGGAAAAGCCACGGCCATACCGCCGGCCCCTCCACTTTGCCGCCAGGATTCCACCTGGTGGTCATAATCCCCAGGGCAGCGGTGCATGCACCGCTGCCCTGGGGATTATGAGTCTCCGACCGCCGGCCTGTCCATGGCGGTACACACCGCCATGGAAAGGCCGGCGGTAAGGGGACTTGGGGTGCCCCTGGGGGCCCCTGCACTGCCCATGCACTTGGCATGGGCTGCGCAGGGGCCCCCAGGCATAGCCCCGTTGCGCATTTCACTGCCCGAATTTCGGGCAGTGAAATGCGCATCGGGTGCTACTGCACCCGCTGCACATCAGCTCTATTACGAGCCGGATGCAATGTTGATGTGACATTTCCGCTGGCCCAGCGGAAATGTCATAATAGGAAGACAGAAATACTGCCGGCAATGGCGGTATTCTGTCTCCCGCGGCCTCGGGGGTCTTTTGAAAAGACCGCCAAGGTCGTAATGACCCCCATTGTGTTTCCCTCTGGTGAGTATATGATGGAGAAAAAGAAAGCAAATTATTTGGAGATATCCCAAGAATGAGTCAGGAGACACCCTTAATTGCTGTTGATATCCAAGATGAAGATCAAGTGTTCCCTTTGCTTTAGCTAGGTAGATGGGAGAAAGCCTGCTTTCCCCCTTTGTTCACATGCCCCCCCATTTGAGCTTAGATAGTGTATATTCTGTCCTTGAAGGGATTAGAGTTTGGGAAAGAGTCATTACATGGAAGGCTGAACCCCACATGCCATTACAATGAAGGCTTAACCATGCATGTAAAATTACCACGCATGCCATTACAATGCATGCGTTTCCAACGAATATGCCTTTACCACGCATGCTATTACAACGTTTATATTGTAGAGTTTTTATTATATTTTGACTCTGGCAATTTTCTTAAAATACTATCAGACTGGAAAGAACTGTAACTTAGTGAGATCTTTAATCATTTAAAATTATACTTAAACGGCTACCGCTTTATTTTTCTGTATCTCCAAATCTTTCCTCATTGGACCTCTCATCCAGGCTTTACCTGTGGCATGTAGGATTTGATTGGATGTCACAGAACTTTCTCTGGAATCTACTAAGCCTTCCAAGTGGCTCTTCAGGAGCTTTTTTCTACAGAGTACCTATATTTGGTCATATTCACTCTCCATGGTGTAACATAAGATATTTTTCCACTCAAGTACAGCCCTTTGGTGAATGATTAGAGAATTTTTCAGTCCAAGATGGAACAGTATATTAAGAAGAGAAGCACAGGGCAGGAGGTCAGGAAATAGGCAATTCTGGAATTACTCCCTGAGAGAAACACAAAGCCCATCTCATGTGAATGTATTACTCTTCAAGGAACAGACAAGGTATGGCTGGTGGGCCACTCTCCCAGCAGGCCCCTATGCCCTGTCCCCTCTCATTCAGGGTCTATAACATTATTTCCTTCAATTCACATTATCAGCTGTGGGTGTTCGAATGAAACAAAGAGTTACTAAAGGGTGAGAAAAGTCTGATATGCTTCTTGTAGGGGTGTGCACTGGTCCACTACCAACATGGAGTCCATCATTTTGATTTTAGCATACCACCCCGGTGGATGAGTCCATGTCTTCAGTATGCACACGGGAAAGATTTATGAAATACGATGTCCATCCCACTATATATATATTCCCTGAGGCCAACCCCCTACAAGCACTCAACCTTGCACCGTGCACAGCCTTTGCCTATGAGGGGAAGGGGTTGCCCACGAGTCCTGGCCTGGAGCCGTGCACAGCCGGGGTTGGCTGCAGCCTGTCTCTCTGAGTGTGAGAATAGGAGTGAGCGGGTGTATCTAGGAGTGAGAGTAGATGTTGGAGTCTCTGTCTGGGTGTGAGTGTGTGCATCAGTGTCTTAGTGGATGCGTCAGTGTCTATGCAGGTCTGTGACTGGGTGCGTGAGTGTCTTAGTGAGTCTGTGAGTGGGGCTGTAAGTGGGTGCACAAGGCTCTGAGTGGGACTGTGAGTGGGTGGGTGAGTGCCTAAGTGAGTCTGTTAGTGGGTTCATAAGGCTCTGAGTGGGACTGTGAGTGGGTGGGTGAGTGCCTAAGTGAGTCTGTTAGTGGGTGCATAAGGGTCTGAGTGGGTGTGTGAGTTGGTAGAAAGAGATTGAAAGAAAGAGAGAAAAACGCATGTGAGAGCGAGACAGAGAGAGAGTTTTTTAGGCTTTCTTGGATGATATACTTAGAATGAGATATTTCTGTCTCCAGTGATCTGCACATCCATCGCCCAGCAACATCTGCATTTGCAGAATTTAGCTTCCACTTGTTTTACCCATTTAAAACTTGATTTTCCAAGGCTGTCTTGAGATGTTGTTGATGACTGATTGCTGTTCTTCAATTGAAGTCTTTGCTACAGATCAGAGGCATGACACTAAAACTGGCGGTCCAATGGTCAGATGAGTGTGATAAAGGAAGGTAGAAGGGCACTCAGAGGTAGGGGAAAATCGAGAGCTAAGGAGCTACCACATGGGGTGGCAAAGATATTGGAGGGAAAATGAGAGATATTTATTTAAATAATTATTTCAGAGTTTGATAAAGCACCATGGTCCTCATTTCAAGTGGTTTCTCAATTAGGATAGGGCCCGCAACTCCAGTTACCGGTCTCACCTGAATTAGATCTATAGAAAAGCTTTAATCTCTTAATTGTCAACCAAAGATTTCAGCAGCTGGAAGCAGCCAAAATATCCTGGTAAAAGCCTGTCTCAAAGTATGGAATTGCCATAGGAATCAGACCTGGAATTACCAATTGCCCTGGTAATTCCTCATTACTTAATTGGTCCTCAAAATCCAGCTCGTAATGAGCCGAATTTTCCCCAGTCCCAGAGTTACTAGTACTCTTGGTATCAGAAACTTCCAGAGTGGAGAAAATATGGCCCATTTACTGGGCCACTCATAAAGAAGCCCTATGCATAGGCTAAAGGTTACTTCACAAAACTAATTTCAGTGATACAAATATATAAAAAGAAAGAAGGCGAGGTGCAAAGGAGTCTCAGCAGAAAATTAATGGTCCAATCTGATTTTCTTTAGCTGTGCCTCAGAGTCTGTTGACTGTGAGAAGTCTGAATAATTCAATGTTTCAGCTTTTGCTAAATCTTGTGTGGTTAGGTTCAGATTTCAGGTTATGGCCAAGATCATTCTATGTCCTTGTTTCTTGAACTCCTAAAGGTCTGCTTCTATGTTTGTATTCTCTTGTAAGACTATCGGGTAATCAGGCAGGCAGATGTTGAGTAAAAGTTTCTATTGGTAGTGCCATCATGAGTCAGCTAGTCCAGATGTCATTGGTCTTTGCCAAAGTATGCTTTATGAACAGTGCAAGGGATTTCAAATTTGATCTTCACTTCTACTGGGAGCCACTGAAGGACATTCAGAGAGAGTTGGATATGGTTGTGCTTGCAGAGATTGAGGCACAGTTTAACGGCCTGGTTTTAAAATGTTTACAAACTATAGGTGAGATTGTTGAGGAGGCAAGTGCAATACACCAGGTGAGAAATGACTAGCAGTCCTATAAGTTCCACCATTTGACTGGAATTGAGTATTATGTGGATTTTATGGCATTGGGATAGAGGAAGATTGGTTCCCTGGGCTACTGCATTGACCTTTTTTGAGAGTTGGGGGAGCTTAAGGGATTCTGAGGCTTGGGACAAGTCAAAGGAGAGTGTATCAGCCTTTGTGCCTCCCATCATTAAGTCATTTGTGTAAGCTTTGTTCATGTAGAGAAAGCTTGAGGTAATGTTGGTTGGTTTGTAAGGTATGTTGTCTAATTGAAAGTGGACTTGAAAGTGACCTTCCTGCGTTTGGAATTTCAAGTGGTATTGCTGTAGGAGTTTGGCCATTGAGCCTAGATAGATAATGAATAACAGATATGAAAGGGATGATCTGTGGAAGACACCAGTCAGCATGTAGAATATTCAATGTCCAGTGTCCTGATTGTCTGGCTTTGGTTGGTGAAGAGTAGTTGCATCCATGAGAAAGAGTATTTCATGTTCAGCAAACCAATTGTTTCAACCTTTTAAGTTAAATATTGAGAAGAATTAAGATTGCCTTAAGTCGCTAAAGATAGTGGAGAAGAAGGGATGTTTTTTTACATATTCATTCAAGGAGCGAAGAAGGCCCGGATTGATGTTGACTTTCACTGGTTTTGTCATAATTGCAGGTGTGAATCTAACTATTTGTTGTACCATTTGAGTATGGCATATTTTAGAAGCTGTTGCATGACTTCTTTTCCCTGAGAAGGGATAGGATGTAAAGGGATGATAATTGCCTTGTTCTTTAGATCTGAAAGCATATTGAACATGACATTCTGCCCTTCAGGGCTCATGAATAAAACTGTGAAATGCCACTGACAGAGAGAATAACAGTGTACTGCCATTGTTGCTAAACCAGTGACCAGTGTAGGCTTTGTGTAGCCTCGGTAGGTCTGAAGACAAAATGGGTACCTTTCCAATATCCATCCTCTCCAGTAAGGAGAAACATTGGAGAGCTACAAGAGCACTAAGAATACAAGCAGCTGTTTACAACATATTTATGGAATAATAATTGATTGGATTTTGTCAATTTGGAAACATTATTGCCATTTTGAACATAAATCAATCAATCTCCTGTTCCAAGAAGGCATTTATGAGTTTGCAAAGCAATAGGCCAACTGAGATGCCAGCTTGTCTGACAGAAAGAATCTGTGTTTAAGTAGAGCTAGTGCTTGAATTGTCTGTTTTACCTTAATGTATTTTCTTTAATGTTTCTTGAGCTTAAAGATTGGTTGTCACTCTTTGAAATTATTTAGTACTGACCTTTTGAAATCTCTGAATTGTTAAGTGATTTTTGTAGATGTGATGTTACAGAATGCACTATTTGGCCCTGTTTTTGTCAAACTGTTCTCAGGGGAATATCCCCTGAACATGCTTAAAGGATTAATGCATGCTCACTATGCTCAATTGCAGTCATTTCGTGACAGGTATTTCTGCTTTCATCTTTCAAACACCTTGATCTCCTCTTAGATCCATCTTGTACCTCATTACCCTTGTTCATCTCGCCTCACCTCCCTTGCTCACTCAGCAGGTATATAGCTTATATCTGTCAGATCTGTACCTTTCTCCCCTCGTTCATCTGTCTTGTTTCTCTTACTTACATTATATGGTCTGGTCCCTACTTTCATCCATGATGTATCATGTGTATCTCTTATGTGGGTTCTGGCACACCTCATGCTCTCATCCATCTTGTCACCTTATTAAACTCCATCATCTGGCTTGTACCTTGTTCCTCTCATCTGTCTAATATGCACCATGGCCCCCTCTCCAATCCATCTTCCGCCTCTTCCCCCTTTCTTATCCATCTTATAAATTGTTCCATGCCTACATCCATCATGATTCTTGGTTCCCTGTTTATACATCACTCCTCTCCTTCAACCATTTTGAAACTTGCTCTCTCTCTCTCTCATCCTGCATTTGTCGAGGCCCCCTTTCTTACCGGTCTTGTGCCTTGGTCTCCTTGTTCATCCATCTTGCTTCTTTGTATCTTGTGGCTTTTTGCTCACAGCTCTCCATCATCTAGAGTGTACCTCACCCCCTCATTGCATAAGTTACAATTTGGGCGGAACTCTAAAAGGTGTCTATCCCACCCACGAGTGTAATTGGTGAATGTGGTTCAGTTCACCAGTGATGAATGTGAAAGACATGTTACTGTAGCCCTGCAAAACCCTACTCAATGTGTAATTGGGATAGAAGTATTGCTTTTGGGTTACTAACAATAGCATAAAGGGGTAAAGGGCACTTTGGAAACAGCAACAAACCTTATTTCATTATTGACAGTATCACACACACTGTAGTAAGGAGAATGAACATTTTTAAGTTAAAAGTATTTATTACTACAGGAATTATCTGTTTCTTAGCATATCTAAAACAACTACACAGAATATTTTGAAAACAGCAACAAGACATGTTATGAGAAATGAGAACAAAATGAACATTTCCAGGATTGTTAAAATGTAATGTAAAATTGTATCTTAAACTTAACACCCTCATGCGTACTTCTGTGTGGTACACTATGACAGCATGAAAGCCAGAGCACCGTGCAATCCAGAGTTTCTTAGGGAGAAGAGAAGCACTGCATATCTTGTTGACAACAAAGGCTTTCTTTATTAGCAGAGGTGTGAAGACAGTGTTTCCCGTGCAGGGCAAACACCTACTGCAGTAGCAGCCCATTGGTCTTCCCCCAAGATGCGGCTCAAACAGCTGCAGTCTTCAGGTGAGATGTATCATCTGCTAAGTATGAAGTGTGCTGGCAGTGGGTAATACCATCTCTGACAGAATCTTGGGCTACAATCTGGGCAAAGAATCACTCATGACAAGTGGTCCAGTGGCAGTCCTTCTATCTTAAATCTTAGAAGAGATTGCAATTCCTGACCTAAATTTGGGACTGTTTAACAGAGATTATCATATCAAGGCATGCATCCGATATGAACTTATAAGGAAAAAAGACATCAATTCAGACTACAATACTCTGATTATATGTCTGTATGTGTTCCTATTAACCTTGGCATGGTGAGGAGGAGACATTTGGCACAGATGAATGCTGCTTTAGATGGTCTATGTCAATATTTGAAGAACTTGACAATATCACACTTTCTAGAAAGATAAGGTTTTGCAACATATGTGTTATAAGGCAGACATGACAATGATTCTGCATGATCAGGGAATATGGTGGTTTCTATGAACTAAGATGGAGTTGGGACAAACTAGGCTGGAGTCGGATCTTAAGACTTTATGACAACCGCTTGCACATGGTTTGTTTTTTTCCAGCTTTCTTATACACATTGTGCCTTAAACACGTTGCCATCCACTAGTTTCAGAACCCAGTTCATGCCCTGTCACAAATTTAGTACTCACCCACAAGAACAAACTGCTTGGACATCAAACATGGACTTATCACTTGATACAACACATTCACCACAATTTAGTCCAAACAACTGTCTTGTTTGAGAATGTAGCCTAATTACTGGAGTACATTAGATGAATGTACTCTGATCAGATGTGTTTATGTAAATTGTTTGACAAATATTGCATAGTAACTCCTGATTTATCAGTGGAATTATGCTAATAAATTACAATTATTTTATTTCTGAAATTTTTAATTAAGATTCCTGCTTTTTTATTTCACCCATTATGTAACCTAAATGTTCCTTTTAATGTTCTTATTTATGTATATAGTGGTTGTGTTAAGCACTTTCTGTCACCAGAAACGTTACAGTGCTTCAGTATTTGTTGACAAATGTCATGTGTGAGTTGAGTCCATGAAAGACCTTACAATCCTACATATGTTTTTTTTGTCCTCATTTACCAAGTAATGGAGGTCTTTCATCGTACTATCAGGTTAAAAGAACAGTCCCCTGTCTTAAAGACTCACTGGAGTAACTGTCCCATAATAACTTAGGATCAAAGTCTCTGACCACTCTTTTTATCTTTTAATCATTGGACAGATGTGTCAGTTCTATACGTGGCTATGTTTGAAGACCTGTCCATATTGCTTGTAGCTCTATCCTGGGATTAGAGCCTAATTGCCATCTGCTTATTCTACCTGCTGCTTTGAGCCAATTGTAACAAAGTGAAAGATGATGCTGTATCTACTTCTGGCGTCTCTCTTTTAAGATCCATGCCAAACGAAACCAGATACAGACTTACCTTAATTACGTGACTTAGGATCTCTGACAGGATACTACTTACTACCTCCTAGAATTTTCTGAGCATGGGACACTGTAAAAACATGTGGATATTATGTGCATTTCTCTCACAACACCTCCTGCAACTGGACACTAGTCTCTTACAAACGTGCGCGTTCTGCTGGGTGTCATGTAAATTCTGTGGCTGATAAAAAGATTATTCAATTTGATGGTAGAATAAAGAGATTTTTAAGGATACTTGCTATAAATCTGGTTGTTCAGATGTCGGCAGATATCCTTTCCAAGATTGTAGCAAACCCTTGACATTGTTATCATCCGATATTACTAACTTCCAGTACCACAGCGATACCTCCTTTTCTATTGGGATAAAATCCTGTACTCTTTCCTCAAATTCTCACTTGTCACCAGCAGGTCTTTTTTATTGTATTCCACAAGCTTAATTGATAGTATTTAAATTTGGAGATAGCCAAACTTCCCACAACAGTACTTGCAACTGATTCAGCAGCTGGCCCCAATGTAATAGCCCCACCTCTCTTAACCACAGGTTAAATTTGTCCTCCTGGCAAGCTAGAGTGCCTGGTGAATCCCAAATTGGAGTGTACATAGCATAATAATTTATCCCCAGCATTTTCCTCATGCTATACCATAGTTCAAATACTGCCCGGAAGAACGTTTAATCAGACTTTTTAAAACAAATCTTGGGTCCCCAAATTTATGTGTGAAACCCTCACAATCCAGTGTGTGTAGCAAAGCAGCAAATATCCTTCCTCTGCATGAGTCATCCAAACTTGACAGCAGCTTTCTACTGTTTTTAAATTGAAAGGTGAAACAGTACCACAACAAGTTAGGAAGGACTAAATCACCTTTCTCAAGTTTTTGCCTAACTTTTTTCCAGCTAAGCCTGTTTCTCTTATTAGCCCCTATAAAGCTACTCAGCATACCCTATATTTCATAATACAGTCACTAGGAAATGATAGAAGTATGCATTTAAAAAGGTATGTCAGCTCTGGCAGTATCCCAATTTAATCAAATTAGGGTTAGATTCATCTGTCTGCTGAGCAATTCCTTAACTTCACTCATCACCCATTTAAGAATAACCACTGGCCAATACCCCAGTTCATCTTTAATTGTAGTCCCTAAATACCTTATCGATGTCTGTGTTTTCCATCATGATGTAATAGGTTCCAACACATGAACTCTGTTTTAGATATCTTTATCAACTATCCTTGAAAGATGCCACACTCTTCTATTACTTCCTCCATCCAAGGAATAGGTAATACAGGGTATTTAGTGTAAAGTATACTATCATCAGCATACAAGGCTCTCTTGTGTGTACAGTTTAAAGAGTGGAATGAGATAATCCTTAAATCCATCCTAAAAGCCTGGCCAGTCGCTATATATATATATATGCAAAAATAACCCGGGAGGGAGGCAGCTCTGACGTGTCCGTCTATTGATCTCCATTTTTCCCGTTATGATACCTTAACCAATATCAGTTCTGAAGGGCCTATGTACCACTTTTTAATACCTTCAATCAGGGGAGGGGGAACCCCAAATACTTCCAAGACTTTCCACAAGTATATCCAACACAGTCTGTTGAAGGGTTTAGCCAGATCAATTGTGATTATTGCTAATGGGTCACCTCTAGCCTTGGCAAGATCAGTAGTAGTAATTAGCAAGTGTATGAGGTCATTCATTTGTCTTCCCGGAAGAAAACCCTTCTGATATAAATGGATAACTTTCACTGCTACATTTACTATCTTTCTTGCTAAAATTCCTCAATAGATTTTGTAATCGGTGTTAAGCAGCAATAAATGTCGGTACAACTCTTCCTTTTCTGTGTCTTTTTTGATTTTAAGATCAGATTTATTGTTGCCTCATTCTAATTGGATAGTATTTCTACTTCGTTACTATGTATTACATTAAACACCTCTACCCACACTGGAATTACTATCTCTTTCAAAACCTTGTAGAATTTTACTGGGAGCGCATCTGGGCCTGTAGCTTTTCCGATTCCTGAGCTGTTTATCTGCTTGAGTACTTCCTCTGCTGTATAATTCCCTACTCACTAATTCATTAGCTTCAGGCTCTGGAGCTGATAGTTGCTTATTTATCAACCATTCTCTCATCAGCATCTGATCAGGTTCACACATCTCACTATACAATGATTCAAACACCATCTTAGTTGCTTTCTTAATTTCTACTGGGTTTTCTAAAACCATCCAACTCTTGTCTATCACTAATTTAATAATGTGAATCTGTGTGTTATCTGCCCTAGCTTTCCGTGCAAGCATCTGGTCACTCATTTCTCCACACTTGTAACAAGCTAGAGGGGAAGTCTGCCATCCAGCTCTCGCCCTGCCCTCTATTAACCCACACACAGCCTCTTATTTTCCATACAACTCATTACAGGTAGTTTGTGTTTCCACTGGGGAATTTGCTGTTAACATTGCCTTTTCCAACTTTGCAAAATCTTCTTCCATCCTCCTAACAACGTCTGATAATGTTGTCATCCTTATAGAACCTATCTTACGAAGGGTCCCTCTCATAAATGCCTTAAAGGCATTCCACACACAAGGCTGTGCCTTTATTCTCCTTGAAGAAGGGCTTACTTTGCTTTCTAACCTCTTGTACCACTACCTGGTCAGCTAGAAATGTTCTGTCTACTGTCTATCTCTCTTCCGCAGGCTCCACTGATATTTGTATAGTCCACATACAGCAGAATTGTCTGAACAGTATGCAGGGATATAGGCAACATCCATTACTTTTCTTTTGAGGATATTATCCACCAAAATGTTCTATTCTTGAGTGGATTTGATATATATTACTCTCAGAGCCCACTCACACTCTCCATGCATCAACCAAACCATAATTCTGCATCAAACCTATTCATGACTTATTGACCTTAACCATATTTGTTCCTTCCTTGTGGATCTGCTATCTAGTTCCCTGGTTAAAAGAACATTACAATTTCCTCCGATTATTACTGGACCAGGTGATTCCACTATGCTCATCTGAAGTGCACCAATCAGTCCAGTGTCATGATAATTTGGCCCATAAAACCTAACACAAATACATGGAATGGTACCACTTTTAAGTTTCCCTACTATCCATTTACCAGCTGTATCTACTCTATATTCTTAACAATCAACTCCAGAGTTCTTCCTAAGAGTGCTCCACCTTTTAAATTAGCTAATTAGGTGGTACCTACCATATACTGTATCCATCCCTGATTTAATTCCCAAATAATACCTTACTATCTCCAGCTGGAAGATGAATCTCCGAAAGAATGAAGACCTGTGCTGTTCTAACTTGATGATATTACAGAATTAACATCTGTTTCTGCTTTGTACACATGCCATTGACATTCCAGGTTAATTTCTAGATGTGCCTATTCCTATCACGTAAAATATTACTTGGTATATTAGTATTAGGGCACTATGGAAATGGGCATGGGACCTAATCAGAAATGCAAAGAAATGCATCCTAACAATGGCTGTAAGTCTGTCTGCCTTAATGGTAATGAGGACTGTGGGCCATATGTACAAAATGTTCTGTTTCCGATTTCCAAATTGCGATTCAGTAGAAAATGATATTTGGAAATCGCATGTATGAAGGAGGGTATTCCACTATTAGCAATTCCATCAAATTCTTAATCACAATCAGGACATTTTCTACTTGGAAATCACACAGTGACAATCATAATTAGTAAAAAGACACATTTTCAATGCAGAACGATGATGTAAAATCCAGGAAGTTTAGAAATGCAGGGTGTGGCCACAACTCAGAAGCCTAGGAAGGAGCTTGAAGAATGGTGTGTTCCTGTGTGACTACTTGTAGTGACATTTACATTTCCTGAAACACAAAGGGGCATATTTATACTCTGTTTGCGCCGGAATTGCGTCGTTTTTTTTAACGCAATTTCGACGCAAAACTAACTCCATATTTATACTTTGGCCTTAGACGCGTCTAGCGCCAAAGTCAATGGAGTTGGTGTCATTTTTTAGCGTGGACACCTACTTTGCGTTAATGAGATGCAAGGTAGGCGTTCACGTCTAAAAAATCGACTCTGAGGCATGTGCGTCGGATTTATACTCCCGTGCAAAATTCACGCCCGGGAGTGGGCGGGTCAAAAAAAATGACGTACGGCTGCTTTTGCGCCGTTTTTTAGCGCCTGCAAAAGGCAGGCGTTAAGGGACCTGTGGGCTCTGAAGGAACCCAGAGGTGCCCTCCCATGCCCCCAGGGACACCCCCTGTCACCCTTGCCCACCCCAGGAGGACACCCAAGGCTGGAGGGACCCATCCCAGGGACATCAAGGTAAGTTCAGGTAAGTGTTTTTTTTCATTTTTTTTTGTCGCATAGGGGGGCCTGATTTGTGCCCCCCTACATGCCACTATGCCCAATGACCATGCCCAGGGGACATAAGTCCCCTGGGCATGGCCATTGGGCAAGGGGGCATGACTCCTGTCTTTGCTAAGACAGGAGTCATTTCTATGGGGGTTGGGAGTCGAACAAAATGGCGCAAATCGGGTTGAGGTGAAAAAATTGCCTCAACCTGACTTGCCCCATTTCTTGACGCCCAAGCCCCATATCCCCCTACGCCGGCGCTGCCTGGTGTACGTCGTTTTTTTACACGCACACCAGGCAGCGCCGGCGGCTAACGCCGGCTAACGTCATTGATTAAATACGGCGCCCGCATGGCGCTTCAGAATGGCGTTAGCCGGCGCTAATTTTTTTGACGCAAAACTGCGTTAGCGCAGTTTTGCGTCAAAAAGTATAAATATGGCCCAAAGTCTATGGATGATGGGGATAAGGACTTTGGCAGCAGGGAGTGGAAAGTTACATTTTCTGATAAGGAGCTGGAGAGGTTGACAGAGGAATGTGTGGCCCCAATTAGCCAGCCGTTGGACAAATCATCATTTTCTTTGCCTGAGGCCCAGAAAACCAAAATTTGTAACCACCTCCTAGAAAACGTAAACTCGCTCGGTGTCACCCAATGGAACATACCTGAAATAAGAAACCACTGGTAAGATCTAAGATCCTCTACGAAAGAGAGGGTGGCTATCAGGATGGCTGAGGCTTGTGGCACAGGTGGTGGTCACAATCATCCGCCTCCCACTCCAATGGAGTCACTTATTGAAGGGACACTTTAACCTGAAAGTGTGGTGGGAGTGTCAGACATTGACATCTCAAATCCTGCAGGCTCCAACCAAGGTAAATTGTTTTCTTCTACAAATTATTCCATAACATATTGGGCCTCATTATGACATTGGCGGTGAATACTGATACTGCCTGGGAGACAGCCAGCAACATACTGCCGCGGAGGCGAACATCCGCCCGCCAGATAATGACACACGCACACCAAACTGACAAAAACTAGCCACAACCACAAATCCGCCAGTCCCAACAAACTCGATAAGCTGTCTGAACTAGCACCCATTCTGTTATGCCACCAAAACAAGGCAGTCCAAATAATGACCCACGAATCACCACAGTGGACATACAACAGCAGTAAACCATTGGCGGTGCACACTGCCGCTGATGAAATGGCCACCTAAAAAAGCAAGACAACATTGGCCAGAACAAAAAACCCACACCTGACACAAATGCACATACACCAACAGCACCAGAAAACACCCCCCCACATCACACACAAACCTTTGCAAACATAAGAAGACTGCTGCACCATACCACAACTACCCATGCATCCGTCATGCACCACACACCACACACCCCTCCACATTACTCAACACCCTCCGGACAACACACACACCACACAACATTCATGTGCCCACAAAGGCACCCCCGTTTCACGGATGAGGAGTTGCGGGTGATGGTGGAGGAAATAGTCAGGGTAGAGCCACAGCTGTTTGGAGCACAGGTACAGCAGATCTCCAATGCCAGGAAGATGGAGCTATGACGGAGGATTGTGGACAGGGTGAACACTGTGGGACAACATCCACGCACAAGGGATGACATTCGGAAGAGGTGGAACAGCCTATGAGGGAAGGTGTGATCCATTGCAGCAAGGTAGCTATCAGGACTGGTGGTGGACCCCCACGTCCTCCCCCACAGCTGACAGCATGGGAGGAGCAACGCTTGGCAATACTGCATCCTGAGCGCCTCACTGGTACCCGGAGGATTGGACACTGGTGAGTCACCATTACCGACCTACTTCCACCCCATAGCTGCATGCCATCTCACCCCCTCACCCTGACTCACTTCATCCCACCCCACCCCATCCCAAACAGTGCACCACCCCAATTACCACACCTAAATGTCTACCCCTGCATGCCATCCACACTGCAAGCACATCCCTCCCAGCTCTGGATGCACATCCACCACCAATACACTTGAAAGCATGCATAACTACCAATCCCACAATCCATCACTATACACTACCAAAGGTGGGAGGACAGCACCAATATCATTGGGAAAGGTAGAATTGTGCAATATGTGACAGACAATTACCCTAACAAATCACTCACATCCCCACAGGTGCCCCAGTCAAAGTGAGCGGCAAGGAGGTGCCCCTCAATAATGCCATGCTTGTGTTCCACTGAGTCATCTTGTTCACTTTAGACTGCCATTGTTCCTCTTCCTATGGCCCCTTGGACACTGGACCTGTGCTACAAACAGACTAGCCCACTACACTGGACTGTTCCCAACCATCACCCAACTCAATAGCACTTCCCATTGTTTCGGTAAAAGTCAAATAAACACCCTTGAACACAATTTGAGTAATAGTGCTTTATCAGATAGAAATGTGCAATAAATTGAACTGTAATGAACTGCATTTTCCTGTGCAAATGTCCTTTCATATGTCAATCCATCCAACAAATGTGCCTCAGCAGTCAGTATTCATGACATCAGTCCACTGTTGTAACCACACCAACACCTGCAGTAAAGGAAAGCATAGCTGACAGTCATATGTGATGCAAAGGTAGTGACTGGCACAATACTACAGCCACACAGTAGTAAAAATGGAGACATGTATAGGTCAACAGTCTTACCTGAGTGTCATTGGAAGTACTGCTGAATGATATATGTCCTGTTGTCCACATCCTCCTCCGCTTCCTCCTCACTGTCCTCAGTGTCCACTGTTGCCCCAGGTGCATTGTCACCCCCATCGTCATGCAGATAGAACACATAGCATCTGAGGGTCAGATTATGCAGCATGCAGCAGACCACCACAATCTTGCTGACTTTCTCTGGGGAGTAGCATAGGGATCCACCTGTCAAATAGAGGGACCTGAACCTGTCTTTCAGGAGACCGGAAGTGCGTTCCACAATCCTCCTGGTATGCCCATGAGCATCATTGTACCACATTTCAGCCCCTGTTAGCGGATTCCTAACAGGAGTCGACAGTCAGGACAGGTTTGGGTAGCCGAGTCACCTGGAAGACGTGAGAGACACACATTAGCCATGCACAATGACATAAGGTATGACTCCAGTAGACATACACCTACCTACATTGGGTGGGGACTCAAGCTTACCTATAAGCCACACTCTATACCTCTGACCTCGGGGTGCTGCTATTCCTCAAGACATAGGCATCATGCACAGATCAGGGATACTTGGCAGTGACGTGGGATATGTACTGGTCAGCAAGGTACACTATCTGGACATTGAGAGAGTGGAAACTCTTCCTATTCCTGTACACCTGTTCATTTGCCCTGGAAGGCAAAATGGGTTCCGTCAATGGCCCCAATCACATGTGGTATGTGTCCCATTGCGTAGAACCCAGCCATTGCAGTGGGCAAATCTTCACTCTGGGGGAATGAGATGTAGCTGCACCTGTGTTTGAAGATGGCAGCCAAAACCCTTCCAAGCACAATTGAGAACATTGGCTGTGACATTCCTGCAGCCAAGCCCACAGTCTCCTGGAAAGAACCAGTTGCCAGGAAATGGTAGAGCTGAACACTACCCCAGAGTTGCCCGACCGCCCCACTGCACGTGATATGGCCCCTATTTGTCTAAACACAGGCCCTCATTCTGACCCTGGCGGTTCTCTACCGCCAGGGCCAACGGGGGCGGGAGCACCGCCGACAGGCCGGCGGTGCTCCCTTGGTCATTCTGACCGCGGCGCTTTGGCCGCGGTCAGAACGGGAAAACCGGCGGTCTCCCGCC
The DNA here is from genome assembly GCF_031143425.1 of Pleurodeles waltl. Classification (NCBI taxonomy): domain Eukaryota; kingdom Metazoa; phylum Chordata; class Amphibia; order Caudata; family Salamandridae; genus Pleurodeles; species Pleurodeles waltl. Next base: position 488,981,857 of record NC_090436.1, read on the forward strand.
GGTTTTCCACTGACCTTAGAATCCTCCAAGGCGGCGCAGCGAGCTGCGCCGCCGAGGGGATTCTGACCCCCCCTACCGCCATCCTGTTCATGGCGGGAAAGCCGCCATGAACAGGATGGCGGTAGGGGGGGTCGCGGGGCCCCCGTAAGAGGGCCCCGCAAAGTATTTCAGTGTCTGCTTTGCAGACACTGAAATACGCGACGGGTGCCACTGCACCCGTCGCACCTTCCCACTCCGCCGGCTCGATTACGAGCCGGCATCCTCGTGGGAAGGGAGTTTTTCCCTGGGCTGGCGGGCGGTCTTTTGGAGACCGCCCGCCAGCCCAGGGAAAAACTCATAATACCCTCCGCGGTCTTCTGACCGCGGAGCGGTATAATGGAGGGCGGGATCCTGGCGGGCGGCCTCCGCCGCCCGCCAGGGTCATAATGAGGCCCACAGACTCTTAACCAATGACATTTCTGTACTAAGCAGAGGACTCTCTTTTGTTCCCACTGCCAGAGCCAACTTATTTGAAATCAGACCAGAGATGCAGAGATTCTTTAGGAAGATCTGATTGAACCATTTCTTTACCTGGGGCACATCATCAGCGTCACCACATGACACAACGGGTCTGAGACCACCATCCACTTTCATACCTCCATCCCACACCATGCCAGGTGAGATTTTGGTGTTTTGAAAATACGGCGCTAAGAGATATAGATTCACTCAGTAAAGAGAGGAGATATGTCAATACAATCTTACCCATAATGAGAGCATGGCTGTTCGAAACCTGAGGAAGTACACAGTGGTAGTAATTAAACTGGCTGGTGGGATCGTTATCCAAGACACAGCTGACTATCGGAATTCAATTTTGACCCAGCTAAGTGATGAAACTTGCTAAAAAAATAGCAAAGACCCAACAGAAGAACTACAGATTATGATAGCCCAGACTTCAAAGTAAGGTTTGGACCAAGGGTTCACCATTCAGAATGAACACAGTTACCTCAATAAAGAACAACCAAGAATACCACTGATTTGTACCCTACCTAAGGTTCGAAAAGCAATTGAACAAACCAACCGGAAGGCCCATCATGTCTGGATGTGGATCTATCTTGGACTACCAAGATTATTGTTGGTGTCTCCCCTGTCATTCCCTGTGGGATTACTGATAATAGTTGGCAGGGCACCTTCCCCTGCGCTTTGCCCCTCTTGCCCCTATTGCCCTTCTGAGGTCCCCTTTCCCTGTGTTCTCTGACTAAAAAAGTATTTGAGCCTGTGTAGTTTGGTCCTCCTAATCTGTTGCCGAGGTTCTGCCTGTTGTTTCAGTGTCAGATCTATCTGAGGCAGAAGTGTTGAACAAGGTAGTTTGTTTTCTATACCCTTCCTGTCCCTTATGGAAGTATCTTCCTGGCTCATCGTGTTTGTAATAGTCTTCCCTTACAAAGGGGTATGTGAGGTTCTTATAGTATTTGGCTACATCTTTGGACAGCTTGTCTAGCCTTTTCTGTTGTGTGATTAAAGTAAATTGTGTGGCCAAGCCACCATTCAGAAAGAGTCAGGTGCATTTTGGGTGACTTTTTATAGTTTGCGACTGGTTGCCACCTGATGGACACAGGGTATTTGCAATTCTTAAATGGCTAATTTGTGACAAATTGCAATTAGGAAATCTTTTGTACATAGAGTCAGCGATTCGCTATTTGGTAATACAAATTTGTGATTTCCAATTTCAAAATGCAAACAGTGCACTTCCTACATGATAGAAACAGCAAATTACAGCTTTAAAAATGCCTTTTGTACATACTAACACAACATTTTACATTTTCTAACAAACTGAAATAGTGATTCACACTGTTAAGGAACTGAAACTGGCTTTATACCTATAGCCCTATATTTTTTAAGTTTTTCACCAACTGCTCTCCATTCAGTGTTCCCCACCCCAGTGCCTTATTCCACACCCCCTTGTCTCTGAGTAATCCACCCCAAAGTAAATGAAATGACCTTTATGCCTCTATGGACCTTTGCATCATGGATGACATTCCCTATATCCCACTACAAAACCACAAAACTATGAGGACGCTCAATTAAAAACTGACAAAGTAGCAAAGTTTTATTACCTTGAGTACATTTCTGTCTTGCTGCATGCATGCTCATATTAAGTTTGTCAGCCTATTCTACTTTCCCAATATTATGCATCTCATTATGCTATATTACCTTAAACATGGCTGGGAACTATAGCTGTACCTTAGAGCCAAATGTTATCAGCTCATTGATTCTTTGCCCCAATTCCCACTGCCACTGCTCTGGTGTCCTGCTTACATCTGACCTAATGCTGCATACATTCTCCCCCACTGTCAGTGTTCTGGACGTAAGCGCTAGTCCTAGTATCTGTTCCTTAATGGAACATGATTGAGGATTCAGCAGGATTTTCCAGGATTTCTTCCGCCCTTCTCTCAGTTTAAAGGGATCTCTGTGCACCCACTGAATCTCTCCAAATCAACCTCTGCCTTACCAGTAAGGACCCCCTTTTTAAGAAATTTAAAAACAAAGCTTTTGAAATGATTTCTTTTCACTCCACTGGGACATTTAAGATTCTCAGATTGTTCCTGTGTCAACGATTTTCCAGCCTCTTAAGATCTTCTAAAAGGATATGTTATTTTTTAAATGTCAGAATCTTTGAAGAGTTGTCTCTCAGTTCCCTGCTCATCACACCTACCTACTGTCAATTCGGAAGATGCTGTCCTCTGCTTGACATCATCCAACGTCTCCTCAAGGACATGACACATGACACATACTGTGAATCTCTTTTTGATTTGCTTCAGAGACAATTAACCTTTTCCTACTCTATGCTTGTATAGCTTCTGACAAGCTCCCGAGGTCCACAGTTCTCATACTCATACTCACACTTGCTATTATCTCATCATTCTTTACATTTTCCCAGTTCACATTCACACTCCCAGTAGTTCTCACAATATCAATGCCTGCTCTTGCATCACCATCTGAAGCATCTGCTACAACTTATACCCTGTTCCATGTCTGACCCTTGGGCTAGTGTGACCTTGCCACCACGGTCGGCGCCACCTGCTAGTGGACCCATGTTTCTGAGTTCCAGACCCACTGCCAGCGCTACTCTTCTCCGGTCTGTGCCCCTGTTCTCTGCTTCCCACTCTCTCCTGCTCCTGCCTCTGGCCTCCGCTCGCTCGTGCTCTCTTTGCTTCACTACTTGTCTTGCCTGCTGGCTTGTCTGGCTCTTCAGCCTGCCTTTCCACTTGGGCTTTTCTTTCCTTTTACTGCTTTGTGGGCCATATGTACGAAAGCTTTTTCCCATAGACACAGAATGGGTAAAATCCTTTCGTACATCTGGCCCTTTGTGCCTTTACTGCCTTTTGTGCCTTTCTACTGCTTTTTCTTGCCTAGTACTGCCTTCGTGCCTGCTACTGCTTTTTCTTGCCTTTTTCTGCTCTTCTAGCCTTTTTCTGTTTCTTTTCTCCCCCTCTCTTCTTTCTTTTCCTGCTCTCTCCCCCATCCCCATCCGCCTCCCCAGTGCCATACCTGCTTCGCGCCCTCCTGCTTCCCAGCTGCGGCTCCGTTTACCTCCCTCCCGCTGCTATATATGGTGGCTGCTGCATGGCCAAAGGCAAGCCCGTCTGCGCCCGTCCGCGCCTGGACCGCGCTAAACACCAAGAACCACGGACCACCCGCTCTTACAATGCCCGCACTCTCCTCACTCTCAACACTGGCAGATCGCCCACCTGCCACTCCGCCTCTCCAAGAGACACCAAGGGACCCTTCACCTGCAGGAATTGCAGCTTCACCAGCCTCCAGAGCACCTCCCCAAGGACCAAAGGAGCAGAACGCAACCACCTCAACTGCATCCTCATCAACACCCGCTCTGTAAACAAGCACACTGTCGACGTCTGGAACCGCCTTGACTCAACCTCTCCAGATGTCACCTTTCTCACTGAAACCTGGTTCAACCCCTCCTCGGCCCCCGACATCGCTACAGCTATCCCCGACAGATACAAGATTGTACGCAAGGACCGACCAGGAGGAGGCATCACCATCATCCACAAAGACACCCTTCGGGTCTCCACACATTCCGAAAACTCATCGGCCACCATGGAGCAACTCCACTTCTGGATAGGTACCAACCCCAACACCACACTCCGAGTGACCCTCATCTACAGACCTCCAGAACCCCCCCCATTCTGCGACTCCATCGCCGACCGCGATAGCACCCATGCTCTCTCATCCAAGGACTACATCCACCTGGGGGTCCTCAACTTCCACCTGTAAAATCCAAACAACAATTATTCCACCATCCTGATCAAAAACCTCGCTAACCTCAGACTCAAGCAACTTGTCACCACACCCAGTCACTCAGCCGGACAAACACTGGATCCCATCTCCTCCGCTAGCAATCACGTCACCGTCAGCCACACCAACTAACTCCAATGGACTGACCACCGCTGCATCCACTTCACCTTCAGCAAGCCCATTGATCACCACCATGCCCCCCAACTTCCCCGCAGAAGTTGGAACAAGCTCACCGAAGCCCAGCTAACCGCCAGCCTCAATGCAACACCTCCCCCAAGCCGACGACGATGCCAGCACTGCTGCACACAACCTCCACAAATGGATCACCGACTGCACCAACACCCTCACCCCCTCAATACGCCCCTCAACAGAGGCACGGCCAAGAGAGCAAACTGGTTCACCCACGCACTCAAAGAATCAAAGCAGGTTTGCAGACGTCTAGAGAAGAAATGGCACACCAACAAGACCCCCACCAACCACGAAATGTTCGAAAACACCATCAAACATCACCACCAGCTCATCAGGCCCACCAAAAAAGTCGCCCTGCAACAACACATCCACAACAATGCCCACAACAGCAAGGAACCTTTTACCGCCTTCAGAGAATTCACCAATCTCAACTCCAACACCACCGACAACCCCAGTCGCAAGAACTCTGCGAAAAGCTCGCCAACTACTTCCACCGCAAGATCGCAGACATCTACAACAGCTTCACCATCCAGGGCCCCACACTACTCCCACCACCAGCTTGTCGACCAAAGCATCACCATGCCCCCCTGCCCTCCTTCGCTTTGAACAACATCACCGATGATGAGACCCGCAACATCATGGCAACCATCCACTCAAGAGCACCCATGGACCCCTGCCCCCACCACATCTTCAACAAAGCCAGCAACATCATCTCACCCAATCTCCAACATGTCATCAACCGCTCGCTCGAAACTGCCACCTTCCCAGAGAGTTGGAAACATGCTGAGATCAACCCTCTACTGAAGAAACCCTCCACTGCCCGACAGACCTAAAGAACTACCAGCCCATCTCTCTGCTCCCCTTCCTTGCCAAAGTCATTGAAAAGGCAGTCAACAAACAACTCATCACCTTTCAGGAAGCCAGCAAAACTGTAAAAACTGTAAACTTCGCACGTGTCTAGCGCACTACTCACCTGTTAGGGTTTCAAGGTGCTGTACGCATACCGCTGTTGAACCCCTCCTGGCTCTTCCCTGTGAGGCGCCCACTCCTGGACAGCCCCAGGGTGGAGCCAGGCATCTAAGCGCTATGAGGGCCGTTGTGGAGATTAAGCAATTTATTGCCCAGAGTGGGACCCATTAATTTGATTAGGCACTGAGGCAAGAATTATCTGGTCTAAGGGAGTTGAGCCCAAGACCTGCCAAGGTGGGGAATTGATCCCTTGTCCCGGGCCAAATCTCTGCATCAGGATCTGCCACTCTAACCATTGTGCCACTTCTCCACATCCTAGACCCCTCTCAGTCAGGATTCAGGAGCAACCATAATACTGAGACCTTCCTCCTTGCAGCCACAGACATCCACACCCTCCTCGACCGAGGTGAGGCCGTCGCCCTCATCCTCCTGGACCTCTCTGCCGCCGGGCTCCCACAATACACTACGCACCTGACTCCATGACACCGGCATCTGAGACTCAACACTGTAATGGCTCTCCTCATTCCTCACCGGTAGAACACAGAAAGTCTGACTACCCCCTTTCTCTCGGAAGATACCAAGATCAGCTGCGGCATCCCCCAAGGTTCCTCGCTGAGTGCCACTCTCTTTAAACTCTACATGGCCCCGCTGGCCACCATAGTTAGAGGTTACACACTCAACATCGTCTCCTACGGTGACGACACCCAACTGATCATCTCCCTCACCAACAACCCGACCACCACCAAGATCAATTTCTACAAAGGAATGAAAGCAGTCGCCGCCTGGATGAAAGACAGTTGCCTCAAACTGAACTCGGACAAAACAAAAGTCCACATCCTCGGAGCTACACCCTCCTCCTGGAACGACTCCTGGTGGCCCTCCGACCTCAGAAACGCTCCTATCCCCACCGACCACACCCGCAACCTCGGCATCATCTTAGACTCATCACTCTCTATGGACCGACAGGTGAGCGCCGTCTCATCAGGCTGCTTCCACACCAGGCGCATGCTCTGGAAAATCTACAAGTGGATCCCTACTGAAGCCAGAAGGACAGTCACCCAGGCCCTTGTCAGCAGCCGCCTAGACTACGGCAATGCACTCTATGCCGGAACCACCGCCAAGACCCAAAAAAGACTAGAACGCATCAAGAACGCCTCCGACCGTCTCATCAAGAACCCCCCCGACACAGCCACATCTCCGCCCTTCTTAGAGACCTACACTGCCTATCGACAAGAGAATCAGCTTCAGGCTCCTAACCCATGCCTACAAGGCCCTAAACGGCATCAGACCAGCCTACCTCAATCACAGACTCTCCTACACTCTCACCAGACAGCTCCGTTCTGCCACCCAGCCCCTCGCAAACGTCCCCTGCATCGTAAGACCACAGCCGGAGGAAGATCCTTCTCCCAAATCACCGCCAAGACCTGGAACACCCTCCCCCTCCACCTCAGGCAGTCCCTCACCCTATCGCAGTTCAGGAAGGGTCTCAAGACCTGGCTCTTCGACTGATTCTCAGCACACCCCCCTCCAAGCGGCTTGAGACCCTCACAGGGTGAGTAGTCATACTATACAAATCCTTGATTGATTGATTCATTCATTCATTGACCCCATGGATGATTGGAAAAGTCTCTGGTTGAGATGTATTACTTACAATAGATGCCATTCTTATATCACTATTATCACTACCTGAGGGGCCAGCAGACTATGGGGATGATGAGTGCTTCTGCTGTTGTGCCTGGTAGGGGTCTAACTCAGGGGTTTATTCAACTAACCTCTGGGCTAAAGTTTTCACAGGATCAATATGTTTTGGAGCCATATCTTTAAAGTGGAGTTAAGTGGAGTTAAGTGAAGGCCAAAGTTGAATTGTAAGGGTTGTATTATTTCTTGCTCTTTTCCCACCCTTTTGGCTCTGGGGAGAAAGCACTCCATGTTAGCTGGATAGTGTAAGGTAGGCCTTTCCTTAATGTGAGGTTTAGAAACTGCTAGCAATATGTTCACTTCATTGATGATATAATTGCTTGAGAGTTATTGGAAGTCTCTCCTCACCTATCTACCTCAGCCTGCTTGGTTCTGACCAGGGTCCACAAAAAATACTTCTTTTCCTGCTGTTCCTTTTCTGCTTTAAAATTAAAAGTGAGTAACCTACCTCCTTCTTCCATTATAGCAGGCTGTACTATTCCCTTATGTGAAACAGCTTTCAAGCTTTTCAGTTCCCTCTCTATACAGCTGTTTAATGACTTTCCGAAAGTACTAGCGCAAGGTGAGTGTGGGAGCCTCTACACAGTCCGACTGCCTTACCACAAGTCTCCATCAGGACGGAGAACAGGCCTCACTGCTTGAGACTAGCATCAACTGTCCCCATGTGCGTTGGCAATTAGATACATACGCAGCCGCACCTATCTCCCGCAGTGTGACACAACTCCCAGAAATGCGAGCTAAATAAGTGGGAAAAATTTCACCTCCTTCCCAGTCCTCATAGGTAAGCCATTATCAACACATCCCTCCAATCTCAGTGATTCGCCCCCATGCACTCAACCGGCTGCTATGTTCGCCGCATAACCAGCCCTGATGATGATTTTACATATTTTGTAAAAAAGATCCGAAGCAGGTATGTTTTAAAAGTTCAGTTTTCAGGAGTTTCTTGAAGCAAATATAGTTTGGCTCTCCCTTTAAGCTTGGGCTCGGGATTCAAGAGATTGGATATTCATTGCACAGGACATCCAGCGATCTGCCTCCATGCTTGAAGGTTTGAAGACACAAGAATAATAGAATGGGCAAGTTTGGAGCACAGCTTTCTTTTGACACATACTGCTGAATCAAGACCTGCAAATATCGAGTAGGCAGTGCTTATAATGCAAATATCCTTGAAGTTAATCCTCATGTTCACCAGGAGCTAGTGGAACAATCTGAGTGCTGGTTTTAGGTGGCCTTACTTGTATAGATGTAAGCAGCCTAGTTCTACAAGTACTTACATTTATAGTGCATGCTGCAGCCTAGGAACTCCATTATCAGAGTTCTCTTACGTTTCACCCAGTTGTCAACTTGAAGCAGTGGGAGGATGACGCAGTGGGATGGAGTAATGTAGATTGGCTCACCTGACCTCTGAATTAAATTGAGGATTACATGTTAGCACATAATCAAGCAGAGTACCCAGGTTCTTTAATTCGGATGCAGTGGATAGAGTCAATCCTATGTTAGGTGACCAGTTAACAGGTAGAGATACTGGTATCTTTCCTCCAAGGATGAGGATCTGTTTGGCTCTGCAGATGCAGACAACGAAACTCATAATCCAATCATTTGGTGATGCTGGCTTGGCTCCCAAAATATTGTTTTCAATTGGAAGTGTATTTTGAGTGTCATTGGCACAAGTGGAAGTTCACAAGGTACAGATGTAGGAGATCTACCAACAATTCATATAGGTGCTGATCAGTAGACAGTAATGCTGTGTGATATATTTGTTTTTATTCCTTGGTATGCAGAAGTGAATTCCAGCAAAATTACATGTAATTCACTTCCACTTGTCATGTAACAAAAATGGTCTATGAATTGAGAACTAACTGTTTCAGGCAGTTAGTGTGGTTCTTACCAATGAATCATATTCTAATGAGACCCACATAAACCCTCAGAACAACTCTGTTCGAGTTCTGTGCAGAAGTTCTTGTGGTTTCTCTTGTTTTGCCAGGGAAAGCCAAACAAAGTACAACAGCCCTAAGTTTCTGTTTTCCTTCTTGATTGCCCCAAAAATGGTGACACGTCCCAGTAGCCACTGTGCCACAATGCACAGTAATTTGAAAGGTGTCAAGTGTCTCTTTAACCTCTTAGCTGGTGGGCCTTTCCCCCCCCCAGTGCTCAGCCCTTTTTTGGCTATTTGGGGTAGTTCGCGCTTAGGCCTTCATAACATTTTATCCACATAAGCTATCCACGCCAAATATGCGTCGTTTTTTTCCAACATCCTAGGGATTCTAAAGGTACCCAGAGTTTCTGGGTTCCCATGGAGGGGACCAAGAAATGAGCCAAAATACACCCAAATATTGTTTTTTTCAAAGAAATATGGGAAAAAGGGCTGCGGAAGAAGGCTTGTGGTTTTTACCCTGAAAATGGCATCAACAAACTGTTTGCGGTGCTAAAATCACCATCATTCCAGCTTTCAGGAACAGGCAGCCTTGAATCAGAAAACCACATTTTTTAACACAATTTTGGCATTTTACTGGGACATACTTCATTTTTACTATTTTTGGTGCTTTTATCCTCCTTCCAGTTAGTGACAGGAATGGGTGTGAAACCAACACTGGATCCTGGGAAGCTAAGTATTTCTGAAATGTAGACAAAAGTCTGAATTCAGCAAGGGGTCATTTGTGTAGATCCTACAAGGTTTTCCTCCAGAAAATAACAGCTGAAAAAAATATATATTGAAATTGAGCTGAAAAAATAGCCCTTTTTCTCAGCGTTTTACTCTGTAACTTTTTCCTGCAATATCAGATTTTTTATAGCCAAATACTGTTACGTGTGCTGGACTCTTCTGGTTGCAGGGATATATAGGGCTTGTAGGTTCATCAAGATCTCTAGGTACCCAGAGCCAATAAATGAGCTGCACATTGCAATGGGTTTTCATTCTATACCGGGAATATAGCAATTCATTTGCTGAAATATAAAGAGTGAAAAATAGGTATGAAGAAAACCTTTGTATTTCCAAAATGGGCATAAGATAAGGTATTGAGCAGCAGTGGTTATTTGCCTATCTCTGAATTCCGGGGTGCCCATACTTGAATGTGAATTACAGGCCATTTCTCAAATAAACGTCTTTTTTACACACTGTCTTACATTTGGAAGGAAAAAATGTAGAGAAAGACAAGGGGCAATAATACTTGTTCTGCTATTCTGTGTTCCCCCAAGCCTCCCGATAAAAATGGTACCTCACTTGCGTGGGTAGGCCTAATGCTCACAACAGGAAAGGCAGCATGGACACATAACATTTTTACATTGAAATCTGATGTGTTTTTTGCAAAGTGCCTAGCTGTGGATTTTGGCCTCTAGCTCAGCCGGCACCTAGGGAAACCTACCAAACCTGCACATTTTTGAAAAGTAGACACCGAGGGGAATCCAGGATGGGCTGACTTGTGGAGCTCTGATCAGGTTCTGTTACCCAGAATCCTTTGCAAACCTCAAAATGTGGCCATAAAAACACTTTTTCCTCATATTTCGGTGACAGAAAGTTCTGGAATCTGAGAGGAGCCACAAATTTCCTTCCACCCAGCGTTCCCCCAAGCTTCATGATAAAAATTATACCTCACTTGTGTGGGTAGGCCTAGTGTCCGCAACAGGAAATGCCCCAAAACACAACATGGACACATCACATTTTCACAAAGAAAACAGAGCTTTTTTTTGCAAAGTGCCTAGCTGTGGATTTTGGCCTCTAGATCAGCCGGCACCTAGGGAAACCTACCAAACCTGCACATTTTTTAAAACTAGACACCTAGGGGAATCCAGGATGGGCTGACTTGTGGGGCTCTGATCAGGTTCTGTTGCCCAGAATCCTTTGCAAACCTCAAAATGTGGCCAAAAAACACTTTTTCCTCACATTTCGGTGACAGAAAGTTCTGGAATCTGAGAGGAGCCACAGATTTCCTTACACCCAGCGTTCCCCAAGCCTCCCGATAAAAATGATACCTCACTTGTGTGGGTAGGCCTAGTGACTACGACAGGAAATGCCCCAAAACACAATGTGGAAACATCACATTTTCACAAAGAAAACAGAGCAGTTTTCTGCAAAGTGCCTAGCTGTGGATTTTGGCCTCTACCTCAGCCGGCACCTAGGGAAACCTAGCAAACCTGCACAGTTTTGAAAACTAGACACCTAGGGGAATCCAAGATGGGGTGACTTGTGGGGCTCTGATCAGGTTCTGTTACCCAGAATCCTTTGCAAACCTCAAAATGTGGCAAACAAAAAACTTTTTCCTCAAATTTTGGTGACAGAAGGTCCTGGAATCTGAGAGGAGCCACAAATTCCTCCCACCCAGCGTTTCCCCAAGTCTCCCGATAAAAATTGTACCTCACTTGTGTGAGTAGGCCTAGTGCCTGCAACAGGAATAGATCACACAACGGTCAATGTTGGTACTTACATGAGGCAACTGTTGACCCTGGGGTGATCCATTCCTTACGCAGGTACTAGGTATAGGCACTCAAGTGGGGTAGTGTTTTTATCAGGACAGGTGAGGAATCACTGGGTGGTCGGAATTTGGTGGATCGCAGCATATTCCTGTAGTTTGTGTGACAGAAATGCAAGAAAACTAGAGATTTTATTCAACATTTCAGCTTTGCAGGGTATTCTGGGTAAGAAAACTTTGGGGAATCCACACAGGTCACACCTCTGTGGACTCCCCCGGATGTCTAGTTTCCAGAAATGTTTGGGTTTAGTATGTTTCCCTAAATAGCCGCCGAACCCAGGACCAAAAACACAGGTGCCTGCCTTACAAAACCAGTTTGTTTTGTGATACATCATTTTGATGTCTCCACAATACAATTTGGGCAGTGGAATTTGGGGCTGAACTAAATTGGGGAGCTCCCAAGAGAGCACCCTCTCTGTGCTTGCCCCCACATTCACCTGCTCTCTGGGTTGGGCTAACCCACTCTTGCCCTGTTGCACAGACTGTGCTTGCGAAGAGACAACAGGACTGCCCTCATCACCTCCCTCACACATTTCTGGAAGGAGTTATCCATTGGGACTCCTCCAAATGAAAAATCACTCTCAGAGTCTGCATCATTGTCCTATCCCTCAGATGCTGTCTTGGTATCTGCTGTCTCAGTCTCTGATCCTATGTCAGAGCTGTCCTCTATAACCCGAGTGACGTCAGCAGCACTAATCGATCAAGATGCCATCTCTGCTATTGGCTAAACTGTTGCTCTAAAGCACTAGCCTACATGGACAGTCACAAAATTGCTGGTGTGTGTGTTTGATACGTGCAACAGTAGAGGCCACCTTACCTGCGCTTCTTCCCTCAATCAGCACGTTCTTTCAAGACACTCAAACACCTTGTCACGTACCATTCGTCACAGTCTTTAGCACCTCCTGCTCCCAGTCCAACAATCATTATTGGTGCTCCCACTCCCATGTCCTCCTCCTCGGATTCCCTCATTACCACCCAGCAAACGTGCTGTTCATCTCTCTTTAGCCACTCCCCACCCCGCACATACATTTCATTTGTATTATAGCGCAGGTAGTGGCTGACTTTACTAATGTACTCAGCTATTTACATAAAATACAGATTTGCTTTTTGCAGTAGTCATATAAACCTTCTGCGCTTCTTTATGGCACTAAAACTGCCACTAGACAAAAGTCTGATCCTTTTGTAGCAGACACATAGGGGGTCATTCTGACCCTGGCGGCCGGTGACCGCCAGGGTCACCGACCACGGGAGCACCGCCAACAGGCTGGCGGTGCTCCCGAGGGCATTCTGACCGCGGCGGTTCAGCCGCGGTCAGAAAGGGTAAACCGGCGGTCTCCCGCCGGTTTACCACTGCCCTACAGAATCCTCCATGGCTGCGGAGCGCGCTCCGCAGCCATGGGGATTCTGACACCCCCTACCGCCATCCTGTTCCTGGCGGGTCTCCCGCCAGGAACAGGATGGCGGTAGGGGGTGCCGCGGGGCCCCTGGGGGCCCCTGCAGTGCCCATGCCCATGGCATGGGCACTGCAGGGGCCCCCGTAAGAGGGCCCCGCAAAGTGTTTCAGTGTCTGCAAAGCAGACACTGAAATACGCGACGGGTGCAACTGCACCCGTCGCACCCCTGCAACTACGCCGGCTCAATTCTGAGCCGGCGTCCTCGTTGCAGGGGCATTTCCTCTGGGCCGGCGGGCGCTCTTTTGGAGAGCGCCCGCCGGCCCAGAGGAAATGTCTGAATGGCCGCCGCGGTCTTCTGACCGCGGTGCGGTCATTTGGCGGCGGTACCTTGGCGGACGGCCTCCGCCGTCCGCCAAGGTCATAATCAGGGCCATAATCACAAGACTTACTTGACTTTTTTATTGTTGCCTAAAAGCTACAGTTGAAATGCGTCAGTTGAAGTATGTGCACTGCTTTGAAGAAGCAAGCTGCAACTGCAAAGCAACTGGTGGCAAATATATATATATATATATAGATATATACATATATATGATATCTATCTATATACATATATATATATATTTATATATACATATATATGTATATATCTATATATATATATATATATATATATATAGATCACTTTTATATGTGGGTCTGGTTCTCCTGGGGGCCGATTGCACCCCCCAGGGAAACCACACATGCACTGACAAGAGTGATATATATATATATATATATATATATATATATATATATATATATATATCTAACTACATGGATATATCTATAGAAAGATCTCTCTCTCTCTCTCTCTCTATATATATATATATATATATATATATATATATATATCCATACATATATATAGGTTTATATATATATATATATATATATATATATATAGATCTATCTATAGATATATCCATGTAGATAGATATATCTATCTACATGGATTGATCTATCTATATATAAATCTCTCTCTCTCTCTCTCTCTCTATATATATATATATATATATATATATATATATATCTGCATTTTTTTGGGGTAGTTGTAGGGTTTCCTTGGGGGCCAAAATGGCGACCCCCTATCAATTTCTTTAAAAAAACATATATATGGCCCTGGGGGGGAAGAGGGGTTCCGAGGGGGGCCGACCCCCCCCAAGTGAAATCCCTGGTGTCTAGTGGCGTTTCCTGGCCCTCGATTGCAGCTGTGCTGTGATCGAGGGCCAGGAAACACGCTCAGGAAGGCCTCTTATGAAAGGGGAGAGTCTCCCCTTTCATACGAGGCTTTCCCGAGCGTGGGGAAGGCCGTTTGGGGCCATTTTCCCCATTGGAGTAGGAAGTGGCCCTACGGCTGCTTCCTGCTCCGATCGGGAAAACAACACTGAGGCGCGCTGACGTCGCAAAGGGGTGGGTGGGGGTAGACAAGGAAGCTCTTCCGTGTCTCCCAGGGTTTTTTTTTTAAATAAGAAAATCGCACCGAGGCTTTTTGACCCCCTAGATGGTGTCGGCCACTGGCCGACGCCCGCACTAAAGGGGTTAAGAAGGGCCAATTTAAGAGGAAAACAACACCAATTACAGAAAGATCTTTTTTTGGAAAAATTGCTAATTCTTGATTGCAGATTATGTAGAATACAGGAGTTGCTAAGCAAAGCACCAAAATCACCCTGAATTATGATGAGAAAGAATCCAGCATAAGTCTTGAGGAAACAAGCAGAGTCAAAATGAATGGGGCTCTGTCTATCTGTGGACTTTGTTCTGCAAAAAACACAAACTCTTACTAAAGGAATGGAGGAAGCAAGGGAAATAACCAACTTCTCTCCCCAAAGGCAATCTGTGGGCATCCTGCTTGAGGGAACACCTCCTAACCAAGTGAGGGTGTCAGAAACAAGGGCTGGCCTTGCAACAAAAGGGAGCACTGGAGTGGGTACCTGCTTTGACCCGTGGGGGACTGGTGAGTGTGCGTTGCCCCGGGAGGACTGGTGAGTGCTGTTGGAATCAGGGTTCGAGTCTCAGTGTGAGGCACGACTTCCAGCATTTCTGTGCAAATCACTTAATCTCTTCGTGCCTGTGAAGGAGTCCAAAACCTTCTTTGGGGTTCTCGCTATGTGTAAAGCAGCAAATCAATTAAGAAAAGAAGTTCTGAAACCAAAGCAAATTAATACAGTACTAGGGGGCAGGATGTAAGTCCCTTTTAAGATTTATATGAAATACAATAGATTACACAAGCACAGTGCAAGCGCTGTGCAGGTAAAATCTAAAAAGTGCCAACAGTGGTTATCTGGTTGTGGTAGACCAAGTCCAAGTCATAACTTCAGGCCGATGACGATGAGGAGCACAGGCCAAACACATTACTGAGTTCTGCCCACTGACAAAGTACCTTGTGGCCTCAGCATTGAGATGCAAAGACCTTGTGTCGAGCTACGTGGGTCAGTGTTGAATATTCGTCGATGAAGAGAGGTAATGGGAGGCCCCGCATTGAGATGTGTCACGCAGCAGCAGAGCTGATAAAGCTGTCAAAGGGAGCTTGCGATGCAAGGTCTTGCATTGTTGTCAAGGAAGCCACTGAGGCTTTGAAGATTTGTGCTAAAATGCGCCTGTGCAGAGGATAAGCGTCACGCTAGGCCTGTGTCAGCATTGAGCTGCGCAGAAGGAGCTACTGGGGTTAGGAGGACTTGTGCTGCAGAACGTCTTTTATGTCCCTGTGGCTTGAACAGGAGGCCAGCCGACTGACCCTTGGAGATTTCCTGAAGTCCTAGTTCCATCCATGCAAACTGGATTCAGCAGATAGCTCACAGCAACAGAAGAGTCAACAGAAGAGTCCTGATGCAGCAACAGCAGTCCAGGGGCAACAAGGCAATCCTTGGTAACCAAAGCAGGGTTTGGGCAGCAGAGGAGACTTAGCAGCTGGGCAGACCTTCTTCTTGGCAGTTTCCACAGGTCTAGAAGTGATCTAGATAGTGGGTGTGAGGGTCCAATATTTACACCTTATGCCAGGTCTGAAGGGGGAGAAACGTTTGGAGTTTTCCATCCTCAGAGCAACTTCCTGCCTTCCCGTCCTGGTCCCAGTCTGTCTGGGGGCACAATAGACTAGTGTTAAGTCCTGTATGTGTGAGCAGAGCCAGTGCTCCTCATGTGTAAGTGTGGTAGGGGATAGTGGCACCCCTTTATCAAGTCAGAAATGGCTCATCTTCAAACTTTAAAAGATCCACATGAACAAAATATGCAAATACAGTTTTAAAACAATTATTGGCATGCAATAAAGATCCATTAATAAATTAAGTGCAGCAAAAAACTAGAATACCAATTCAGTCAGTATTGTAAAGTGTTCATAAGAAATCAATCTACTGATGGTCTGAGTATTATAAGCATTTAGGGCCAGATGTAGCAACCCGTTTGCGAGTCGCAAACGGCGAAAATCGCCGTTTGCGACTCGCAAACGTGGGTTTGCTATGCAGAAATGCATTTTGCGAGTCGGATCCGACTCGCAAAATGCATTTCAGACTCGCTAATAGGAAGGGGTGTTCCCTTCCTATTAGCGACTCGCACTGGTATGCAATTCCATTTGCGGCCGCGAAAGCGGCCGCAAATGGACTCGCAGTTACCATCCACTTGAAGTGGATGGTAACCCAGTCGCAAACGGGAAGGGGTCCCCATGGGACCCCTTCCCCTTTGTGACTGGACCAGATATTAATTTTTCAGGGCAGGGAGTGGTCCAAGGGACCACTCCCTGCCCTGAAAAACCGAAACTAAAGGTTTCGGATTTTTTTAAAGTGCAGCTCGTTTTCCCTTAGGGAAAACGGGCTACACTTTAAAAAAAAAAAACCTGCTTTATTGACAAGCAGGTCGCTAACATGGAGGCCTGCTGACGTCAGCAGGCCTCCATGTTAGCAAGTGCCTATACTCGCAATGGGGCCGCAATTTGCGACCCTCCTCATGAATATTCATGAGGTGGGTCATTGCGACCCCATTGCGAGTTGCAGTCGGTGTCTGAGACACCGTACTGCATAGCAATTTGCGAGTTGCAAATTGCGAGTCGCAGGGACTCGCAATTTGCAAGTCGCAAATTGCTTTTTTCGTACATCTGGCCCTAGGTTCCACACTTCCTAACCAGCGAGAACAAAACATAGTCATTACAACTAAACAGTTCCAACATATATGTTACTTTATAACTATTTATATTAATCAGAAATCTTCTCCCACATATCGACTCAATAGTACATCACAACTCCGTTGACTAAGTTAATTGGTCCATATAGTAAAATAAAAGACCCAATTTGTTTGTTAGGGGAGTGAGGCATGGTTGCCTGAAAAGAATTATAGACTCATATTGTGAATAAAGAAGTCACAGGTTAAGGAACATCTAAAAGAGGCAAGATTTCTTATACTTTATAATAAACAAGGTTGGATAAATAATATTTAAGAAACAATCACCGTAGTAACACATATGTCTGTGTCAGTAGAATGGTCTCCTTTTTGTGTAATCCACGTGCCTGCTCAATATATATCCTTTGGGGATGTGCATGGGCTTTCACCTATATGCTGGAAGAACCCAACCAGGAAGGATACAAGGTTATTAACTGGCCCATTACTTGCCGGTTCCCAGTATGTATAAATCAATGTTTCTAAGCATGGATGCCATTTACACTAACAGCTGTGAATTGTGAGTCACGTTGGTCCATAAGTGAGGATCAAGCTTACCATGATAGATTTCCCTAAGTTGAATTTTAACTCTCAGAGCTATCAAATGCTGTGGGAAATCAGAAGTCTTGTTTAGATGCTTTATATACATTTTGTAATTGAAATTATATTGGCCATCTCCATTCAAAAAGCATAAACGAGATGCACTGTGTAGGAGCATTAATACACTTAATTCAAGCCATGTCTCTACGTGTGCAAAGTGGTGGTGTAATGCAAAAAGGCAAATTTTTTGTTGTCATTTATGCAATGTGGATGAAGTAGGTCCACATGTTGAAAGGATTGAAAAAGGGATTATAGGGCTCAATCATATTGGAACTACTCAAATATGATCTCAGCTGAAATATACTGTTATTAATCTCAAACTTATTATTCACAGTTGTTAGAATGGGTATCTAGTTGGAAAAGGTATACACCCTTATCCAACTAGGGACCACAATCCTAGTCAGGGTAAATCACAACACAATCCAAATTATCCTGTGCCCACCCTCTGGTTGCTTGGTACTGAGCAGTCAGGCTTAATTCAGAAGGCAATGTGTAAAGTATTTGTGCAATAAATCATACAATAACACAGTGAAAACACCACAAAAATACACCACACAGGTTTAAAAAAATAATAATAATATTATTCTGAATAAAATAAGGTCAAAACGGCAAAGATCCAAGTTGAAATATCACTTTTAGAAGGTTTAAAAGAGTCTCAATCTTTAGAAATCAATAGTTGTTTCTTTGTAACACACTGTACCTAGGATGCATCAAAAATAATGACGCACAGAGACTGCTGAGCAGAGGGAGCATGGAAAAATAAGGTGTTGCGTCTGAATTTCTGGCACGGCACAGACAATGCGTCTTTTCTTTCCACACTGCAAGGGGTTGCATCATTTGTAAGGTGCGCAGTCTTGGTTCTTCACTGCGATGCAGGGATATTTTGACACCCAGGGACAGTGTGTTAAAAATCCTTGATGTGCTGGTAGATGGAGCATGTGCTCCGTAAATCAGGTAGGCAATGCGTCAAACTTTCCATTAGCAAGGCAGGCGCTGTGTTGAATTTTCCATTGGGAGATCGGTGCTGCGTCATTCTGGTCGGTGGTAATTTTCCAGCTGTGATGCAGGCTTTGCATCGATTTCTACAGGTGTTGCTTCGATTTCTGCAGCGTTGTTTCAATGCACAAGGATTTTCTTGAAGAGGTGAAGTCTTCATTGGCCCTGAGACTTCAGAAACAGGAGGCAAGCTCAATCCAAGCCGTTAGAGAGCACTTCAGGAGGAAGGCAGAGTCCTTCCAGCACAGTTAAAGCCCCGCAGGGCAGCAGGGCAACAATCAGGGAAACAGTCCTTCTTCGCAAGGCAGTTGTTCTTAGCAAAGCAGTCCAGATGAGTCCTTCGGGCAGCCAGGCAGTTCCTCTGACAGAGTGCAGGTGTAGATCCAGAAGTGTCTGATTTGGTGGCGCTAGAGACCCAGTTTATAGACCCAAAATGCCTTTGAAGTGGGGGACACTTCAAAGAGTGGTTTTGAAGTGCTCAAGTTCCCCTGTCAGTCTAGTCCTGTCTGTTAGGATCCCTGTGGGGTGGGGTGTTATCAGTCATTTGTGTAAGGCCACTGTCTTTTAAATGGTAGTGTGAGCCCCTCCACCCTTCATGCCTAGGAAGACCCATTCAGTATGCAGATGAATGAGGATGTGACTGAGTGTCCTGTGTTTCTGGTTGTCTGGGTAGAATGCACAAGGGGAGCTGTCAACCAGCACAGATTAGACGTGGATTGGAGATAGGCTGCAGCAGGTGCAGAGAAATGGCCACTTCCTAAAAGTGGCATTTCTAAAATAGTAATATAACATCGAACTTCACCAGCAAGCAGGATTTTCTATTACCATTCGGGCAATACTAAACATGAAAGGACCACTCCTTCCAGATCAGAATCTACCACTTAAAAGTATATGAGGGCAGTTCTAATGCTAGTCTATAAGAGGAGCAGGCCTCACAGTAGTGGGAAATGAATTTATGCGTTTTTCACTGCCAGGACATGTAAAACACATAAGTACATGTCCTGCCATTTACCTACATAGCACCGTGCCCTATGGGTTACCTACAGCCCAGACTACCTTGGGGGTGACATATGTAGAAAAATTGGAGTTTAAGGCTTGGCTAGTATTTTTAAATACCAAGTCCAAGTGGCAGTGAACCTGCACACACAGGCCTTGCAGTGGCAGGCCTGAGGCATGGTTAAGGGGCTGCTTATGTGGGTGGCACAATCAGTGCTGCAGCCCAACTAGTAGCATTTAATTTACAGATCTTGGGCACATGTATTGCACTTTACTAAGGACTTTCATGTAAATTAAATATGCGAATAGGGTTGTAACCAATGTTATAATGTTTAGGGGGGAGAGCAAATGCACTCTATGACTGGAAGGCAGTGGTAACGTGCAGAGAGTCCTAAAACCAGGAAGAGCAGTCTCAGAAAAATGGAGGGAGGAAGGCAAAAAGTTGGGGATGACTACCCTAAGGCTGTCAGGTATAACAACTGTACCTTTAGTCCAATTGTAATTTCTATATATTTTGGGATTTACATGCATACCAAGTCACTGGTACTACACAAAGTATCGCAAAGGTGAAAAGTCTTCCATAGGTGCTCTAAATATAATAAGCATGAAGAAACATTTATATTGGCCTACCTTGGTCTCAAAGAATAATAATATGCAATAAGGTGCGCCCCTCATCAGATGGGGATCACGTGGGTCCACAGTTAAGAAGGATATGTAATGTGGACTATCAGGCTCTGACATATTCTGCATACTTAATTACAATTCCAGAATAGTCTCAGCTGCAATATGCTAAAGTGTTGTTGCCAAAATTAGTATCCATGGTACATAAATTAAATAAGTAATCCAACTAATTCTTCTATTTATTACTCCTAGGAATATATATTTTTAATTAAAAAAGTATTTATGTATCAATGTCACTGCTATATTGAATATCAGCATAGAAGTAAAAAAGACTAAGGGGGTCATTACAACATTGGCGGTAAAAGCCGCTTACCGCCGTGCAGAAGACTGCCAATACACCGCCGCGGCAGCGGAATTCCGCCACAGCTATTATGACCCACATCTCAGAATCCGCCGAAATTCAGACACCCACACAAGTCCGCCACACCAAAGGTCAGTGATAAACTGGCGAAAACAAAACCTCCACCGTCACGCCAACAGAAACACGCCCATGCTATCATGACCCACGAATCCACGTGGCAGTCTTTCAACCGCGGTATTCCATTGGCGGTACACACTGCCGCGCTCAAAATACACACACATCTCCAAAACACCGCCACATTGGACAATTCAAACTACACACACCTGATACACATACAAACACCACTCCCACACAATCAATACTATATAAAACACACACCCACATCACCCACAAACCACTACGACCAAAAATGTTGACGAAGGCCAGAGAGACAGCACAGCATAGACAACCCCACCACACAGAGGCACACAACACCATCACCCACACAACATCCACGCACAAAACACTACACACCACTACACATCACCAGACTCATCACCACATACACCAACCCACACATCACCTACACCACCCCATGGCACGGCAAAGACACCCCAGGTTATCGGAGGAGGAGCTCAGGGTCATGGTGGAGGAAATCGTACGGGTAGAGCCACAGCTATTTGGATCACAGGTGCAGCACACCTCCATAGCTAGGAAGATGGAGCTATGGCGAACAATAGTCGACAGGGTCAACGCAGTGGGACAGCACCCAAGAAATTGGGAGGACATCAGGAAGAGGTGGAACGACCTACGGGGGAAGGTGCGTTCCGTGGTCTCCAGGCCCAACATCGCGGTACAGCGGACTGGCGGCGGACCCCCACCTCCTCCCCCACAACTAACAACATGGGAGGAGCAGGTCTTGACCATTATGCATCCTGAGGGCCTCTGAGAAGTCGGTGGAGGAATGAATTCTGGTAAGTCAAATCTTAACTATCACATCCCCCACCCTGCCTGCATGCTATCACAGACCCCCACCCTCACCCCCATCCCTATCACTCCAACTCCTCACATATGTACTACTAACACAAACCACCCATCCCAACACCAAGCCCTGCATGACACAACAAAGCATGGACACCCCTCACTAAAGCATGCCCACTGCACATACCCATAACACCCACCCAACCATCATCATACAAGCCCCCACAGAGGAATGCTAGCACTGGGGTACACGGTCACCCACCCATTACACACCATGACACACCATGACACACACAGATGCAATAATCATGCTTTTACACCCCTGCAGGACCACTACCCAACGTCACCAGACAGGAGGGTCCAGACATCTCTACCCCACCAACAGAAGAGGCCCACAGTGATGACAGCAACTCTGTCCAACTGGATCCAGATGACCAGCCCGGACCATCGTGGGCCTCGGGACAGTCGGTTCCCCACACCCAGTCACAGGCCACCACAGATCTTCCACCCTCTGGTAACACCAGCACAGCACCCACCCAGCGGGCCCATACCTACGGAGGTCCCAGGCCACGTCAATCAGCTGTGTGTCCACCACTACAGGGAACCCAGGATAACCCACCACCACAACAACAGGGACCTGGGGGCAGTGGTAGTGGGCACATGGTCCAGGGGACGGAGGCCCAGGAACACAGGGGAACTGGGAGGGCTGCTGTGCGACAGGGGGCGGACAGGCCAAGGGAACCCACTCTCCACAAGGCCCTCTCCTCCATCATGGGAGCCTACCACCACTCCCAGGAGACGATGGCAACGGTCCTGGCCAAGTTTCAGGAGACCCAGCGCCTGCAGGAGGAACAGTATTTGGGCTTCAGGGAGGAACTCAGAACCATCAGCACCGCCCTGGGCACAATCGTAGGGGTGCTGAAGGAGATACTGAACACCAGGAGGGACACCGTGGCACTCCAAGGGGCCCCTGGCACTAGCATGGACAAAGAACTGCCCACCACCTCCGCCGGCGCTAGTTGGCAGGAGGCACCGCCACAGGACCAGCACCCCACCCCCTGCAGGCGGGGGACCACCCCGCAAACGGTCCCTGAGATCCAGGAACAGGACAGAGCACGATGGCAAGACCCCCGCCAAGAAATGAGACCACCCTGATTGTCATCACACTGTCCCACTTTGTAACCCTGTCCATATTGGAACTGCCCCAGCTCCACTTCCTATGCCCATATGGGCAGTGCACCTGTGAGACTAATAGACTGGACTCTGCAATGGACATTCCTCCACCATCACCCCTCACCATTTTACCACCCCCCTCCAATATTTAGCACTTCAATAAACACCCTTGAAGCACAAAACAATCTGGAGTCAGTCTGTGATTTTGAAAATGTGTATTAGCAATGACAGTGACAAAATCCGTTCTCAAATGTAATGTCAACATACCTATGTCACACATCTCAAGTCCATGAGGAATGTAAGCAGATGACACACGTTGGTAACCACACCTGTGAAACCATAATGGAAATGTACAACTCAGTTACCATATACTGGTTGAAATCGACAGACAGGATAGAGGTAGAATTGTGAAAGTACTTGTAGTAGACAGGAATGTGTTCTCACCTGTGTGTCACTGGATATATTGCTGGATAACTGAGTCCCTGTTGCCAATGTCTTCTTCCTCTGCTTCCTCCTCATCACTGTCCACAGGCTCCACAGCTGCCACAACACCGTCATCTGGACCATTCTCCTGCTGAAAAGGCACCTGGCGTCGCAAAGCCAGATTGTGAAGCATACAGCAGGCGATGATGATCTGGCACACCTTCCTTGGTGAGTAGAATAGGGAACCACCTGTCATATGGAGGCACCTGAACCTGGCCTTCAGGAGCCCGAAGGTGCATTCGATCACCCTCCTGGTCCGCCCATGGGCCTCACTGTAGCGTTCCTCTGCCCTGGTCCTGGGATTCCTCACTGGGGTCAGTAGCCATGACAGGTTGGGGTAACCAGAGTCCCCTAATAGCCACACCCGGTGACTCTGGAGTTGACCCATCACATAAGGGATGCTGCTATTCTGCACGATGTAGGCGTCATGCACAGAGCCAGGGAACATAGCATTTACCTGGGCGATGTACTGGTCTGCCAAACATACCATCTGTACATTCATGGAATGATAACTCTTCCGGTTCCTGTACACCTGTTCACTCCTGTGGGGGGGACCAGAGCTACATGGGTCCAATCAATGGCACCTATGATGCTGGGGATATGTCCAAGGGCATAGAAGTCACCTTTAACTGTAGCCAAATCCTCCACCTGAGGGAAAACGATGTAGCTCTGCATGTGTTTCAGCAGGGCAGACAACACTCTGGACAACACGTTGGAAAACATAGGCTGGGACATCCCTGATGCCATGGCCACTGTTGTTTGAAATGACCCACTTGCAAGGAAATGGAGCACTGATAGCACCTGCACTTGAGGGGGGATTCCTGTGGGATGGTGGATTGCTGACATCAGGTCAGGCTCCAACTGGGTACACAGTTCCTGGATTGTGGAACGGTCAAACCTGTAGGTGATGATTAAATTTCGCTCCTCCATTGTTAACAGGTCCACCAGCGGTTGGTGCACCGGAGGATTCCGCCATCTCCTCAAATGTCCCAGCGGACGGTGCCTAGGAAGGACAACAGCGACCACAGAGTCAAACAACTCAGAGGTATGTACCCACAGTCTACACAGAACACGAAACATAATCCAAAAAGTTGTCTGTATGTGTGTTGAGTCTAGGCCTAGGTATGTGTGACGCAGTTGAAAATGAAGCCATGTGGGCCCCTGAAATGGCGGCTGCCTGACCTCTAAACTGGGACAATGGGATGTGAGGTAACTGAGCTGGCGTTGTACACCATTGCGGTTGGCGGCCGAAGACCACGGCGCAATGCTGCATTGGTTAACATTGGACCCTATGGGTCCCAGGAGCCAATGACGAAGTGCACCGGCGGTGATGATACACACCGCCGCGGACATCACCGCCGCGGACGTGACTGCCATTTTCTATCTGTTCAATCACTCGATACCTGATCTTCGACCGGAGAGGACCTACACTGCAAGTGCTGCTGTGACCTTGGTCTGGAAGAGACAATGGCTTGTGCGTCTGGGGAAAGGGCCCATGCCTTCACTGCAGAGGAGTTGGAGAAGCTTGTGGATGGGGTCCTCCCCCAGTACACGCTACTCTACGGTCCTCCAGACCAACAGGTAAGTACACAGGGAGCACGTTGTATGGGCTATGCCTGTGTGGAGAGGGCTGGTTGTAAGAAGGGCCACAGTTCTGCGTGCATGAAGGATGTGAATGCATATGCCACATGGCAAGGGTAGGGATGTGGGCCACTCACTTTGACGGTGCAGTTGGTAATGACTTCTCTTCTTCCCCTGTACATGTCATGTAGGTCAGCGCCCACCAGAAGAAGGATATTTGGCGTGCCATCGCCAAGGACGTCCAGACCATGGGGGTCCACCACAGACGGAGCACCCACTGCCGTAAAAGATTGAAGGACATTCGCCGCTGGAGCAAGAAGACAGCAGGGGCTCAGCTAGGGATGGCCTCCCAACGTGGGAGGGGTGCCCGTCGCACCATGACGCCCCTGATGTTCCGGATCCTGGCGGTGGCCTACCCTGAGTTGGATGGGCGCTTGGGGGCATCACAGCAGACACAAGGGGGTGAGTACAACATCATTCTGCGGACTTTGCACGCAGTGAAGGTGTCTGGGTGGGGGAGGAGGGCTGTGGGTTCCCCTAGGCCAGGGCGAGTTCTGTAGGATAGGCCCCTCCATAATGCAGGCCATGTGGCACTCCACCCCACCTCTGTAGAGTGCCAAGTACAGGTATACATGCCCCTTTGTCATCTATGTGTGCTGATGTCTACCATAGCCATGTAGGCCATATCCCAGGAACTGCATCTGTAGAGCCCAACAGCGCGGCATAGTGCAGGGGGCTGCTGTGTCTGTATTGTCCGCCAACGGTAGCTGTAAGCCATGCACTCAACCTGTCTTTCTTCTGCCCCCCCCCCCTTTTTGTGGTCTCCCTGTTCTTGTGCGCATCAGCATCATCAGGCGGAGGTACAGTGGCACTGGAGCACGAGGGAGCTGCATCCCACATGGCCATGGAGGGCCACACCATGGACTCGGAATACACCAGTGGGACGGAGGGCGAGGGGAGCTTCACGGCAGTCACAGGATCTGCAACCAGTGACACGGACTCGTCCTCCGATGGGAGCTCCCTTGTGGTGGTGGCAAAATCTGTGCCCTCCACTTCTACAGGTACAGCCGCCACCCCCCCTACCAGCACCGCCCTCCCAGCAGCCCCTCAGACTTCGCCCCGTGCCCGCTCACCCAGGAGGGTGGGCATCACCTTCGCCCCAGGCACCTCAGCCCCTGCCCCTGTCACCTCTGCTGCCCTAAGTGAGGAGGCCATTGACCTCGTCAGGTCACTCACTGTTGGGCTGTCTACCATTTTGAATGCCATCCAGGGTGTAGAAAGGGAATTGCAACACACAAATGCATTCCTGGAGGGCATTCATTCTGGTCAGGCTGCCCTTCATCGAACCCTGCAAACTCTGGCCTCAGCACTGATGGCAGCCATTGTCCCTGTCTCTAGCCTCCCCCCTCCAACTTCCTCCACCCAGACCCAATCCCCTGTACCCCAGCCTATCCCAAGCACACCATCAGACAAGCTTGCACACTCCTCAACACACAAGGGAAGCTCAGGCAAACATAAGTACCACACATCCCACAGGTACTCACGCAAGCATCACAGACATACAGACACAGCAACATCCACTGCCTCCACTGTGTCCCCCTCCTCGTCATCTCCCTCCTCCCTCCCAGTGTCGTCTACACTCTCACCTGCATGCACTACCACTGCAGCCACTAGGTCCCGCACCAGCACACCCACCACCACACCCCGCTCACCTGCACTCACCACCCCCACTCCCATTTACACGTCCCCTGTGTCCTCTCCCAGTGTGTCTCTGACGCCCCCTCCCAAAGTACACAAACGCAGGCACACACCCACCCAACATACATCCACCTCACGACAGCCTCCAGCGCATGCACCTGCACCCAAACCCACAAAAGTTACACCTCCTACAACCACCTCCTCTTCCTCCACTCCCAGACCCCCTCCAGCTACCCGTCCCAGTGTTCCTAAGCAACATTTCCTGACCAAGCTTGACCTCTTTCCCACCCCCTCCTCCAATTCATATGTCCCGTACTAGCACCTCCGCCAATAAATCTCCGGTACCAGTGGTGCCTGTTAGAGGTATGTGGAGTGCACCGGGCACCAGGGCAGCCAGTGTGACACGGAACCACAGCACAGCCAGCCCCCCCCGTGAAGCACCAGAAGTTGGACAGTGCCCGGCGGGAGTGAGGGAAGGCTCCAGCCAGTAAAGCCGCTCACAAGGGTCCCGGGGGGAGTGTCCACCCAGCTGTGACTCCTCCCAAGGTGGGGAAGGGGCAGAAGAAATCACCAAAGTCTGGGAAGAGCAGCACGGTGGAGAAGACCGCCATCATCCCCCCTGCCCAGGAGGCCACCACCAGCCCCATCGTCACTGGCCAGGAGGCCACCGCCAGAGTCAGTGCCCAGGAGGGCAGCCCCATCGTCACTGGCCAGGAGGCCACCGCCAGATCAGTGCCCAGGAGGGCAGCCCCATTGTCACTGGCCAGGAGACCACCGCCAGAGTCAGTGCCCAGGAGGCCACCGCCAGCCACAGCCCAGCTGCCCAATGAAGTACTGCCAGCCCCAGCCCAGCTGGGCAATAAAGGACCGCCACGGCAAGCACCGCTGAACAGGGCAAGCACCGCTGAACAGGGCAAAGACCGCCATGGCAAGCACCGCTGAACAGGTCAGAAACTGCAAAGTCAAGCACCGCTGAACAGGGTAAAGACCGCCATGGCAAGCACCGCTGAACAGGTCAGAAACTGCAAAGTCAAGCACCGCTGAACAGGGCAAGCACCGCTGAACAGGGCAAAGAACGCCATGGCAAGCACCGCTGAACAGGGCAAAGACCACTGAACAGGGCAAGGACCGCCAACTCAAGCACTGCCAGCCCATGTGCGGCAGGGGCAGTGACGGAACTGGGACAGTCACAGGGAGAGTGATGCACTCTGGGCACCAGTCCCCCTCCAGAACCAGTGGAGACATGCATCCACTCTGTCTGTCCTTAACAGGATGAAGCACTCTGGGCACCAGTCCCCCTCCAGAACAAGTGGAGAACAGCATCCACTCCGTCTGTCCTTCACAGAATGAAGCACTCTGGGCACCAGTCCCCCTCCAGAACCAGTGGAGACTGTTATCCGCTTGAGAGACTGTGGCTTTGCACTCCCCAGGATGGTACAGTGGGCAAACCACCCACTGTAGAGACTTGAGAGACTGTGGCTTTGCACTCCCCAGGATACATCAATGGGCATGGAGCCCCCTCGTGGATCTGGTGTGGTGCACTCATCCGGCTGAGGTGCCCCCCCTTCCCTTCCACCTGAGGTGCCTGTTGTATTTCTATCTGATGCCCCGGCAGAGTTCTCTCCATTTTGATCAGGTATCTGATGTGGGCCTCGCCCATGCATTTTGGGCCCAGTGGTCCACGGACATTGAATGGTGCATCACCTGCACTACTAATCGTGATGTATATTTTGTTGAATGTGTATATATATCTGTAGATATTTGGTTACTGCGTTTTGATATATTACAATGGTTGAACTAATTTCCTTTTGTCTTTGCATTCTTCCGGGGGGGCTGGGGGTTGTTACTGTAATGTTTGGATATGCATTGGTGTGTGTGTTGTAGTGGATGAGGGTCGGGTGGGGGTGGGGGTGTTGCGTGTGTGTGTCCCTGACTTTTGCCTTCCCCTCCCCTATGTCGTAGGTGCAGTACTCACCGTTGTCTTCGCCGCTGGCGTTGATGATGGTCGTATAGGAGCAGGAAGACTATCGCAGGGAGTATTTGGATTTCCGGTTCCATGGTGTCCTCCTTCCTCGTGGAGTGTGTAGAGGTGAGCGTTTTCCCTTTGAAATGGCTGTTTCCGGCATGTTTTTATCCACGGTGAATCCGCCCCGTAAAAGGTGGCGGATTGGTAGGTTGTGATACTGTTGGCGGTACATTGTCTTCCGCCTGTCTGTTGGTGGTGACCGCCAAGCTGTTTGTCTGTACCGCCGTGGCGGTCGGAGTGTTAAAGTGGCTGTTTTTGTTGGCGGTTTCCGCCGCGGTCATAATTCCCATATTTTTACCGCCGGCCTGTTTGCGGTCTTACCGCCGCTTTAACACCGTCCGCCAGGGTTGTAATGACCACCTAAATCAGCACTATCATTGTTGAATTAGGTATATTTTTGGAATTTGTTAATCAATCATGTCATGCTGGGAAAAATCTAAAACTGAGGACAGTACAAAGAGACGTACAAAATTTTTAGTCACTGCATAGGTTTTTGTATTTCTTCACATGAAGGATGTTAATAATGTATTGCCACCATTTTTTTTAACTCAACAAACACTATATAAGCATGCCACCAAAATATGAGGTACAGCATACCAGCTCTCCAAATAAATACACCATATTGTAAATTAGCCCTAATTGAAACAATAAAATATACTTGCAAATAGCAAAGGCGTGTAGCACTATTAAAAAGAAAACATTTCTAAGCCTCTTATAATGTGGGCATTCAATTTGATTCAGATATGTGATAGCAATGCATGGAAAATCATAAAGGTGAATATTCTAACTTGATATATCAATACATTTTACCAGGTACTCTACATGTTTTAAAGTTGTCAATTGTCATGTTATTTATTTAGCTCTACACATAGTTCATAGTATAATCACACAATTAATGATAACATGTGTAAGAATTATCACTGTTTATAGGAAACAATGAAATTCATTGCCAATACTATGACTGTGGTTGATCCATTTGGACTCACATTTTCTGAGATAAAGCTTTCTGTTACCTCCTGTTTGGTGGCATTTGTTCAATAAAATGAACCCAAATTCGATTGTTTCACTCATGTCATTCAATATAGTGAAATGTTACTGGGTATTTAAGATCTCTGTTTCTAATTGCCCTAGCATATGCTTGTATGTATAATGTAAGCTGTTTGGCAGTGCTTGCTACATAAAGTAATTTACAATTACATCCCAAAATTAGTAAATGTGTTAGAGTTAATACATTGAGAAATGTGGGATTCTATATCTGTGTCATATCTGGATTTTTGTTTCTTGTGTATTCCATACTAACGAATTACAACTCATACATGTGTAGAACAACTAGTTTTGCTGTAGAAGCACCTCCTCACATTTTGTTCAGTTGGAATATACCTTTGCCACAAAAGATTTCAAGTAGTTTTGCACCTACAGTATATAATTCTAGTTTTTTAGATAAATCTTTTTTTAGCACTGGTATCTCCAGTAGCAGTGGTCAATATTTTCTCCAAATTTTAAAGAAATCATAAATGAGCATAATATACTTGGTAATCAATGATTGTTGACACTTGCTATTCTTTTTTAGATACTGCTCTTTCAAAGTATCCTGTTTACATAAACTGTTGATTCTTCAATTGGCCTTGTTCAGTCATTTATAACTATAGTCTTTCCCTAGGAATTTCCCTGCAAAGGGACCTATGCACAAAGATGAACTCACACACGACTAGTTCTGTACATGTAAGTTTGCTCTTTCAAGTTTGAATAAATTTACATATTCTGACTAGTCACCATTTAAGAGTCTAAAGTTACTCAAAGTGTAGACGTATATGTCCCCAACCCCTGAAATAGGGTGGAGCCAATAAGAACATCATAAACCACCATAAAGTTACTACTGGTATTGACTTATGGCAGTATTTGACATTCTGTAGACTTGGAGGGAATATCAAAGGAGAATTCTCCCTATGCTATAATTTAGGAAAATGTAATGAAAGTTTAATAGAGTTGAAAGAAATAAAAAAAAAATTGGGTGTTAAATATTAATGTCAATTAATTTAATATATTTGTGTTAAAAGTAGGACACATTTGAAAAGAATACAGCTCTAGTAACTTAAGGTAAATGAAATATTAATTAACCAAATATATTAAATTAAAATATGTTTTTAAAGATGCATTTAGAAATTCAACTAAAGTAAAATATATTTATTTATTAATGTAGTAAATGTTATGAATATAATTACTTTTTAAAAGATACATTTACACTTATTTTTAAAAATAAAATATTTTTATAATGTATATTTTATATTTATACATATTTTAAAAAGGGTTAAATAAGTTAATTAGATGTAACATTTAATTTAAAGTTAGTGCATATGGGCTTTTATTTTAAGTCCATGGCTATATTATTTTCTATCAAAGAATGTTACAGTACCAGTGGTTTGCCATGTGTGGTGATGGGGTAAGTCCAGCTCTAATATGGAGTACACTTACAACATACAACTGCCTTTTGGTCCTTTTGACTTTTGTAACTTTACAAGTGCAGTTTGTGAATAGGAATGGGCTTACTCTTTTGTGGGTAGGTGCATATCCCTTCTGAAACTCATCCATAACCCTCCATTAATCCCTTTTTAGACCTCCCTGACTCCTGTTTATTCATAAATATTCCCCATTGTCCAGCCACTCACCACTGTCCCTCCCACATTGACTAGTAAATTCTATACCTAGCTGTACAGGAATCTCTACAGTGATGGGGAGATCTCTGCAGGCAAAACAATGAAGAGAAAGAGACATAGGGGGTCATTCCGACCCCGGCGGTAATTGACCGCCGGGGCCGGGGTCGGCGGGAGCACTGCCAACAGGCTGGCGGTGCCCCGCAGGGCATTCTGACCGCGGCGGTTTGGCCGCGGTCAGAACAGGAAAACCGGCGGTGTCCCGCCGGTTTTCCGCTGCCCTGAGGAATCCCCCATGGCGGCGCAGCTTGCTGCGCCGCCTTGGGGGATTCCAACCCCCTCACCGCCATCCTGTTCCTGGCGGTTCCGACCGCCAGGAACAGGATGGCAGTGAGGGGTGTAGTGGGGCCCCTGGGGGCCCCTGCAGTGCCCATGCCAATGGCATGGGCACTGCAGGGGCCCCCGTAAGCGGGCCCCACTTTGAATTTCAGTGTCTGCATAGCAGACACTGAAATTCGCAACGGGTGCTACTGCACCCGTCGCACCCTTCCCACTCCGCCGGCTCCATTCGGAGCCGGCTTCCTCGTGGGAAGGGGTTTCCCGCTGGGCTGGCGGGCGGCCTTCTGGCGGTCGCCCGCCAGCCCAGCGGGAAACACAGAATGGCCGCCGCAGTCTTTTGACCGTGGTGCGGTCATTCAGCGGTTCCCGCCAGGCGGGCGGCTCCCGCCGCCCGCCAGGGTCCGAATGACCCCCTAAATGTACTACAAAATGCAATTTTGATAATAGTTAAAAAGTGTGCAATAGTCACAGATCTTGAGGTACAGTGGTCATAAATGTTGGATCATCAGTAAGCTAAGCATTCTTAGAGAAGTAAAATCTTCACTAAAACATTTGCTGCAAGACCGACCATAGAACAGAATAAAACTTCAAAGAATTATGAGCCTATGCAGTTAGGTATTGCTAAGGTCCCTCTTTACAGGGAAGAAAAACAAAGAAACTCAGGAAGATTACATGTGTATTACGGTAAATAGGAATATCCTGTAAAAGATTACCAGATTAAATCTAGGACCTTGTAGTAGTAAAGGTCAGACGTACTATTACTCTAGTTGCAATAAACTGTCGTTCATTGCATCCATTCATTGTGTAACCAAAAACCTATTTTGTAAACCAGCTTATATGCTAAGAGGTCAGTGTGCAAAATAAGGAATTGGTTTGGGTCGCAGTCCAACCTACCTAGTCAATATTATTAATAAATAGGTTGGTTACAAATTGCAGCTCACTCTGAATGACCAGTGTCACATTACAGATACACTAAACTGGATTCCTCAACAATGAATGGAATTACCATTTTTAAATGAAGAAATGCAGTAATTTTCCATTTAGGTAGTAAAAACTATGCAATAACCAGTTCCTCACTTAGTACATCCTATGAAAACCACTTTGCTAAACAGCCAGGACAAAAGAATTCCTGACATCTAGATTCAAGGGACTCAGGAAACTATTTGACAATAAAGGTTGCACAATCTTTAGAAATATCTGTGATAAAGAAACAGGTTCCTGAGATGATGAGGCAGTAGACGGCTCTGCAAGGTCTTCAGGTTTGTAGATTTTCATATGCACATAGGGCCATATTTACAAGACCCAAGTGTCTTGATGCGCTACCCTGCACCACCGGGAAAGGACAGAAATGTGCTGTATCTACAAAATACGTTACATATCTACAAGATGCAGCACATTTCTGTTGATTCCCCCTGCACTGGTGCACAAATTGCTGCCATGCACCAATGCAGAACCCTTGCACCATATTACAAGCATGCCTGTGTTGTGGGGATGATTGTTTTATGCAGGAAAGGACATCTTCCTGCACCAAAGCAATCAATGGAGGCAATTTCTTCCTGCTATGTGTGCTGCATTGTCCCCGTTGCACAACTCTTACGCCACCACTGGGGAGGCATATGCTTTTGACACATTCCCAGGTTTATGAAAACCTTGTCAATCTGGAAATGCACAAAAATCCATGGGTGTTGCATTGTAACAACCATGTGACACCCCTGGAAACACCCCCATTGTGTAAAGTAAGGCAAAGCACTGACTTGCACTGCGCTGTCTTACTCCATATCTACAAGGCAATGTAAAACCATGCAAAATGGCTTCACATGGCCTTGTAGATATGGGTGTGCTGCCTGCGCTGCCGGTGCACCTCAAAAAGTGATACAGGCCGCTTGTAAATATGGGCCATAGTTTACAAGCAGCCAGTTTTGGAAGTCAAAAAGAAAATATTTGTTTTGATTTGCTTGTTGCACTTATGTTCAAAGTTATTTTAGGTATGCTACGGTTAATCTTACATATGGGGTCATTAGGAGTTTGGTAGATGGAAACATCCGTCTGCCAAACTCCTGACAAGGAGACCACTGCAGTGCTGGCGGTCTCACCACCGTCCCATTGCAACTTTCCCACTGGGCTGACCGGCAGAAAGGTTTCCGCCAGTCAGCCCAGTGGGAGAGGTGCAGCAGCATTGTTCCTGGTTTATAATCGAGCTGGCAGCGATGCTGTAGCACACAGGGTGCACTAGCACCCTTGCAATACAGTGTGCATATCAAGGGTGCTGAGCAGGAGGACACCTGCACTGCCAATGCCCTGCCCTTGGCATGGGCAGTGCAAGGTCCACCCGTTGTGTCCTGCACTTGTTCTACACCAGTCTCTTCATGGTCGTGGGACTGTCATGAAAAGGCTGGCGGAGAACACGGTTGTAATCAGCAAGGTGGTGCTGAGTTGAGCACCGCCCTGGCTGATTTTATACTGTCAGCCCATCGAGATCTTAGATCCTGGTGGGGACAGCAGTAGGTTGGTGTGTCTGCCCGTCAACCTTGTGATGTGGCAGTTCGACTGCCAGATCGGTCTGACCACCGCCGTGAGCCTAGCGGTCCTAGGACCGCCAGCCTCATAGTCTGGCCCATAGTCTCACAATGGATTTGACAGCAAGAACACTACAAAGGTATTCTGATTATTGTATAAATATTGTTCAATACTTGGTGAGTAATAATCGTCCTTCACAAGCCTAAACTGGAATATGGATAACCCCACTTACTAGTTGTGCAGTTACCTTCCCCTTTCCTATAAGGAGTATCATGATGTGGTTGAAAAAAAGTGTTTTACCTCCACATTGAAGTTGTGAATGCAAGATTGGTTTGTAATGCTCTAGTCATATAGACACCTTACATTCCAAACCCCGGATGACTCCTGCTCCCCAAGAGTGCCTCAAATGGCAAGCAAACCTATGGTGGTGCCATTGGAGATGATGTATGCAGAGGTGCTGGAATCAAGTGTGTACCTGGCTACTTGGAAAGAGACCATCGTTATGCCCATCAAAAAAAAAAACGTGAAGGGACCTAGGCGATCTCAAAAACTTACGTCCCATTGCCCTCCTGCCTATGCTTGCAAAGGTTTTGGTGAAACATATCAAACAAGAGCTTGCTACCTTTCTGCTGGCACATGACTGTCTGGAGATCTCCCAACACGGATTCTGGAAAAATCACAGTACGGAGTCTACCCTGATTGCCACTACAGATTCCATTAGAAAGCAGGTAAATCAGGGAGGTGGCACTATTTTAATCTTACTAGATTTATCGGCTGCTTTCGACACCATTTTGCACAATGTTTATATCAGGCAGGTTTGAGGGACTTAGCTTTGAGCATCCTGGAGACACTCCTCCAAGATAGAACATTGACAGTCAGGTGTGGGGACTTTAGCTCTGCTTCTTTCAGCTCCTTTGAGGAGTTCCTTAGGGGTCAGCTCTTAGTCTTAACCATTTTAATTTGTACGTGCCCCCGCTGGCTAAATTGGTTTGATCGTTCAATTTCCAGGTGTCCTCGTATGCTAACGATACCCAAATTATTGTCTCCTTTTAAGACAATGTGCACATTACAGCAGACAGGTTTCAAACCTGCCTGAGAGAAATCAGTAACTGGATGAGCCAAAACTGGCTAAAAATGAATGGGGTCCAAACTGAGGTTATCATCTTTGAGTCGAATAACTCTATCTGGAATCATCACTGGTGGCCTGAGACCTGTGGGACCTTGCCTACTCCCATTCCCGCAGCTAAGAACATCAGGGTTGTATGTGACTCTGCTCTGACCTTCAATGCCCAGGTAAATAGAGTCCCTAATGCCTGTCTTTGGATGGTTAAAATCCTAAAAAAACAGTCCTGTTGTTTATACCACAAGAATTAAGAGTGACAGTGGTTTTGGCTCTCATCATATCCAGATTGGACTACTGTAACACCTTATATCTAAATATGAATCAATCTTCCCTGAACAAGCTGCAGCTCATTCAAAATGCAGCCACCCAGCTGGTGCCTGGGCTACCCAAGTTTGCATCCACTAAGGATGGCATGAAGGAGCTCCAATGGCTACCCATTAGGAATCACATTATTTTTAAGGCACTGTGTCTGACCCACAACACCCTCCACTCTCAGGGTTCAGGGTATTTGCAAGCAGTGATTAATTGGTACACTCCTAGTCACCCATTAAGATCAGCGGATCTCAGGTTGGCACAGACTAAAAAAAAGAGTAAAACGGGGGGTGGGGGGGGGCAGGGCTTTCTCAGTTGCAGTTGTCAAGTTATGATGCTCGCATTCAGTTAAAATTAGGAGTATTTCACCCCTTCTATTGTTTCCAAAGCAACTAAAGGCCTGGCTGTTTTCACTGAAGTTCTTTTGGATTGCATCAACCTCTCATCTGAATGTGCTCTATAAGTAACACAAATATGCATATCCAAAATCAGAAACAGAATACCTTTTGCAGTACTTAGGTCAGAATTTAGCTGGTGGATTTTGGAGATCATCACAATATCTAGTCTCTTTTCCCTTATTTTTGTACCCTAGAAATGGGGCGGGGTGTTAAGACCATGCATTGAGTTTGGAACAATCAATAGGATTACAGGTAAAACAAGTACCCATTACCACTGATTTCTGTTCTTTTAGATCAGAACAAACAAGCTACCATTTTTATCAACCTTGATTTTAGAAAAGCTTCTCATTTGGTTTGAGTGAGAGTTTGGACTGTTTGAATAGCTGTTATGCCTTTTCGACTCTGCAATATCACACCTGCTTTTTGTTTTTTTATTGACAAAGAGAGGATTTTGTGATGTTTTTGTACAGTGTATATAGGTAATATCTTGTTTTATTCTGATGCCCTTCAAACACATGTTCAACATATGCAACAGAGACCATCATCATTTTGCCAAAATTGAAGTGTTTACCTCAATACAGTTTTAGCCCACAGGATAATAAAATGGATAGACAAACATTTCAGCAATAGTTCACTGACCTAAAGGCTGTAGAATGTTTTTTTTTGTTTTGCAAATTTTTATAGAAGGTTTGTGAAACTGCAATTAAAATAGTAATTCTGCTCCCCAATAAGTCAAATGTGCCCTCTTTTTTCAATTGTTTATGGTATTTGAGCTAGAATAGCAAATCAATTCCCTTTTATTTATGAATTGTCACTAATTTTATTTGGATTGGAGTTAGAATATTAACTCTCACTCCTCTGATTTACGCACTTTCTCAAATATTTATGAGTATGGAGTGATGTGTAGCTATTTTAGTGATGCCTCTGGGCACATTATTTTAGCACCTAGACCTGCCGCTTGTGCTTTTTAGCCCAGTTACATTTTATTCTGCTTCATTGTTATTATTTAAAAATCTGCCACATTCGTGGTGCTGTTTTATTTTCTTTATCTAGTTGTTCTTTTGCCTAGGAAAGCACTGCGTCTCTTAGCAAGACATTTATTTCACTTTGTGCTTTCACCAAGGCTGCAACGAGATAGGGTTGCCAGCACAAGTGGTAAACTGCATCTCCAATGTTCACAAAAACACACACATCCTTATATCTCAGAACATTAGCTGTTTTATTATAAAAGCATTTCCCTGTCCCATGTAGGCTAGAGGGAGATTCCAGCCAGGTGACCACAACTGCATGCTGATTGACTTCGTTACAGCTGCATGCTGAGACTACCAGTTCCCCTGGCTTATATAAGTATGGTGTCTCTCTAGACAACAGCCTTCTTGCTCTGGTGTGGGGGATGATGTCTTCCCAGGGGGAAATCCTGAAGGGTGGATTAGGGTTTATCATGCTGTGCTCTAACGCTGCTTAGGTAGGAACCGCATATATTATGCATAGTGACAGTATGGTGGGACTTTTCCTGTGTTTCACTTTTCTTGTCACCAATTTGCTTCTATTATGTTTCATCATTCTATTTATTGCAATTCTTGCCATTCTATCTAAGATGCAGCTGCTTCAATAAACCTTATTGAACCATTCCCTGCCTCTGTTTGCCTTTGCATGTATGAGACTAATGTAACTGAGAGAAAAGGATGAGATCTGATACACCACAAGGTCCTTGAGAAGTCTTCTTGTCATGTGCCCGGTTGTCACAAATCATCCCTGCTCTTGGGCAGAGATGAGGCACTGCTAGGAAACAGATTAGGCCGACATTTGTCACATGGTGTGGGATTTGAATGAGTTCCCCACAATACAGGTGATCCTACTGCCCAAATCCAGCTGCCTCATTAGGATAATGAGAGCCCACACAACATGGTGCCTCCAACATTGTGTCAGGCACTGATTTTCTGTCCCTCCTAAGTATCTCTGTCTCACTACGTGCTAAAGACATCTCAATACAACATATGGAAACACCCGTGGTATTGAGGATTTCCTCCTGAGCTGAGTAGGTAGTACCTATCTGATGCTGTAGGTTGTTCAAGTTTGAAAGTTAAAAGGATTAATCCCCATTTGATGTCCTTATCTCTGAACAGGTATATCCACCACAGCGAACCCACAACAGGTGGTAATTGCAGTAAACATGCGAGCTCCCCTTCCTGCTCATTTGCTAGAAAATGGCCTCACAGCCCAGGGGGATCCTGTAACATTTGTAGCTGAGGCTCAAACAGCCTACATAAAAGAAATATTCTATTTTTGGGTCACCTTTCCAGCAGTCAAAGGGAACACTAATACATTTCATCATTACACAACTTAATACACTAACGTACCTGCACAATACAGAGCTTATGCATATTTAGAGATACCTCTATTTATTCAAGACCATAAAAACTGACTTTATAGTGTTAGGTTAGGTCCTCTGAGCAATGATGGTCCTACCTGGCCTTTATTGGCCACATATACACTGCATCCTGATGCAGCCACCTTGGCGGTAGCTGAGGTTTGCTGCTTGTACTTTGAGCTTACAGCATATATAGACTGCTAGTATAATTTGTAATGCAAATATTAAATAAATACTAACCCAGCACAAGCTGTTCAGGTGCAACAACATGCATTCACACCAGGCATTAGCCCTATGACTGTATATTTAAACATGGGTAAAGTACCCACCAAACGGGAAGAGATTCATTTTTGGTTAGCACAAAAAGAAAATGTGATGGAAGCAGTCTTTCCCCATATGGGACTGTAGGGTAAACATAGAATGCTCACTATGTGTTTGCCATTTGAGATGGTTCCCACAGTAGATAACTGTAATACTTGGGGCACGGTATTTGCCACGCTCTATACTACTGCACACGGTACACCAACATTTGCCAAACTTCCGGAAGTGTTCAAACAAATTCAAGATGAATACGAGGCTGCCCAGACTCTGGCTTTGAGGATGCAATTAATGGGCAATTTTGCCACTGTATCTTCAATGATATTTAAGCAACCTTAAAGGGAAGCAGTTGCACTAGCAGTGCACATGCGGCTGCGGGACGTTTCTGTACAAGATAAAGAATGATAGCTGCCAAAGGTTATCGCTGAAACCTACTATAGTATTGGTTGAGATAGTCTGACAGCCAGACCAATTACACTACAATTACAGGGTAAATCCAATAAGAATTCCACCAATCAAGCACCTAAGGGTTCTACAAAACACTGAGATAAAGAAAAACAAACGTCTAAAAAAGAAGGGGGAGAATCTTTGCATTCGGAGACCCCTCAAAACAGCTATAATCTTAGAAATAGAGATAATAGAAATGCCTGATAGATATCAATAAACTAATACACACCAACCTTGTTCCTTTCAGGGCTCTCCAGATAAACGCAGTAAGAAAGGTGGGCAATCAGAGCAGCAAACTGAGTATGTGAAACCGAGAACAGAGTCACAACGCTCGTCAGAAGTTTCTGTTAAGAAAGAAGAGAAACATCCCCAACAAAAACCTCAATTCAAAAAGAAAAAAGTGGCAGCTATTTCTATATGAAATGCCACGCAGGATGAGACCTTTACTGAAGAACAAGAAGTGGGCACTAGCACTGCTAGACAGCGCGACAGTGGTCACAATTGTTGGTCGGATTCTTCAAGAGCATCTGGAGGTGAAAGCAAATGATGACTTCCTACAAGTCGAGACTGCGGACATGCGCGCCTTCATACCTGATAGGTTGTATAAACTAAAAATACAATTACAAGGAGACAATAGACGCCATCTTTTTGGATTGCGTTGTTACTGTTTATGATATCTTATTGGCAAAAAAAGATTGGCTACCAGAATTTGTCTGTAATCTCCCATATGGGGAAGAGTTAATTGAACCCTCTTTCTCACCCCTTGTTCCTAGAGAGCTCAAGGAAGCTTACGCTATTGATTGGGTGAAGGTACAGGCACTCAAATTATATCACAAGCTTGTAGGTTCAGAAAAAGATTCTCCCTACCATATAATACCAATAAGGTCCCAACCCCCAACTGCAACCCCAATACCCAATAAAGCATGAAGCTAGGGCAGCTGTGAGGGAAATCCTCACACAGCTGGAGTACCAGGGTATAATTGAACCCTATATCTTGCCAATGAACAACCCGTTGTTCCCTGTAGCCAAACCGGACCATTCATATAGAATAGTCTTAGGCAACAGACATTTAAATAATCACACACACACATTTGCCATTGAAAATGCACACAGTACAATACTTATTAATAATATAGTGCTCAAAAAAGACATATTTCCAATGTTTTTTTCTGCCAAAATGTAGTGTCTTTAAGTAGGAACTTAACAAGTTTTAGCGCTTTAGGCTCTCAGAAAAAGTTTTGCCAACTCCCACAAGGGCACAAAAACAGTCCAGGATTGTTTGCTGCTTGTGTTACTTCAATTCTACATGACATTGACCTTAGGGCATTGTCCTTCCAAGATGACATCTGCCTTATGGATGATGATCTCATTCATCATGTAAGAAGGGTGGCCCGCATTGTTATGCGATTTTCTGAATTAGGCTACAAATTTAATTTAAAAACAAAAAAATAGCCTTCCTTAGTTTCCTGTTTTCGGAATACGAATTATCAGAAAAAGGCAAGAGCCTAGCACCCCAATGTTTACAAAAATGCATACAACTACAACCACCAAACACTATCAAATATGTCCTAACTTTTAAAGTAAATATTGGACAGTCAAACACACACTCAATCTCAGAGCATTTCAACAAGAGATGCTGGCAGCTAAACACACACAAGTGACAAAAAACATTGGGTCATCAGAGTAATTGCTGGTGCCATTGATTTCACCTATGTAAAGTTCAATGTGGGTTATACTGTCCCGATTGCAAACAAATCACATTTGTATTTAAAAGCTGAACAGCGCTTTGCTCCAACAGAAAGAATTCTGACTGCTGTTCAGATGGCTGTTATTAAAAAGAGACCTCTGGCTCAGGGGAAGCACATCATTGTTGTATCTCCTATCCCAGCACTTGAGACTGTCACCAAACCCAGCATTCCTAATGCTAAGGCACTACATCCACATTGGATTTAATGGGCAATGTCTTTGACTGCCACTGATGCTCACTATGTTTTTGTCCCAAAATCACAAAGTCAAGAATTCCTACAATCTGAACTTGAATACCCTATTCCAGCAAACACATTGCTTATTAAACAATATCAAACAATTATGTACACTGATGGCTCAGTAGGCACTAAACCTCAATACTGCGCCATATGTTCAGTTGTGAGTGGCTACATGAAAGATGGTGAATCTCATCCACATTACACTTACATGCAGACCTAAGGGGACTGCACTGCACAATTAGCAGAATTCAAGGCTCTGTTGATGACACTGGAACACAAGGATCCAGACCATGTTAATATTAATAATTTCTGATTTGCACTACTGTGTCCAGTCCTTCAGTGAAAATCTGCATTACTGGTGCCAGAATGGGTTCAGAGATTCAAAGGTAACACCAATAAATACAAATTATTATGGGAGAAAGTAGTGGATCTGAAAGAAATGCTACCCAATGTCCATGTAGTTCATACATTGGGACAACAACGTGTTGGAATACACGTCACAGGCAATACCTTTGCTGATGAAGCGACCAAGTCAGCAGTGGGTACTGCTTCTGTTGCTGCAATAACTCATTCACAGATGAGGTTGGATGATGAAACACTGGCTACTGTGAAAGCTTCGGCTGAAGGCAAGCCCAGGCCAAAAGCATATCCTGCCACATATTCCTACCGCATATCTAGCCTCAATAGTGCCCTAGTATCAATACCAGGGGTGGGTGATGATGTGATCCCCAATAAGATAAAGCACCTGAGTTGATTAAAGCAGCGTATGAGGGAGTTGCTTCTGCCCATGCTGGTGTGGCAGCTACTATTTCACTATTCCAAGCACGCTATTGGTTGCCAGGTCCATACAAGCAGACCAAGCAGTATGTCCTTTGCTGTGACATCTGTCAGCAAATATCCGTGGCTCTTCCTAACTGTACTTGATTCCTTCTTTGGATAAGGTTTGTCATAGTCTTTTTCTTACTAATACATGGTCATCACCTTCCTTAACGCCCTACATTTGAACTGGTGGATGAGGTCCTAAAACTGCATTTTCAAACCGATATGGTCCGCAGAGACTTGTCCCTAGCAAACATTTCAGCTATACCAATTCTTGATGGGATTGTTTGGAATAAAGTACAGTTTGACATATATAGTCCGACGAAGATTATTCAAATTCCATATCTATTTAAACTTTCCATGAATGATGTAATAACACCTGGAGTTGTTTCTGATGGTTGGGATGCAAAAACAGTTGAGTCTATGCTATCCGAATTATAATATTTTACTGTATTCGAAAGTGAAGATGTTTATCAATCAAGAGGAAATCATGGAGATATATTCTGTTATAACTATTATGGACATCATTACATTCACAGAGCATGTATCCCCAAAGACTACTTCTAACACACACAATAGGAACATTGTCCAACTCCGCCTATGGGGAGTTCGAAAACATATTCTGAAAAGTTTGCATATTTTTCTGGGCACAAAGTTCAAAATGCTGAGTCGTATTATTTTAAATTGCCATTAATGGAAATGCAACATATCTTATTAACTGTACCAAATTGATTTATTCTGATTCCTTTGTTTCCCGGTTGGCTACAGAAAGCTATGACTATTGGCTGAAGCCGATTGACTTAAAAATTGTGTGGGGAACAAAAAATTGGCAAGGAAGGGGAAAGGAAGCTTTATTCAGAGCATGCCTGATACCTGTTCAAATTATATTTTTAAATGAAACTGTACAACTGTACAAAAGACAAGTTGTTTAGGCTTCACAAAAATTAAGGACTTGAATGCGCCCAGTATCCCTGCCTCTCCTAAATTTTTTACAAATGGCAAAAATACATTAATGCAAATGAAGATCAGCTTGATGAGTGGGTCCAAAATAGAACATTTAATAAATCACTTTCATGTCCTGGTGGGTGGTTATTGTGGCCAGTGGACACAAATGGTTGTCATGCACGTTTTGTAAACTCCACGGGGTTTATAGAACAAATAGGCCAGACTCTTGCTATGTCATCAGAAGATCCAGGAATAGTAACAATTTGGAAACTTTCCCAACAAGAAGCCGCTGCCCGGTTAAGGCAAATAGATCAGGAAAATTTACAGAAAGCATTAGCCGTTGTAGATAATGGGATTAACACCTTGCCTGACTGCATACATTCTTTAAACAACATTGTTTCTTCTGCAATAGAAATTGTGCAAAGTGACATGTCATTTTTACAACATGAACAGAGTCAGCTGAGGTCCATTATGCAGTTGGGTTAGACTCTACAAACACTGAAATCAGGTTGTGTTTCCTGCAACATGTTACCACAAGGGACATATTTTCAGCATTCAGATTGCTGTTACAGCAACAAATAATGGCTAAGAAGGAAGCGACTTGTGTATGCTGAACATCGAGAAATTAGAAAAGTTGCCTTTTACTGTATCTGAAATACCTTCTGCTGAATGGTTAATATGCAGAGTTATTAATCTGCCTACTTCAACACTGCAATTCACATGCTGCCTGAAACACATTCCAGTAGGCAGATATAAAAGA
Source organism: Pleurodeles waltl (assembly GCF_031143425.1). Lineage (NCBI taxonomy): Eukaryota > Metazoa > Chordata > Amphibia > Caudata > Salamandridae > Pleurodeles > Pleurodeles waltl. The sequence continues at coordinate 489,025,528 of NC_090436.1, forward strand.
CTCGGAGATAGTTACATCTATGAGGTGTGGGAACTTCCCTTATCCTACAAATGGTTCAATGGCATGAAAGAGGGATTTCTTAGCAGCAGGGAATGCAAGACTTCTGTGAGCCATTCAATGGTTTGTAAGTAGCTGTCTTTGCATGGGGCATGTAATGCTTGATATGCATGATATGTAGTTGATGGTATAAGTATTGTGACGTGTAATTTTGGTTATGTTATCGCTTAATTAAAACAATATGAAACTAAATATACAAACAAATTATTTGCACAGTGATTGAGTCATAGTTTCACCGCTGTTGTAAAGTTCATATATTTTGTCCTACTATTGCTCCAATTCTTTCTATTTTGGCTTCAATTTACCCAGGTATAGTAGGGTTATTAGGGTAGACCCCCTAGTTTCACTGATTGACATCGTTACAGCTGCTTGCTAGACTACTGGTTCCCTGGTCTACATGGGGATGGTGTCTCTCTAGACAATAGGCTTCCTTCCTAAAGCATGGGGCTTGATATATTCCCAAGAGTGAATCCTGAAGAGCCGATTAGTGCTTATCATGCTATGCTCTAAAATATCTTAGGTAAGAACCACATATATGACGCATAGTGACAGTATGTTGGGGCTTTTCCTGTCTTTCACTTTTCTTGTCACCATTTTGCTTCTATTATGTTTCATCATTCTAATTATTGCAATTCATGTAATTCTATCTGAGATGCAGCTGTTTCAATAAACCTTATTGAACCATTCCCTGCCTCTGTTTGTCTTGCATGTGTGAGATTAATGTAAGTGAGAGAAAAAGATGAGATCTGATGCACCACGATTTCCCTGAAAAGTCATCTTGTCTTGTGCCTGGTTGCCACAAATCATCCCTGATTTTGGGAAGAGATGAGGCACTGTTAGTTGGGCGGAAATGTATTAGGCTGACAGGTGTCACATGGTGTGGATTGGACTGAGTTCCCCACAATTCAGGTGATGCTGCAGCTCAAATCCAGCAGCCTCATTTGGATAATGAGAGCCCACAAGACAGGAGTTATAATAATAAATCTTACCCCCTTTATTTATGCATTTTCCCTGTTTACCTTTGAAAGGAGTTAGAATAGTAAATCTCAACCCTTCCCCTATCTTTTAATTCCAAATTTCGATTTTATATTACTATTTTGGAAATTGCACTTTTAGAAAGTTGCCAATTCCCTACATTAAAACCAAAAGGTCCAGCTGTCATGGACTTCTGATGGACTCCTGTGCTGATGTTCCCAAACAGTAGATAAGGGGCTCTGGGTATTGGTGTTGGGGGGATGTCTCCTCGCTTGATGATTCAATTAATTTCAATGTATTTATTTATCATACGGAACTCACATGGAGATCCACATAAAACACTTAAAAAACACTTCAAAAAGTTAAAAAGTTAAAAATTATATAGCAGAATAATTAATTTGATGATGCTTAAAGAGACTGCAATAATTCTGATACAGAGAATAGGGAGAGTTGAAGGCAGATTGGTCGTAGCTATCCTTGACGATATGACAACAGATCTGGACAAACAAAAAGGACATGGTTCAGATCTTGGATACACATTCTGACAGAAATTACAAATTGCCAAGGAAATGTGCCATCTAGCCCATAATACAGTAAGCAGTAGCAGCCCCTGCTGTAACAGGAGACAAAATAATTTAATCCCATGCAGCAGGTCCCAGATTAAATAGGGTTGCGTTTTCTTCATTAACACAGAATCTAATACAGGCTGAAGACCCCGCCTGTGTGAGCAGGCCTCCGTATCCAAATGAAAGCGTAAGGACCATGCTGCTTGCTTAAGGCTTGCTTTTAACTGCAATGGAGAAAGTGAAAAAACAATGTGATAGTCTAAATGCAACAGGTCTAAGGCATAAATAGAAATCCTGCCAATAGTGTACTTTGCCTTCCCACCCACCAGAATTTCTTTAGAAGAGACCTTAAAGAATCATCATCACTCCTCTGTAAACAGGCCGCCCAATGTACCACCCCAGACTGACCTTGCATGAACGTGTTTCTTAAACCCATCTCCAACCTTAAAAATGCCACAGGGGAAGCCAAACTACCAGAAAGTATTTTTCTAAGGACCCTTCACCTTATCTAAAAAACCATTTAGAGACTCCAACTTGCTTCAAGCCATAGAGCAAAGAGGGTGCTATATTTGCCCGGAATACCTCTAAGAGATATTTAAAATGTCTTCTGCCAGTCACCCTCTAAAGGGCGTCCAGGCCGTTAGGTTGAGATTGCGCCTTGCTTGGATTATGTCCTATCACTGAGATTCCCACACACTATTGTTTCTAAAAAAGGGTACTATTACACCATTTCTAATTTTTGTAAATTTACCACATTTAAGTTTCTTCTTGCTATGGAAGCACAAAATCTCACCTTTAGAGCAATTTATCTTTAAACACTAATGGACTCTGTGAACTGCGTTAAAGCCTGCAGGTGGTTATTTAGTCCTTTCAAGATGAGGCCCAAGATGATTATATTGTCTGAATAAAGTAAGCAGGATATCGGCCTCCCCTCCAACATGGGGGCAAAACCCTCACTCCGGGCCAAGTAGCTAGGCAAATCTGAGATATACAGGGAGAGCAGCAACAGGGCTTGTCAAGGTTGGGATTTCATGGGACAAACCTCTATCACCACACAACAGCACCTTACACCAGGTGGAAGAGTGAAGGGAGATGAACACATCTAACAGGATACTTGTCACACCCAATCTTGCAAGCTTTCTCCACAACACAGCCTGATATACTTTATCAAATGCTTTGGAGAAATCGATAAAGGCTCCATAAATCACCCCCCTCATACAGACATATTTTTCATTAATTACCTGAACTGCTGATATGTTATCAATTGTTCTGTGCTTCTTCCTGAATTCAAATTGCTCCAGTGGAATAATTTTGCTTTTTTCTGCCCATTCACTAATCTGGGAGTGAATACTGCCCTTCCAAGAAGGGGGAATTTTCCTAATTTCACAGCAACACTGAAAGACCCAGAACAAACTTTTACTCCAACTGAGTGCATCTTGTTTTAGAACTAAAATGGGAACTTCTTCTGGCCCCATTGCTTCCGAGCTATGCATGCCTCTAATAATAACCTCAATCTCTTTCGCAGAGGGAGAAGTACATAAAGAAGAATCGCCACCAACTAAAGATCACTCCTCCAGTACCCAGTTTCTAGCATAAAGACCAAAGATAAAGGTGGACCAACTCACTTCATTGATAACCATTGGGAGTGGTCTGGTTCTCGAGCCACAGCCTTCCACCACTAATGACCAGAAATGTCTAACGTGGACTTTTACTGCACTTTCCCTTATATTGACCCAAAACCTGTCACTCGCATCTCTTTTTAGATGTGTCCTCAGACACCTCCTTCTTTTTAATAGGGACACCTTGCTGTGTAGCCATTTTAGTTACAGCTCCATGCACGTTATTTTAACACACTAGGCCACTGTGCACTTTAACCAGGATATATTTTATTCGGCTTCGCATCGTTATTTTTACAATAACCATTTTTACGGTCTTGTTTTTTTTTCATCTATCTAACTGTTTTGCCTCGCCCAGCAATGTGTTCTCAAACAAGACATTCTTGATCACACTGTGCTTCAATCAAGGCTACAGTTTGGTACATTGCCGGTGAACGTGGTAGAAGTTTAGTCTCCATCATTCGTAGAAAATACACATCCTTACGTAGGGGTATTTTCTCAGAATATCAGCTGTGTTGTTATATAAACAATTCCTTGTCCCTTACACGTTAGAGGGAGATTCCAGCCAGGGAACCACGCCTGTATGCTGATTGCTGAATGCTTCGCTACAGATGCTAATGCAGACCACAGGCCTTTGCTCAGGTATGGGGGTTGATGTCTCCCCAGGGGAACCTGAAAGGCAGAATTAGAGCTTAACATGCTGTGCTCAAATTATAACCTTGATAGGAAATAGACCCTTGATTATAGTGACAATATGATTGCGTTGTTTTTATGCTTCACTCTTCTCATCACCATTTTAATACTGTCATTTTGTGTCGTCCTGGTTATTGCAGCTCACGCTTTGCTATCTAAGATGCTGTAGTTTTATTAAACTAATCATTGAAACATGTACTGCTTCTGTTTGTCATTTATATATGAGACTAAATTGTAAGTGAGAGAATCGGATGCGACCTGAGTGACCACGACTTCCCTGAGAAGCCTAGTACATCATGTGCTCGGCTGCCCAATCATCACTATCCTATGGTAGAGATGAGGCACTGCTGGTTAGCCGGAGCAAAACCCGGATTTAGAGCGACATGTGTCACCTGCAGTGGGTTAGACTCAGTCTCCCACGCCACGGACGATCCTGCTGCTCAAAATCCAGTAGTCTCATTACAATAATGAGAGCCTACGCGACAACCTGAGTGTTTCTTTCTGGAGAATATTCCCTATATTGTTTTCGAATGAGGGCATTAATCTCTCAATTTAATAAAAGTAGAGGGTAAGGTTATGACATAAACATTCCCATGATCATCTGGTGGGGGCCGACAAGCAGCTGCTGCATAAACTCTGAAAACTTCTCAAATGTATTCCCAGCCCAGCTTTCAAGATTTCACAATGTGGTTTCTAATTTACTTTTCAAAGCCTCAATCCTCCCATGGGACCAAAGCCTTCCAGTTTTATTGTCAAATTTTGATTTAGACCCGACAAAACCTCAAGTATCAGTGGGGAACAATTTTAGATTGAGAGAAAAAAGCAGAATACTATGACCACTAAACACTGTCTTTATCACCTTTATATCATGTAACAGGGAAAATGCCTGGCAGCCAGTCACCACATAGTCTAAATTGCAGCTCCCCTTGGAGATTTATGCATATATTCTGCTGGTGAGTCTCAGGGAAGTCTACCATTTGCAATTATACAATCACTCATTTTCAGTTGCTCAAGAAAGAGCCTCCCTCTCTTATTAGTTCTTATAGGGAAAAACATGGGGAGAATTGATAGGATTCGTCCCTTTCCTTATCCCAAAATTGGAGGAGGGAATGACACAAGACTTTGCAATGAAGGTCCCCAACCAAAATGATTTGAGGGGCTAGCTCCTTATCAGAGAATGTATTAATGTATAAGAATACCTTACATCAAGTGAAATGTCAGGGGGAATATAAGCATTTACCAAAAACAAGAGAACGCCCCACCCCTCGTACACCGGTCTAGATTCTAGCCATAAACAGATTACTAGGGTCTCTAAAACATTCATACAGCCATTTGAGCTTATGAGTCAACAGGCAAGCAATCCCTCCCTTTGCATGAGTAGTACTGCAATAAAGTGAATAATAATTAACACAAGAGAACTCCCCATCACACCAGGTCTAATGCAAGCAAATAATGTCTGCATTTAATGAGTTAAAAAAAGCTAATTTCTCCCTATTATTCCCTATGCTGGCAATATTCCAGGAAATGACAGTTAGCTCATTGCTAATTTGATAATGATGATGGGAGAGACAATATAGAGGAACAACTTAAAACACCTTGTAACCAATTCCAGGAGTGAGTGCCAGGACTCAAATCTTGAGACGGACGATTCGGGGGGGATCCTTAAAATCACCTGCCTGCCATGCTGCCCATGGGGACATTTCAGTCCCTGTTGACCCAGGAGAGGACCACTGTTGTGGCATAAGGGTTGGAGGGAGGAAGCCCATCCACCTGCCCTCTTCCCGTTTGACTACACATCCCAACTAACAGACTGGCTTCCTGTCTCCCCCAATATTGAAACAACATTAATACATTTACAATGTAACCACTCTGAATTATTTAAAATTGGTTTTGGTACCATGGTGCAAGTACTCCAGAGATACCACATAAAAATCACTGCTTTTAATTAACCTAAGTGAGTCTATCTCAGAAAAACATTTTAAATGATAAGATCTATTCAAAATTAAATCTGCATCAAAACGAGGGCTAACGTCTAAAGTAAAAGCATAGTTCAGCCTCTGCTTCTTTTTCTCAGAGGACAGCCGCTGTAGCCGGAAAGTATGGCGTCTTGCATCCACAAACAACTGAACCAAGGGGCTCAAGGGCAACACGCTTGAATGTAATGATGCCCTATTATAATCCATGGTTACCCCATCTTCTCCTATCTCACTTGAGAGACTTAGAGGGTCATATAATGCACAAGTTTCTAGGTTGGCAAGATGGCAGTTTTGAGGAGCAAGTTAGTGAGCAAGGGGGAGACTTACTGATTGGGAATGCTTCTTGTTCTACACTTTTGGGGTCACAACTGATCCTTCTCCCTGGTGAAAAGTTATTCAATATAAAAATTAGAGAATCCACCGGACTCTCAACTGGGGCTAAGTTCGAATGCAGTTCCTTAATATGTGGTTTCCCTGCCTGAGAGAAAAAATCTATCCCTGACTGGACAACTTTATTTCCCCCCACACAAGATCATGGTAAAGCTCCTTCTGATGGTGGGATCCGGTTGCGGTCACCTGCTTGAGTGGTGGCCATTTCTTTCTTAATAGTTTTTACTGTGTCAAAAATGCAATCAGACCCACCAACACATTTTTCCACTAAATGTAAGATAGAGGAGAGAAGTCTCTCTAAGCTAAGTAAAGAGTCGGAGACCTGTATATTTTCACCGGGCGGATTACTTGGGAGGTTATCATTTATGCTGAAATCGGGAGTTGCTGAAAGATGTGAATACAAGGAGGGTTGATTTGAAGGGGTACTACTAAAAAGCTGCAGACCCATAGACAATAGCTGAGGGATATTAGCCCCCTGTTGTGACCCATATCTTTTATAGAATTCGATGTCAAGTTCCGGAAGCGTGTAGTTGTCCATCCGGGACCCCAAGTCCGATCTTTGTGAAGGGGCTTCTTTTTTGGCTACCATGGACCTGTCTACCCTTTCTAGATGCTGTACCCCTAGGGATACAAACTGGAGACGGGGAGATACCGTAGGGTGGACAAGACAGTTTTCTCAAGCCCTGATCTTCTACATGGCAATGGCTTATCTGGGAGGAATTAAGTTCCTGAACTGACTTCCAGGGGGATTAGGTAGAACTGACCCCTTGGGGCTTAAGTCATGTGGGCCTCTGAGCTGCGTGACTTTGCACATATCTAGCTACTAAACAAATTAATATCAAGTGGCTCTGACGTGGTTTTCTCCTTTTCCAAAAAGGTAAAAATTAGATTTTTGCACTTCAAGCCTGGGACTACAACATCCCTGTGTGCAGAGTGTTAGATTTAGTTTTCAGACAAGTCCTCCCCTGGAGCAGATGACTCGATCTCAATTTTTGAGCAGTCATTGCATCCTTCTGATGCCTTCGGTGACTAGAAGCCGGTGGCGCTTGTGGCTTCCTCAAAATGTTAGCGTGCTGTACCAGTGCACAGATCCTTCTGTGGATAAGCTTTTACACCCTACAGAACTTGAGGAGTAAATTCAGGTCCAACAAGAGGATTAAATATGTTGGGATCCACTTCAAGCGGGGTCAAAAGGATCCTTAATGTCCACAATTCTAAACAAACGAAACGGGGATGGGAGAGAAGAGGAGGGGCAAAGGGCAACAAACTGCACCACAAACTACATGCGTCTGCCTCAAATGCTGAAACCGCAGCCCTCCTGGGTGCCCAGGTGCTCCAGCCACAAAGACCTCCACTCTCCTTTGCACTAATTTAGCCAAGAATCTTATTAAAGGTCGACCAGGAGCCAAATAAATTGTATGCTACAGGTGATCCATCCGGGCTTCTAATCTATTTTCCCCTCAGATGACAAAAATAGAAGGGTTGTGGCCAAAGATACAGGCGTTCAAAACAAGCAGAACCAGGCAATAGTCTACAGGGAAGGGGCCAGGATCCCACCCAGGTTGATTGCACCGCCTCACCTTTCTATGCTCTGCTTGCAACCCCTTTTTCATAGTTTTGGTAGTAAAAGAGAGAGGCAAGGAGTCAGCAAAATGCCACACCTACTCCCATGGAAGAACGGAGCAGGTTGCACCAGCCAACAAAAACACTGCTAGAGGCAAAACGGGGACAACAGCTGGAACGAGGCGGGGGAAGCCAAAACTCACAAAAGGCATCACGCCAACAATCACAGAAGCCAAGCTTTCCCTGACCTCCGAGTGAGGCCCTCATCTCCACGGGCCCCCTCTGCAACCTCTGGTGCCGCTCTCATTCCTCTGAACTGCAGAAGCAGTCTTTGGCACTTCCTTATCTGCTCTCATTCCTCTGATGCCGCTCTCAATCCTCTCAATCGCGGACACGGTCTGCGGCACTTCCAATGCCGCTCTTTTTCTTCCAGTACCTCCCTTGCTTCTCTGAATGAATGTAGTCTGCAGCACTTCAGACACCACTCTCGTCCCTCAGAACCGTGAACGCCAGCAACCTGCAACCTGGGGCCAGCAACCTGTAAAGCTCCTGCAAAAACACAAATCACCCTTGACAGGATGGCCTGGCAGCTTTGCCTAGCCACTTCCTGAGCTCCAAAGGATGCCTACCTTGTCACTGGTAGAAGACGCTTACATCTAGGCCTGCCTCTCTTTTGCCACTGTAGTCAGGTTGGCTCCATAGCAGTAGAACCAGAACTGGTTAAGAGGGTGGACAAAGACATAACCTTCACCCACAGGCTGGCAGTGGGCAAAAACGTGAACTCACAGACTTCTCCTGAGAACACTCCTGGACCTGTGAAGAATGGGTAGAAAGAGTCCCCTGCTGTCTGAAGAACCTGAAGGAAGACTGGACCTGCTTGAATTGAACTTAGAATGCCAGAAGTGACAATAAGGGTTAGTTGGCTGACTGCCTGTTTGAGCTACAGGGACCAAACAAGCTTTCAGGAACCACTCTCCCTGCAACTGGCCAGCTGATCAGCTTTAACTCGAACTGCCCTGGTGCTTTCTCTTGGCCCCGTGGAGTGAGTCCTAACCCCCAATTTGTGCCCCCCAGGCCCCTGTATCTTGGCTATTGTTAAAGTTCAGTCCTCCTATCTTCAAATTGCAAGAAGTAGGAAGTGGGAGACCAGGGTTTCTGTCTCCTCTCCTATCCGGTCAGCCTTGACCAGCCAGTTTGCCCCACTGAAGTAGATTCACTTTAAAGAAAGTTTCTAATTCCAAAGGTAGAGGGATTCACTGGGACTGAAATTGAGCAACATTCGATCAATGTTGAGGCCTTCCTGGGCAAATACTTCAGATTTTGCCTGCTTCATTGAGAACTGTACGGGGACCCTTCGCTTCAGCAACCCACTCTCATTGAGACCTACTTTGGATCCAGCTTGCAGCTTGACCCACTGACGACTCATCGATGACCACTTTGTCACCATAAACCTATATAAATCAGAAGGTAAATTTTTGACCAGGATCAACCTGGTCCTTGTGTCCGACCCAAGCTCTATCAGAGTCAGCCTTAACTTTTGACTTTGAACTGTTCTATCATGACCTGAAAACAGTGTTTGCCACTTTGTCCTTTTTGGCGCTATTTTTAATTCTCAATTTAAAAATTCATATCTCTTTATTAGATGTTTGTCGTTTTGTTATCATTTCATTTATTAAAATATTCTTGGTATTTCTAACTTGGTTTGAGATTTTTCTTGTGTTGTGTTTTCACTTGATTACTGTTTGACTGCTGCATACATAATTTTCTCATTGCCTCTAAGTTAAGCTTGACTGCTTTGTGCCAATCTACCAGAGGGTTTACCACAGGTTTATTTAGTGACTTTTGTGATTCACCCTGACAAGGATAAAAAGTGTCTTCTCACCCCCTTTAACTAGTATTTTACAGATAGTGACTAATGTGCTTGTGGGGTTGTAGTGACTAATGTGCTTTTGGGGTGTCCAAAGTATCACCACTGACCTTCTGAAAAGATCCAGTGGCCAGGGGGTGGAGCACAGCCATTATCTCGACATGCTCAGGTATGGCCTGAGAGTGGGCTGTAGGTGAATTGGAGTCCTGCTCTCAGTGTGCAACCATGTCAAGGATCAAAACAGGTGAGAGATGCTGTGTAGCAATGACTGTTTCAGTTGTCATGCCAAAGATGCTGAACCTCTGCTTGTAAATCACCTCTGTCCGCCTTAAAAGGAAGGGCAAGACATAAAATATATTCACTGAGAAAGTGTTTTTTTTTATCAGTGCCCTGCTTTCTCATGTGGGCAGGCTGCGTTTGGTTGGATGATGTTGCAATTATTTTGACCTCTTGATTGGTATAATGGAGTCCAGACTGCTCACTCCCTCTCCCTTTGAAGTAAGAGGTATGATGCATGTGTTTCAGTCTTTTTGTGACTTGAAGCTAGAATTAATGCTGTTTTTATTTTTATTTCTTTTAGTTAAGAAGAAATGATAATTGAATAAAAACTAATATGTAAATTATCTATGTACTTATTTGTCCCGAAGTGGTATTAGTGTTATTTACTGCCTCCATTGGTTTATTTAGAGTGTGTTGCAATACCAATGATTGCCCATGTGTGTCTCATAACTTACTCCAAGCTTTGACTCAAGTTGATTTGAGCCTGCTTTGTCAGTAGTACCGCTGTAGTAGATCTGGGTGTAACATTTGTCAATAGTAATTGTATTCTTTTGTAGGTGAGTTTAAGTATTTGCATATTCCTTCCTAGAACACTCCTAAAATGTCCCTTAATCCCAGCAATTTAGTAGAAGGTATTTGCCATTGTTTACACAAACATACACCTCCATGTGCAAAGATCACAGCACTTTTAGGAGATCTCTGCACAGAAGAAGCAAGAAAAACACAGGCAGGGCTCTCCGTCCTGATGTCAGTGGATTGCATTTGTGGGTAAATAAAGTAGTACTCTGGAACACTGCTTTCCATGCTCATAAATGCTTTTGTGAGTAGGGCCATTATGTCTAACATATTACTCCTAATTAATGTTCGGCCTGTCGGAATCTATCTGGAGGTAAATCTGAAGGTGCGTTTTTTATGGCACTCCGTAATTACAAATTGTGGTAAACACTGAACCACTTTTAACTACAATCAATGAGAACAGGTATTTGTGAGGGCTTTGTTAATTAATATGGCACTCCTAATCAAGTTCTTATTTCCAAATGAAATAAAATACTAAACGTTTTCTAAATCGACATTACTATTGGGAGTGGAGACAAAAACAACACTGCTGTAGCCGAATGCCGTTGCATGGACACAGTTCCAAGAGTGCCTCCTTTACACCATGCCACTGACAACACTTCCACTTCAGCGATACCGAAATGGAAGTATTTCCTAACTTCTTCTAGAGTCGCAGAAATTTCGAGAAGATTTAAGCCTGTGTGGCGTTCATGAACATATCCGACTACACGATGGCAACCGTGCAGCTGAAACCGAAGAGGGTGTGCGGGCAGGAGGAATTCCAACTCAGAAGGCCGCTAACAAAACACAATCGCCCTTGCAAATGTATCTTGAATTACATTTCAGCCTGTCAAGTTCATGACAGGTGTCGAACCTGAAACCAGCTTTACATTTAGTTGAATTCACCTGTGTAAAGTGAGATGTAAAACATCCCCAGAATTATTTCCTTTCTTAACCTGAAATACCCTTTCTCTGACCCGGCTCTAGCAAGCAACGGTTCTAGTCGATTTCTGATGAAATGTTCTTCTGTTCAGGTTGCATTGTATTTTTAAAGGCTAAGACGAGGGGTCTGATCATGAGTTATTTATCGTTCCTGCTAAATAACTCTTCCCTGGGGTACGTTAATTATCCAGTGTGATAAATACTACCTATTACTAGTTTATGGGGAAAAACAAGCTGATTTTTGGTGTTTAATGCACCAAAATTCACATGATACGGTAAATACCATAGGCCACTTTTCTTGCGCCCCTTAGCTCCCCCCTAATGCCACTATGTGTGCGCCGTATCTAAGATATGGCGCGCCATGGCTGTAGTTAGGAATATAGTGTTACAATTTTTGATGCTTGTTCGGAGCTTTGCAGGATTAGCGCCAAAAATGTTGATGCTAATCCTGCAAAGCCCATTGAGGCCCATCATGATTAATGGTGTGCCTCCTTTTAATGCCTGCTGAAAAAACATGACTCAAAGAAATCTCTTAGCTTTCTTTGCCCCATTTTTTTGCCCCCAGCGGGGGAATGCCCACTTTGCATACATTATGCATGGCGCATGAATGATGTAGTGCAAAGGGTTTCAAAGTGCTCCAATGCATGCATTGCACCACTTTGTAAATCTGGCGTGGCGATTTTGTCATAGTTGGGCCACATTACCATAAAAATAATGACGCAAATGTGGCACAAGGAGGCGCTAGGCCCTCGTATGTTTCCTTGTTAAATTTAGCAAATGTTATTTAACGCATCCTATAACTATCAAATGCGTTAAATCCCGTCAAACCTGTAATTTCAACTCATGAGTGTAGAAAGGTTAATGTATGGGTCGGAATATTATGAGCAACTCGTAATCAGATGGTATGTTACTCACACAGTTGCTGTTCTATAGCATACCATTATCAACTTCGACCTAAATCAAATCAAATCAAATCATTAACATTTATAAAGCGCGCTACTCACCCGTGCGGGTCTCAAGGCGCTAGGGGAAAAAGGGGGGGTTATCGCTGCTCGAACAGCCAGGTCTTTAGGAGTCTCCAGAAAGCGGAGTGGTCCTGGGTGGTCCTGAGGCTGGTGGGGAGGGAGTTCCAGGTCTTGGCCGCCAGGAAGGAGAAAGATCTCCCACCCGCCGTGGAGCGGCGGATGCGAGGGACAGCAGCGAGTGCGAGGCCAGAGGAGCGGAGGAGGCGGGTGGGGATGTAGAAGCTGAGGCGTCTGTTGAGGTATTCCGGTCCCTTGTCGTGGAGGGCTTTGTGTGCGTGGGTGAGAAGTCGGAAGGTGATCCTTTTGCTGACTGGGAGCCAATGCAGGTGTCTCAGGTGTGCGGAGATGTGGCTGCTGCGGGGTATGTCGAGGATGAGGCGGGCCGAGGCGTTTTGAATGCGTTGCAGGCAATTTTGGAGTTTGGCTGTGGTCCCGGCGTAGAGGGTGTTGGAGTAGTCCAGGCGGCTCGTGACGAGGGCGTGGGTCACGGTTTTTCTGGTGTCGGCGGGGATCCAGCGGAAGATCTTGCGGAGCATGCGGAGGGTGAGGAAGCAGGCGGAGGACACAGCGCTGACTTGCTTGGTCATGGTGAGAAGAGGGTCCAAGATGAAGCCGAGGTTGCGGGCGTGGTCTGTGGGGGTCGGTGCGGTGCCGAGGGTCGTGGGCCACCAGGAGTCGTCCCAGGCGGACGGGGTGTTGCCTGTGTTGAGGACTTCCGTTTTTTCAGAGTTCAGCTTTAGGCGGCTGAGCCTCATCCAATCCGCTACGTCCTTCATACCCTCTTGTAGGTTGGTCTTGGCGCTGGCGGGTTCCTTGGTGAGGGAGAGTATAAGTTGGGTGTCGTCGGCGTAGGAGGTGATGATGATGTCGTGCTTGCGTACGATGTTGGCGAGGGGGCTCATGTAGCCCAGAAGCTATGTGAAAGCCTTCAAAAGCTATAGGGGTGTTAAAAGGACCAAATTCCATGCTAATTTCCACAGGGAAATTTCTGGTGCAGCTACAGCAAAAACTGCTGGACGGATTGCTCCACCGGGTAGCTTTGTCCATTCCCCAACTCTTTCTTAATTTGGTGAAAATCTGTGCAGTAGTTTTTGGAAACAATGAAGGGGCAAATGGGGTCAAACAATTAGAGACATCCTGACAACTGAATCACCATTTTGGATTTTTCAAGTTGATCAGTCTGATTGGATGAATCAGGACATGATTCCTTTAGCCTATACTGGATTCATTGATGGTTGGAGAGCCTGGAAATCTGGGCATTAAGATTGGCTGAATGCATCTGGAAAACATTGTTGAAGAGCCCTTTACAGAAAGTGAGTTACTGAAGCCTGAGTCCTGAAAAAGGAAAGAGATGTATAAGCGGACCCCATGCATCATACAAGGGAGTCCCAAATTAACAAGTACTACCCCTCAAATTAAAAAGCATCCTTTCTTTTCAAAGGATTTATAGACCTACTTTCAGATCTGAAGATCCTGAGAGCAGATATTTGTTGCTGAATTTGTAAGCACAGATCCGCGGATCGGACACAAAGCCACATTTTTTTTTTAAATGCAGCTTTTACAGCTTCTGCAGTATGATGAGATACATATAAGTAAGAGAAAATACCTGTGGCAAATGCATGGAACCAATGGCCGTGGACAGTGAGCTCTGTGGACATGTGGGCTGATTGCAGGGCACTGCTGGTGTTTGTGGGACAGGCATAGGACAGGCATAGGGCCTCACTGACAATGAGGCCCCATGCCTGAGCCTGCTGCAGTTGGCTAAATGCTGGTGCTGATAGTTTTGTTGGAATGGGGGCTGATGCAGACCTTGGCACACATCAGGTTCTACAGTCAGATGTCACTGTTCAGTCCCAAAAGCATTGCACAGTTGGTTTGGTAGAATGCACAACACATTATCTACATTAGCTTTCAGGAAAACATGAAGGAGGAAATAGCAGGTAGAAGAAGACAGGCATCAGTCTTACACCCAACCTGCCACAAGAGGCCAACCTCTGCTGTGCACGCCCATCGCCAATGCACAGTGGGGTTTGACCACATGACTTGGTCTTCAGTAGGCCCCTGCGCCCAACCCACCATGGATGGCCTCACAATGTCAGGCTTCAGGGTAAATAACATCTACATTAGATACAGCCATAAAGTGTTCCTGAATCCTTTTATAGACTCGAAAACTCTTACTGCCCACATAATTCCCTGTCCATAACGGAAATTTGGAACACCTTATGCTTATTCCTATGTTTATATTTATAGATGTTAATTACCCTATAGTTCCGGCATTTCCAGGAGTATCATCGAGGTAAGGAGGAATTGTTTTTGTATTTTGTCATTGATTATAGTCAGAGGAATGTCAAGGAGGTGATACAGGTTTAGCCCTGAGACAACTAGAATCCAGATAGATAACTAAATTAGATTCACATGAGCCTGGTGGTCATAAAAGGAATGAGGAATTGCTGGTGCATTAAGGAACATGAAAATATCTCCCCAGGAAAATTATTGTATAAACTTGTATTATAGTATAACAACAATGTTTTTATATTTTCCTTTTTCTGTTCCTTTGAATCTGCTGAGCTTTGTGTAAGTTTCTTAAAAAATGTGAGCTATGGAAACCAATTCACCAAGTCAACTGTATGGTGGTAAGACCAAGCTGCACAATTCAAAGCATAGAAGGTAATTTAACGAGGTTGCTATGACAGTCTATGTCCCAGTGTTTCATTTTAAGGCATCTTTGCTGCAGATAGTATGTGATGTATGTAACTTATATTCAGGTAATAGGTTGTCAGGACATGGGACTCAACATGTTCAAGAGATTGATCCTTGTCCTGGGAATCTTGGGCATTCCCACTCAGTACAGAGATTGGTGTCTCCTTTTGGCATGTTGCTGGCTGCTTTTCTTCCACCAGTATCAAGACCTAGGGGGTTATTATCGAGATCTGGTGACGGGTGCAACAAAATACTTAGCAATAGCTGCATCCACTGTGATGCTTAAGTGTATTTCAAAATTTGTGAGAACTCCATCTATAGACTTGTGTGGGTAGATGAAACTGGATGTTGGTAGGGTGTGTTCAGGTGTACCTTTTTGACGTTATAATGTAATTTCTTCATTTGTGTTAAATAAATAATAATTTGTTTGAAAACTGATTATTTCATTACCATTGTGGTGAGTTGAGATGCATTTTGTGTGCTTATTACTTTGCAAATATAGTATGTGTGTTTTTTCCTTTATTGATAGCATTTACCATCTGCTTTTCATTATATATTTCAGCCTATATTTCTGATGTTTCCTCTAGAGTGAAGACTTAGTTTCTCTTTCAACACATGCAATTTGAGTGCAAGCTGTTTTACGTGCATTAACTTTGTGCTTAACACTCTGGTAGCTTGGCACAAAGCAGTGAGGCTTAACTTAGAGATCATGTTTAAAGTATTTCTACAGCACTAAAACAGTAATAAATTCAAAATGTAAAACAATAAAAATCCCAGAATTAATTAGGAAAATAGAGCCAGCAAGGTAGCAGGTAGTAAAGCCTTTCAAGTTTAGGTAGGAAAATGACAACTTTGTAAAAGTGCCTCTGCCAAAATAGAAATATAAAATCCAACTGTACAATGAAGTTGGGATTTGAATTCTTTTTAAGAACAGTCTTAGACATATTTCTCTAGCTGCTTCCAAAATTAATTTACCCTTTTTAAATGTAATAGGGTAAACCAGTGTTATTCTATATGAAGACAGCCTTGCCAAATTGAAAAACGATTTTGGAGATGTTTTACTGTCAGGATATATCGAATATTAATTATACATGTCCTACTTTTTAAATACCATGCACCCTGCCTTAGAGGCTTTTAGGGCCTACCTTACGTGTGACTTATAAGTATTAAACAGATAGGTTCATTTTGCCAAGCTGAAATGGAGGCTTTAAGCTGCACATTTAGGCTGCAATGGCAGGCCTGAGAAAAGTTTTACAATGCTAGTTTAGTGGATGGCACAGTAAGTAATGCAGCTCACTGGCAGCATTTAATTTCCAGTCCAGTGCACTGGCAGTTCCAAATACTAGGGACTTATAAATAAATTAAAAGTGTCACTCATGTTTACTCCACTTTTACCATATTTAAAAGAAGAGCACAAGCACTTCACCACTCGTTAGCAGTGGTAAAGTGCACGGAGTATTGACTTGGAATTGGAATTGAATTGAAACAAATCACGGGGCCCAGTCCATTTGTTTTACTGACTTTACCACATGGATCAGAGTGAGAGCCTTATCGTTTCTGTAATCTCTTAACTTTCCCAGGACGTTCTTGCTGTATCTCTTTCCATCCGCCTTTGACTTCTCATTACTGTGTTATTTCCGATTTTTCCTTTTGGTGAGCCATCATTTGATGTAGTTTGGATTGTTTTGTTATTATTGTGATTTATATAGTGTATTTAATTGCAAAAAAAAACTTTTTTGTAAAGTTCCTCTGGGCCCCCAGACCACCATGCAGCTACCCAAGCTCCTCTCCACAGTGAATAAATCACTGACATCAATTGCAAATGAGCACGTTTTTAGGATTAAGAGTTTGTGGGAGGAGAGTTGAACAGATTATAATAACAAGCATTTACAATTCAACGGGTCTCGCGTTTGCTCATGTTAGAGCTGATCGCGTTGTAAACTCCTAACCCGACTTTTCACCTATCGGGCAAAAGAGCATTTATGTACATAACCCGAAAAAGTGAAATTAACTATGTAAAGCGCTCGACTTCTGCCAAGCGAGATCGCGCTCGTAAATTAGAGAAAAAGAAGTCCAAGAGCCCAATGGAAATCAGCGAGTCTCGCATGTTTTCTGTACTTGGTCGCTGCGCTCGAGGAGGGCTAGCCACCGGAAAAAGGCATGACGTATGCGTGCCTTCGACTAATGAAAGCAAGCAGATTTTATTAGGCAAGCCCACAAACCAATAAAAAACACTGACGTGAAGTTGACAGGGCTCTGAGCCCTTTTCTAAATACAAAACCGTCTCGCTGCGATACGCATGCGCGAGCGCATGCAACGCAGGCTCAACCCTAAAAACAACAAAAAGAAAATATTTAGGTGATAGAGAAAAAGGAACCAATATTGGTTACTAGTCTCTTGCTACAGGTTGTCATACATATCATCTCCTCTTATTGTTCCACAGTTCTCACCTGCTTAACAAGTTGCTATCTTAAAACTTTTGTTTATTATTTTCTTTTCTACAAATATCATGTGTATCTTATCACGCTCTACTCAGTACTAAGGGCCCCTGAACACTTTCCTCAGTCACCCATGGCTTTTTCAACTTTTCTATGTGTACTTCTAGAGAAAACTGTATTTTTAAAAGTATGTCTTAAATTGTGACTTGCATAGTGTATATGGTACGTTATTTGTTTAAAAAGGGTCTTAACAAAATGTGTATGGACCTTTGAATATTGTTACTAATCATATTAACTGCTAATCTTTATAGTGGAGGAACTGTGTTTTTTCTTGGAAGAGGAAATGAAAGTAATAGGATTCTTCAGCTCCGGAAGATAGCTGCTTAAAATCATCTGATCCAAGTCTGCTTTAGGCAGGTCATTCTGGTGATGCAAAACATCAGGAAGGTGTTGTGAAGCAAATAGTATTGGCTGGGTCTGGAAAGTGAAGGGGCATTTTAGTCTCACAGTCCCACTACATGGCAAAAAATATTGTTGACATGCTTCTGGATTACTAATGCAGGAGATCACAAGGGTTTAGTTTATTACCAGAGGAGATTGGGCTATTGGTCACTGGGTGCCTAATGAAACACAGTAAAGGAAGGCAAGCATCTTTTGTGCTGCAACATGGTCATTTATGTCCATGTGGTGGTCTTGTTTTCCATGAGGTAGCTCACCATAGTGTGTTGAGGTCTTTGCCTGGATGGAGAACCCAAACAGGTAGGAATCATGACATTGGTTATATTTGTTTATGCACCTCATTTCCTCTGTTATCTTCTTACACTGGTGGCACAAAGACCTTGCCTTGAATATGGGCCTTTGTAGTTTTGTCCCCGCCTTGGGCCCAAGAGTCCTGTACTAGTGTCTGAGGCCTATCTGAAAAGACAGCAGGGGATGTGAGTGTGTGAGTGTGAGGGGTCTTTTTTAATGTATTTATTTATTAATTGACCAAAAACATCACATTAATCAAAGAAGGCAGTACATTACAAATTGCATTGCAACTTGTCCTTTTACAGGAGTGACATTGCACATGTGTATTCTATCCATGGAAGGAGTATAGCAACCTGTACAGAGGTAAAGTGTAAAAAGATCAAAAGTGCATGTAGTACAAAAAAACTGTAAGAACAGTGGGGAAGTAGATAAAGTGCATATGTACGAAGTAAATCCAATAAAAATGTATATACGCAGATACTGCGCTACACTGCTACACGTAGAAAACAACACAACAGCTAATACACAGGTAAAGTGCAAAAAGATCAAAAGGTGCATTTTGTGCAAAAAGAGCCTGAACAACAGCACAGAAACAAGCAAAGTATATTAGTGCAGAATAGATCTAAAGATACTCATCCCGATAAAAAATTACAAAACAAAAGTTCTATGAGTTAACCAATCTGGCGTTAATGCATGGCACCTCCATAGTATATAAATCTAACATTGCCCCCATCATTACATCAAGCTAAAATGGAGAAAAAGGAGGGGGAGTCAATGGCATACAAATGCATGCCAAGTCATGAACCCCATTTCAAGTTGTATCTATAGCCAGCAAAAATAAGATTCAAATACTGGTTCATTGGCCTTATCCCGGCTATAGTAACAAGCAGCATTCGAAACAGTAAAGTGCAACTGTGTAGTGACAATTCATCTTGTCTATACATATATTGCAAAAATATGAATTGCCCTTTTCACATCATTGTCACCACAGCTCTACCAAAAAATAAAGTGTATCATTTGTCTGGACCGTTAACATATCTGGCTAATGGAGACATATGTCTGAATACATATCTCAAATACCAATCCGCCACCCATATACCTCCTCAAAGGCAGAGACGCTCTTAGATTTATCCAGCCAGGCTTTAACTCTGGGAACATTAGTAGACCTCCCATATTGGAGGATCAGAGATTGGATGACAGATAGAGCTGCACATAGAAAATATTGTACAAAGTTATTTTGTTTCCGAGTGACAGGGGATACCCTGAATAAAACTACCATAACTTCAGGTGCAATCATAGTCTGTAACCATTCACTAAGAGTAACCATTCACTAAGAGTATCAAAAACAAACCAACTTCGGACACAGATAGAAAATATGCAACCTATCCCCTTTATCATACTGGGCACATCTAAACCTCTGATTTGAAATACTCAGGAAAATTTTATGAATTGCAAGTAGGGTGTAGTATGCCATCCATCTTGAGAGGCATCCCATTCTTTTGAAATTTGCAACTTTAAGGGACTTATACCCCATCATAGAGAATGTTCCATTTCACCATACGTCACCGGCCCCTCCTTTGCCTTCTAGAGTTTATTCATATGGTTGCCTCTACACCGGCACCTCAACTAGGAACATCAAGAAACTTCAACTCATCCATAACGCCGCTGCCAGACTCATTCTGGACCTCCCTCACTGAGAACACATCTCTCAACACCTGTGGACCACCCATTGGCTACAGGTCGAGAAGCGAATCACCTTCAAGCTTCTCACACACACACGTACAAGCAGTGCTTAATTTGTGCTTGTTGTTTCCGGTGCTGAGCACTGGCACTTATTTTTGAGGGCCGGGGCTTATTCTTCATCCGAAAGCATTTGCTGCAAGCAAAAGACACATATGGGAAAGACGGATGAAGGGAAAAAAGAAAAAGCGTCACAAAGGGAGAAAGTAGAAAGCTGCAAGAGTGAGCTGAAGGGGCAGGTAGTGGCTTTCTATGGATTGAAAAGGCCTGAGATGGCTTCAGGATCTCGCCGCCTCAGTATTTCATGTTTACACATTTAATTGCAGCAGCTGCGTGTTTAAAGGGAGGGCTTTGGGCACCGGCACCTTTTTATTTACAAATTAAGCACTGCGAACAAGGCCATACACAACGCAGGACCAGCCTACCTGAACCACTGCATCTCCTTCTACACCCCTTTCAGATCCCTCCGCTCCACCCAGATGGCCCTGGACACCTTCCCTCGCATCCGCAAAACCACAGATGGAGGATGATCTTTTACCCACACTGCAGCGAAGAGCTGGAGCAACCTCCCCCTGCACCTCAGACAAAGCCTGTCGCTGACCATCTTCAGGAAGAACCTCAAGACGTGGCTCTTCGGATGAGGCCCTTCCCCTCCCCCAGTGCCTCGAAACCCTCATGGGTGAGTAGCCGTGCTTTACAAATACTGATTGATTGATTGATTAACCAAGGGTGAATCAGAGAGCTTCTTTAGAGCCCTGTAACAGTTGCTGATCCCCCTCAATTCAGTATGAACTAGCAGCTCAACACGGACCTGAAGTGATTCACTCATCTCCCGGCAATTACTTGTAAAGAATCCTGAGATCTGCAGGAACCCATGCCAAAAGCAATGGCATACTGGCCTCAAGCGCTGTTGCATATCTTCCCAAGTAATTGCCTGATTTCCAATACAAAAATTTCCCAATGTTAAATACTCACTGGAATTACAGAAACTAAGCACAGGTTTGGAAGTATATAAACCTAGGACTTTACAATCAAAGAATCAGACAAACCTATGACAGGACAGCACCTGTGAGGCTGAGGTGTTGCCAAGACTCTAGATGAAGATATTTATTTTTGACCTGCTGCATGACACACAGTTTGGAGCCACGTGTTGAGCACCACAGTGCTGCAGTTTCTCTCAAAGAAACCTGACATAAGCAGTTAATGTCCAACACCTTTCCTTCTGGGGATAACCAAATGGATTACCACCCCAAGTTTTAAATTTAAATACATTATTATTCATGAAATTAATAGAGAATTTGTGTAAACTCCACATTTCTTCTGAATATTTCACATAAGTGTACTATAGAAATTTCAGAATAACTTTTGAAAAATTCCACAGAAATCTACATATAATGCTCTAGAGCACAGCATGTTCTCCTGCGGGCAAGCAGGGCTGCCTCTAGAGACCTCAAATAGGTTTCTATATGCTGTGCCTGTTATAAGAGCACCATGGAGGAGCGGAAAGGTCACTGAGAGAAAAAGCAAGGGAATGGCTGTTGGCTGAAAGCCATCTTAAGGATAGTACTTGGGCCCATATTTATACTTTTTGATGCAAACCAGCGCCGGCGCTGGTTTGCGTAAAACAATTTACCACCGGCTACCTCCATTCCTACGCACCAGGCGGGCGCCTTATTTAAGGATTGAGGTTAGCCGCCACTGCCGGCTGGTCAGAGTAAAAAAAAAAATACTCAAACCAGTCAGCGCTAGCGTAGGGGAAAATGGGGGTTGTGCGTCAAAAAATGGTGCAAGTCAGGTTTGAGTAAAAAATCATGGCTCAAACCGGACCTGCGCCATTTCTTGACGCACAACCCCCATTGAAATGACTCCTGTCTTAGCAAAGACAAAAGTCATGCCCCCTTGCCCAATGGCCATGCCCAGGGGATTTCTGTCCCCTGGGCATGGCCATTGGGCACAGTGGCATGTATGCCACTTAATTTTTCTTTTTTTAATTATACTTACCCCAACTTACCTGTACTTACCTGGGATGGGTCCCCCCATCCATGGTTGTCCTTGAGGGGGGCAGGGGGTGTCCCTGGGGGCAGGGAAGGGACCTCTGGTCTGCTTCCATGGTCATAGACCCTGGAAGTGAGCCCACAGTTCCCTTAACGCCTGCCCTCACCCAGGCATTAAAACATGGCGCACATCAGGCTGTGCGCCGTTTTTTATGGCCCGCCCCCTCCTGTGCGTCAAAATGGCGCAGGAGTATAAATAAGGCGCACAGGCCTTAAAGTCATTTTTTGGACGGGAACACCTACCTTGCATGTCATTAACGCAAGGCGGTTTCCCACATCCAAAAAATGACGCACACAGAGAATTTTTGACGTCCGTGGGGTCGGGCGTCATAGTATAAATATGGGGCAAGGTTTGCGCTGAATGTGCATCAACATTTTTGACGCACATTCAGTGCAAACAGAGTATAAATATGCCCCTAAGTTTTGGGAAATTTGTAATTGCACACTTTTAGGACAGCTTTGCAGCCTGCTTTACAGTCTGCCTTCCCACTAGGGTATGGGTTGAACACTTTGAATCTACATATGATATGCTCATTCCCTCAATCACTGTTGGTCTAAATGAGAATGCAATAGCCCCTATTAAATCCACATTAGATAAGGTCCATAATGCTATCCAGGTGCTCCCCGCAAATAAGGTTTCTGGTTCTGATGGGATCCCGCTTGACTTATTTAAGTCCAACATAGACTTTGGGCCCCTCTTTTAACTCTATATTTAAATTTAGTTGTGAATCTGTGTATTCCTGAAGCCTGGTCCACATCTGTGGTTGTGTCTGTCTTCAAGAAAGGCAACTGTATAGGCCCATTTCATTGATCAGTTCTACTGCCAAGATTATAGGCCATACATTTTGTTGAATAGGCTAGTTGACTGGGCCTCAGAGCACAGTATCCTATCTGACATCCATTATGGTTTCCTCCTGGGCCCAGGCACAATTGACCAGGGTCTCAATCTGTATTTAATTAAAGCAAAATATACAATTGTGAAAAAAGGGCCTCACATCTTGCATGTATGGATCTCAAAAGAGCCTTTGGGAGGGTCAAGATGAAGAAACTTTGGCCCAGGATGCTGGAGATGTGGGCTGAGCCCCAGTTAGTTCTTTTTTGTGTGATCTTCATTAAATCAGCTTCAGTGAGATTTAGTGATGGGGTGAATGCACCAAGCACTTTATGCTTAACCAGGGGGTTCACCAAGGTTGTATCCTGTCCCCGTTTTTTTAACATTATATATCAATAGCCATAAAAAGTTGCTGATTAAAGTTGGTAAGGACATGACCAAAATTGGTTCTCATCGAAGATTGGAAATGTGACATGGATTGGTGCATGCTGACTGAAAGAGTACTGTAGGCTGGAATATGGCCAGTAGAGGCAATATTTGTTACAATCTCACCTCAATCAACTCATAAGACTTCCCATCTGTTGTGGTTCAGTCATAGAGTTTGTTGGTGGTTGTGGTGGAGGGTAGGGGTGGATAGGGACAGACAGGATTCATGTTTTGAGTACAGCAGAGTGGGTGAATTCAGCAGTGCACTGTTTGATTCCTTTAGTTGTTCTTGCTTTATTTTAAAAATTGGTTCTCGTCTGACCCCTGTAATGCTTTACACAATTGACACTGTTCTTATTTCACAAATCACCTTGGGTCTAGATGTTTTGCTTAACTGATATGTGGAATTTATAGACAGCCTTGAGTTAAACACAAACTTTACCAAGTCCCATGTTATGTTGATTGGTCCACGGTCCACCAAGACTTGATCTTACTGTTTCAAAGACAATCCTCTTAGTCATGTCCCTGTATTCCATTACATGGGAGTTCTGTTTGACTCCTCTTTATCTTGGTCTCCCTTGATAACAGCCAGAGGACAAATGTTCTCCAAAAGCATTGCCTCTGTGTTTGATTCCGCTTCCAGGATGGATCATAAGTCTATTAATGCCATGATTTATATTTATAGAGGGAAATCTACTTCTATAGCTGCTTATGGCAGTGACATTTGGGGGTATGCCAACGTATCTTCACTGAAAGTTCTTGAAAACAAGTTTTTCCCTCCTCCAGAGTACTGCCTCCACAATCATTCATGGGGAATTAGGGATTGATTATCTAGAGGATATATTGAGGCTTTTGCCCTTACTCTACTGGATTTTGGCAAGGGTACTTCCCGGTAAGCATTTTAATTGCTTAACACAGAAGACTCTTTGGCTCTTGATTGAGCTACCAGTGTCCGTTGGATTTACTATATTAAGGTCTGTTTTAATAGGTTCGGGCAACCAGAATTTTTTTATCACCCAGAGTCTTTGGGCTGAAACTCAATGAGAAGGTGGGTAAATTGATTGGCTTGAATTTTATGCCAAGCAAGTAATTCTTTTGTGTAACTGGAAACATTGGCCGGGGAAGACTGACGGTCCGACTAAATCAAAGGTAAGGTACCTCTCCTAGATAAAAGGGAATTATTTATAAAAATACCATCTGAAGTGTGGCCCATGAGATGTGTCAGTACATCTACCACTTAGACTAAGCCCAGACATGACATAATGTCAACAAATACCTCTGTATCTTTATTTGTTGGGGCCTCCAGGTGAGAGTTAAATCTCCTAGAACTGTGTAATCCATAGAATACACACAGTATTCTAGGACAGAGCTAACTACCTGTGTAAAAGCCACTCCTAGGCCAGGAGGGCAGTAGAATAGTAATCCATTGAAGGATTGAGTCTTAGACCGTTCCATATTATTAAGGAGAGTGCCTCACACTCCAGAAAGGACACCAGAAGAAAAATGGCTGTCATACCCTCTGGGAATAGCAGAGACCAGATCCGGACCTGATGTGGGGTCAGCCCATGTTTTGGTTGTTGCTACAAATGGGTTCTGTTGTTGGCTGTCAGTTTACACCCTGTCCAAGTAGGGCCCCTCAATCTAGTCAGGGTAAGGGAGTCATGCTCCTAAGATAACCCCTGCTCTACCCCTTGGTAGCTTGGCACGAGCAGTCAGGCTTATCGCTGAGGAAATGTGTAAAGTATTTGTATCCACACATAGTAACACAGTAAAAAAACACTACAAATGGAAACCACACCAGTTAAGGAAAATAGTCAATTTCCATCTAAGTAAAACAAGACCAAAACAAGAAAAATCCAACGTACAGAAGCAATTAATTTTTCAAGATATAGGGACATGTTTACAAGTCTGAAGCACCACATTAGCATACCTTTTTGGACTCTAAGGTGGCACTAACTAGTCCCCCACCCTGCACCATATCTACAAAGTGGCAGAAGGCAAGCATTGCGCCACTTTGTAAACCCTTACGCCAACTTATACCTGCACCAGATGTAATGTATGCAAACAGGGCGTTCCCACGCAGAGAGGCCTAAACAAATGGTGCAGTGAAATTTACAAGATTTCACTGCACAATTCTAGCATAATTTTTTAACGCCTGCTCAGAGGAGGAGTTAAAGTGACGCATGTGCATTAGCCTATGTGCCTTCCTGTACTTTGCTGGACTAGCACCAACATTTTTGGCGCTAATCTAGCAAAGTGCCACAATAGCATCAAAAGTTTTGATGCTATTGTCTTAACGTGTGCCATGGTGCGCTGTATTGTAAATACAGCGCTACCATGGTGTTGTTAGGGGTACGCATGGTGATGCAAGAAAACTGGCGCATTGGAGCCGATACACCAGTTCCTTGTTAAAATGCCCCTAAATCCCAATAAAGCACTTCGAAAAACAATAGCTCTAGCTGATGCTATCATGGCCTCGTGACGGAGTCATTCCCAACAGTCCCACGATAGTTGTGAGGGAGTGTGGTGCTGGTCAAGGAGTCGCACTGACCCCAGGTACAGTACCTTGGAAATTTGGCAGAGTCAAAGATGTGGCACTGAGTCAGGGAAGTGAGACGTTGCTGGAGCCGGTGCACCGTTTCTATACTGCTGCAGAGGAGGTGAGGCTTTGGTTCCTTACTGCTACGCAGGCTGAGTTGAGACATCGGTACCTTATGGAGGCAGCAAAGGTGAAGCAGCGCTGGCAGTGTTGCATTGGTTCCTTATGATCCAGTGGGGTCAATTAGTCCAGCGGGTCAAGAGACGATGAGGAGACTTCGCAAGTCGCTGTCAAACCACGGGGCCACAGGCTCCGTGGCGAAGTCAGGTGTCATGGACTTTGGTAACATGACACGGGGGACACATGATGATGTGGGACTTCAGAGGCACTGCAGTGGCATACAGCCTGTGGTGTCGTCGGTCGTCGTACATCAGTGGGGATCACAGCTTTGGGTGCAGGCAGCGGCACGAAGTTGAGCAGTGATGCCGGTTCTGGAGTTGTCCAGAGTTGGTGTGCCTGGTTCTTCTTGTTTTATCCCAGACTTCACTCCTAAGGGCCCAGGAACTGGAGTGGGCACCTCTTGATGAGTCAGGTTCCTCAGCAAGAGAACTCAGGGGTTGGACTGTGACGTTTTTGATGTCACTGAGACTTCTTAACAGGAGGCAAGCTCAGTCCAAGCCCTTGTAGGAACTTCACAAGCAGGATACACAGCAAAGTCCAGTTTTTGTCCGCTCCAAAGCTGATGCAGCAACTGCAGGCCAACCCAATAAAGCACACACAGCAAAGGGGCAATACTCCTTCTTACCGTTCTTCTGCTCCTCTCCTCGGCAGAGTCTCCTCTTCATCCAGAAGTGTTCTAAAACTCTGGGGTTTTGGGTCCAATATTTATAATCATTTCTGCCTTTGAAGTAGGCAAACTTCAAAGGAAAGTCTTTGTAGTGAGCAAGACCCTGCCTTTCCAGCCCTGATCCCAGACACACACGAGGGGGGTTGAAAATTGCATTATATAAGGGCAGGCACAGCCCTTTTTCAGGTGTAAGTGTCATCTTAAGTGTCAGCTCCTCCCACTGCTTTAGCCCAGGAAGACCCATCAGGGTATGCAGGGCATACCTCTGCTCCCTTTGTTTGACTGTCTAGAATGAATTCACAACCAGCCCAACTGTCATCCTGACCCATATGTGTATTCCACAGCCAGGCAGAGCCACAGAATGGTTAAGCAAGAAAATGCCCACTTTCTAAAAGTGTCATTTTTAAATATGCAATTTAAAAACCTTCACTTAAAGATGTATTTTAAATTGTGAGTTCACAAACTCCATATCTCTAGCTGCTCCCAATGGGAAATTACACTTAAGAGATATTTCAAGGCAATCCCCATGTTAAACCATGGGAGAGATAGGCCTTTCAATAGTAAAAAACGAATTTGGCAGTATTCCACTATCAGGACATGTACAACACACCAATACATGTCCTATCTTTTAAATACACTGCACATCGCCCATGGGGCTACCTTGGGCCTACCTCAGGGGTGCCTTACATGTACTAAAAGGGAAGGTTTAGGCCTGGAAAGAGAGTGCATGTGCCAGGTCTACATGGCAATTTAAAACTGAAAACAGACACTGCAATGGCAGGGCTGAGACATATTTACGGGACTACTCATGTGGGTGGCACAATCATTGCTGCAGGCCCATTAGTAGCATTTGAGTTACAGGCCCTTGGCACATATGGTGCACTATACTAGGGACTTACTAGTAAATCAACTATACCAATTATGGATAGCCAATCATAATCACAATTAACACATGGAGCACTGGCACTTCAGCACTGATCAGCAGTGGTAAAGTTCCCAGAGTTCCAAAACCAGCAAAAGCGAAATCCAGCACACAGTCAAAAATACAGGAGGCAGGGTCAAAAAGATAGGGAACACCATGCCAAGGATGCCAGGTCTAACAGTTGCAATGGCTTGATTGTATGTTTGTATGTTATAAACATTGAACTGCAATGAAAAACGTTATTACAATAGGGTATTGCAGTCATTTCTTATTTCAAATGAATGATGGGGTCACAACTAGAATACAAGGTGGTCTTTTCTAATATGTCTTATAGGTTTTAAAGACACCCCCAAATATTAATAAATTCATATTTTAGTATTGATGCTCAACACATAGATGCAAGTACAACTCTAGAGGTATTATCATTTCTAAAAATAGAAAGTTGCAGATGTTTAATTTTAGTATTTTTAGAAGAGAATGATTACTATAAAGACATTGATGCCAATATTGTTCTGCCATGCACTGTAATTTTTCTTATTAGTAAAACAAAAAAGTGAGGGGTTGAATGCTTGAATTAATTGCCACCAATGATAATTATTCAGGCATTATTAAAGCGCCTTGTTTTTTGGTCACTACTCTACTTTACACAGGGAGCAAACATATGCAAATCAGACCTGGTCCTTCTCCAATCAAAACTTTTCGACACTTTATTGTCATCCGTGGTCCCTTCCCAAACAACAAGCAACATCAGGCTAGTTGTGTTCATGTTTGGCCACATCAGTGATGTACATTGAGCATGGAACCTATGTCTGGGCATACCCGTTGTATCTAGGGCTCCTCAGTTACAAACACTAATAAATAATGATGGATGAAGTGTTTATGCCAGTATTTACTCTGGGTTCATTCTCTGATTGGCTTGATGGTGGATACAATAAATGCACTATTTTCTTTTTGCTACTTGTATGGTCTGTTTCTCAGGATTGTTTTAAAGTTAACTTGATGCTGGGTTAACAATTGTGGAGGATGAATAACCATTACGTCCTCGCACATGAGCTCGGATGGAGCACTAGCGCTCCCTCCGTGGGCTAAAAGGCAGGGATGGAAGGGAAAGCCCTTCCACCCGCCCCCGACCCCTTCCAGTGACGTCTGATGATGTCAGCACGTGATCGCGTGCTGACCTCATCAGAGGCCACCTCCCCCCATTGCGCTGGAAGCTCAGCAAAGCATTTCTCTCCCGATCATGTGATGGGGGCCTGACAGACTTCAAAGGGAAGGAAAGCAATTTCCTTCCCTTTGAAGTCTCTCAGAGCATTTCAGAAGCCAGATTGTGAAACGATCTGGCTGCTGAAATGCCCACTAGACACCAGGGATTTATTTATAAACAGAAATTGCCTTATAGGGGGGTGACCCCTTGGGCAAGGGTCACTGCCCAGTGGGGCAATTTTTTCAACCCCCTGGGGGGGCAGAAATCTCTAGGCGCCAAGGTTCATTTTTTTTTTTTTTTTGATT